>NC_134098.1:36374971-36694164 GCF_000715075.1 Nicotiana tabacum
AGCCTATGATTGTTGTTGTGATACTAATATTGTTTCCTTTTTGTCATTTTGTCATTTTGTCTTTTAGCCGAGGGTCTTTCGGAAACAGCCTCTCTACTCCTTCGGGGTAGGGGTAAGGTCTGCGTACACACTACCCTCCCCAGACCCCATTAGTGGAATTTTACTGGGTTGTTGTTGTTGTTGTTGTTGTATGTATTCCAAATAGTATTGTACGCTTTGCTAGAGGCATGTTAGAGTTTGTTGGTGATTTCAAGGTATCCCCGTTGTTCCGTTTGCAAGCCTCAGAGTCACCCTCTTTACTTTATTTTCTACTATTTATGTATTCCAAATAGTATTGTACTCTTTGAGACTTGTTATGTTTTCTTTGTAGAGCTTATGACTCGGTATTACCGAGTTTTAGGATGTTGATTTTTGTATCCATGTTTGGCAGTTTAATCATATTTTGCAGTTTTATTAAAATTTTAAGTTGTTATATTCTAATTGATATCGTTATGTGATAGGCTTACCTAGTCTTAGGAATTAGGTTACATCACGACCCCTATGGTGGGAATTTGGGTCATGACAAGTTGGTATCAGAGTTCTAGGTTCATAGGTTCTACGAGTCATAAGCAAGTTTAGTTGGATCGAGGCACGCAGTTTACATCGCATTTTGGATAGTCGTGCGGCGCGAGTTGGGCACATAGGTCGAGCTGAGTACGACATTTCATCCCTCGATGGACGAACAGTCCGAACGCACTATGCAGATATTGGAGGATATGTTACGGGCCTTTGTCATTAATTTTGGGGGTCCGTAGGATCAGTCTATACCGCTAGCATAGTTCGCCTACAATAATAGCTATCAATCGAGCATCCAAATGTCTCTGTACGAGGCCTTATATGTGAGGCGATGTCGTTCTCCGGTTGGTTGGTTTGAGCTTGGGGAGGATAGGTTGTTAGGAACTGATTTGGTTCCGAATGCCTTAGAGAAGCTGAAGTTTATTCAGGAGCGACTTCGTACAGCGCAGTCCTGTCATGACCCAAAATCCCACCTTAAGGATCTTGATGGCACCTAGTCTCTAAAACTAGGTAAGTCGATCACTTACAACAGTTAAATCAACTAAACATGATATTATGAAGAAGAGTTAAATATAAATGCGTAAATAAAGGTGACACAAGCCAACAAGGCGATAATCACAATAAATTTCCAAGACTAGGTAGTACAAAGTCACGAACTCTAACTGAATACATAGATAATATCTCAAAATATAGTACTGTTCGGATAGAGAATTAACAGTATAATTGTAAGAAAAGGACTCCAAGGGACTGCGACGATCAAAGCAGCTCAACCTTGAATCCTCACGAACAAAGAAGCTCTCACTGCCTGGATCTGCTACCTCCAACACTTGTATTTGCACAAAAAGGTGTAGAAGTGTAGTATGAGTACACCACGGTCGTTACCCATTAGGTATCAAGATTAATCTCGGTGGAGTAGTGATGAGGTTCAGGTCAAAACATTCATAAAATAATAACCTGTGCAAAATATCAAGAACCAGAAAAAGGAATAATAACAGGACACAATAGCTGTAATAAATTAAATAATAACATAAAGCAATCACTGTAATAAAAAAGGAATAATAATAGAAAGCAATAATTGTAATCCCATCAACTTATCAATCACCCTCGCACAACAAAGAACTCTTGCCACAATATATACCACAACCGCATGGCAAAGACCTCGTGCCACAACATAGACCACAACCGCACGGCAAAGACCTCGTTCCACAATGTATATCACGACTGTACGGCAAAGACCTCGTGCCACAATGTATATCACAACCGGACGATAAAGACCTCGTGACACAATGTATTTCACAGCCACACGACAAAGATCTCGTGCCACAACGTATATCATAATTACACGGCAAAGACCTCATGCCACAACATATATTACAACCCATGTCAATTATCAATAACACGTTCAAGAGAAATTTATCGATAATCAAATAAAGTAATGCATGATAACAACTTCCTTTTTATTTCATTCCGTTATGTCACCACAACTCAACAGAAAATGAAATAACAATTCAGTGTAGGTGAATTCACCTTGGCAATCGAAACACTAAGTAAAGGATAAAGACACAGATTAGCACATTGGAAACAACACAACAAAATACGTAGAAATGCATGACACACACAAGAAGCCATATCACCACACAAACCTCATCAATCAAACGCCCCCAGGCCATCACATGTTATCCCCACATAGCCCCCTTATCTCGCCACATGTGCAATATCAACAATAACAATAGCACGGCAGAAACTTCGTGCAAACACCTCAACAATCTGCTCAACAAGTCCACGTGTGCCAAAATCACAATAACACAGCATACCAACAATTTTCATCAAGACATCAACTCACAAATCTGTCGACGCAGTACACCAGGACAATTAATAAGGAAAAGCGGATATGGAAATAAAAAATAATTTCACAAACGCCCAACTTGGACAAATTAAGGAAATAAAATCCTATGACATGATGTCTAAGTATGGAACATGAGCTCAAGTAATCATCCAAAGTAAATACACGTAGAGTAGAGGACTTCCAATCAAAACAATATAATATGAGCAATCATGAGTCAAATACGATCATAAACCACACATATGACCATATACACACTCGTCATCTTGTGTACACGTCATTTCACACATATCACAAAAAAGAATTAAGCCAAATCCTAAGGGATAATTCCCTCACATAAAATTAGGTAAGATACTTACCTCAATTAGGCCAATTCAACACTCAAAAATAGCTTTTCCCTTAAAATTCACCTCCGCTCGGCTCAAATCTAGCAAAAAATGACTTAATAATATTAAATAATGCAAGAGGAACCAATTCCTATTAATAAAGTTTACATCTTTATACAATTCCCAAAAAGTCAATAAAAGTCAATCCTGGGCCCGTCCGGTCAAAAGCTGAGTCGAAGGGTAGATCGTAACTACCCATAGCCCCACGAGTCCAAATATGTGTTTGGTTTTGAAATCCGAGTCCAATTCAACTCTCAAATCTCAAATTTTCATTTTTCAAAACATAGTAAAAAAATCTCCAAAATTTCTCTTCAAATCTCATGATTTTGATGTTAAAATCCATAAACAATCATGTTATAATATCAAAAATTGAGTCAAAATAACTTACCCAATGGCTATGTGTGAAAATTCCCTCCACAAATTGCCTTCCACCAAGTCTAGAGTTCAAAATATGAAAGAATTAGCTAAAATCCCGAAATTCCAACTCTTAACCCAGCTCCAAATGTCGCATTTGCGATCAAAAGTTTGCAATTGCGGAGTTCGCAATTGCGACCACATGTTAGCAATAGCGACCAAGGTTTGCAATTGCGACCAGATGTTCGCAAATCTGGAGTTCGCAATTGCACCAAAAATTTCACAATTGCGAAGTACCAGCACCAGCAATCCCAAACTTCACCGAAATGATCTGAAACCACCCCGAAAATCATCTGGAACCTCCCGGACACAAACCATATATGCGTTTCAATCATAAAATATGCTACAGACCTTCTCACGTACTCAAAACACTGAAAAGAGGTTGTATTGACCTGATATTGGCCATGGTCAAACTCCAATTCATTTACTAGTCTCTCAACTAATGACCCAAAATACACCGAACCCCTCGACCCCATCCAATCATACCAACAAG
Source organism: Nicotiana tabacum (assembly GCF_000715075.1). NCBI lineage: Eukaryota > Viridiplantae > Streptophyta > Magnoliopsida > Solanales > Solanaceae > Nicotiana > Nicotiana tabacum. The sequence continues at coordinate 36,378,663 of NC_134098.1, forward strand.
TACATTAACCTCATACGAACTAGTTCGCGTGCTCGGATCATCAACATAACATATAAAACCACGAATCAAACACCAAAACGCATCAAAATCATAATGAGACTCAAGACTTCCAAAATCACAACCAAGCATCCGATTCCCGTCAAACCAACCCCGAATAAGACCAAACTTTGCACATAAGTTCTAAATGAAAAAACAAACATATTGCAAGTCCGGAAACCAAAATTCGAGGTCGATAGCCACAAAGTGAACTCTCGGTCAAACTTAGGAAATTTCTAAACCTTCAAATTGTTAACTTTCCCCAATTAGAGCCAAAAGCTTCTAGAAACATCCAAATGCAAATCCGAGCATACGCCGAAGTACAAAATCACCATCCAGACCTAACCAAACCATCAAAACTTCGATCCGAGGTCAAATACATAAAAGTCAAACTTGGTCAACCCTTTCAACTTAAGGCTTGTGAAATGAGAATCATTCTTCCAAATAAATTTCGAACCGCTCGAAAACCAAAATCGACCATACACGCAAGTCATAATACATCATATGAAACTACTCAAGACCCTAAACCACCGATGAAAAGCAAATGCTCAAAACGACCGATCGGGTCGTTACATTCTCCCCCACTTAAATATATGTTCGTCCTCGAACGTATTAAGAGTCATTTCAAAGCCATCAAATCATGGTATAAACTCACCACACACATACACACGGGTGATCCCACGCCATCCCAATCCATATAAGTCCAACAACAACACCCAACTGAAGATCCTTACTTCACATTAGTCCTTAATTTTCCACATCGGGAACTCATTATAAAACCCGATTCTCGTATCTATACGCTGTATAAGTCAAAACAAACTGTATCAATACATAACCATATCTATATGATGTATAAGTCAAATCAAGCTGTATATATACGATGTACAAGTCAAATCAAACTGTATCAATCCTAGCTCTCTATCTGAAAATATGATAAAACTCAACCCTTGAATAAATAAGATCTGCTTAGGAATCTCCGTATTTGGGACAAAATATCGCACCTACACACCCGCATCTGCGAGCAAAAGCTCGCATCTGTGACCTCAACTTAACTGACCAAAATCACATCTGCGTAACAAAACCTGCATCTGCGACAGCACAGAAGCACAAAACTTTCACAGAAGCGGACACTCACCTTGAGCCTCAATCCCGCATTTGCGATCAAACTTCCGCAGATGCAACCTCGCACTTGCGATTCCTCACCCGCAGAAGCAAAAAATCTGACCATTCCAAAACCTCGCATAAGTAACTCAAACCTCACAGAAGCGATTCCTCATTTGCGCTCTAACATGCGCAAATGCGAAACACCAGAACCAGGTCTGCCTAAAAATATCGAAATGATCCGAAACTCACTCGAGGCCCCCGGGACCCCATCCAACCACACCAACCAATCCCAAAACACAACACAAACCTATTCGATCCCTCAAACCACACAAAATAACATTAAAACCACAAATCATCGATCAAATGCCATCTTAGTGAACTATTTCAAATTCCCAAATTCCAAACTTGGGCCGAACACGTCTAAACAACTCGGAATCACCTCAAATTTTGCACACAAATCCCAAATGACATAATGAACCTATACCAACTCCCAACACAACAATCCAAACCTAGTAACCCCTAAGTCAACTCCTGTTCAAACCAATAAACTTTATACCCCTTCAAATTGCCAACTTTCGCCCAATTAGAGCCAAAACCTTCTAGAAACATCCAAATGCAAATCCAGACATGCGCCTAAGTCCAAAATCACCATCCGGACCTAACGGAACCATCCAAACTCCGATCTAAGGTTAAATATGCAAAAGTCAAACTTGGTCAACTCTTCTAACTTAAAGCTTCTCAAATGAGAATCAGCCTTCCAAAACAATCTCGAACCACTCGAACCAAAACCGATGATACAGGCAAGTCATAATACAACATATGAAGGTACTCAAGACTTCAAACCCCCAAATAGAATGCAAATGCTCAAAACGGCCGGTCAGGTCGTTACATTCTCCCTCAGTTAAACATATGTTTGTCCTCGAACGTGCCAAGAGTCGTTCCAAAGCCATTGAATCACTGTATAAACTCACCATACCCATACCCATGGGTGTTCCCACGTCACCCCAATTCATATAATCCCGACTGAAAATCCTTACTTTAGCCTTAGTCCACAAATGTTACAACCAATTCTCCAACATCTGGAAACCATTATAAGACACATTTCTCGCATATATACACTGTATAAGTCTGAACAAGTTGTATCATGCCATAACCACATTTTCAAGATATAATCACATGATATACCACATAACACAATTACTCATAGCAATAACTTTTGACCATAATAATTGTTCATTAACAAACCCAGTACCAGCGACATACCTTTAATCAAATAAAACCTTGTTCTAAATCTTTGTACACTGCCAATTATGAAAGAAACATGCAGAAATTCGTAACCGAGTTCAGATCAACAAGTCATGGAGCTTTCTTGCCCGATAAGAACCATTGCCAATTTCTAAGTTGACTAATGACATTATTCTCCAGACTTACCTTAATCAAATCCAATAACACTCATTTTAGGTCCAATAACCTCATCTCCTCCGGTACAAGCTGCTCGACCGACACGCCACATCAGCACCACCTCGAGCCACATACCGTGCAATCTGTGCACCAAACAAGCAACAACTCAAATGTACCCAATGATGGAAAGAGAATCAAATGATAGAACCATCCCACAAGTTCAACGGATACCACCACAAAATGCAATGCTATGAACCCGTCTTACAGAGAAGAAACAAAACACACAAAATAAGCACGAAAGATCATATCCTAACATAACTCTGTTGCGATACGTGACCTAATCCATACACCGGTCCAATAACTCGAGCCATGACGCTCACCATCAATAACCATATGCATATCAACAATAAACACGTGAAGTGCATGACCATAATCATGGAGAAATGGATAGCACAATATACCACAAACAATAATACCATAACCAAGGCGCAATCAACCATTCAACACCCCATGAACCAACTCGCTCAAACTCTGCCATAAGGTACAAATAGAACCACATCATGTGTGTAAATAGTCAACAGTCTCACAAACCATTATAGCACAGAAGGATAACACATGGAACATATCATAATACGAATAAGATCAACTCTGATCGTTGACACACCCTTCAAATTAATTATGATCCTCAATAGGTAGATAACCTCCGTAAAGTCCATAATAACCTATCCAAAACACATACAATCAATCGTCAACCTCTTAACATACCTTCACCATCCGCAACCAAGGAACAATTTGCCTCTGAGAACCCTCATAGTCTTCAAATCCCTAGAATATTAGAATTTCCATGTCCGATACCAACTCCACTACTCAAATGACTGACACATCCCTCATACACAATCATCTCATGGGAAATACTTTCATAATTCTTCTGTGCCACATAGCAAATGTCAGCAGTAGATCAACCAAGCGATTACTGCAATACCAGTCCAGCATCCGCAAGTCAAAACACAGTGTGCCTCCTGAAATGCCCACCCTTCTCAGGTGATACCGGTTAGTGCCAACATTCTCCTAAACATCTGAAACCGTCCATGCTATCTAAAACTCATGACCTTTCCTTTGAACGGAACTGCAACCTCGTACATGCAAACCTTAGTCCCACACGTCGCACCGCATCAGCCAAAAATCTTCCACTTAACCCCATCCAGGAGAAAAATTCACAACACACAACATACTCCTTATGCTTGTCGAAATCATCTGTCCCAAGCCATGGTTGAAATCATTGAGAACTCTTCGAAACCCATTAGCAAAAACCAAGTCATCAGAACTGAATCTATCTAACTTAACCGAGTCACGCAGGTCGCTAAGCCCAAGGGTATTGCCACAAAATACCTGTAAAGTTTTACCACGCCAATGGAATCGATCGCTTCAATTACTATGCTGATCCAACCCACTACCAAGCTGACCTATTTCTTCGAGTCCCCCTCAACTTGCCTTCAAGTTAACACTTCTTCTTTCCACTACACTACGTTCATTAACCCAAAGTTCACCACATGAGATCCTAGCATGAAACCACGTCGTCTTAAGGCCCATAAGCTATTGTATTCTCTCTTAAGCACCCCAATAGTACCACAACCGAGATATCCACTCTGAAGAGACCTTCCTTGAATCTAAAGCTATTACTTTAACCTCTCTGATACTGAAATGTAGAATCGCTAATGTTACAAAAATACCGCAAGTCTCGGCACCAGCCGATGCAACTCTCAGATCTTAGCTACATACAAAATTCGGGAATTCTCAAATACCACATACAAATCTTGAACTCATTAGAACTTTCTTGAGAGTCATCCACTCTGCTCTAATCTCTAATGTATTGCCAATACGAGCCGGACGACTTGTGCTCCATCAGTACACAAACACCTAAGGAAGTAACCTCACCTTTAAGCAACCAAGTGAATCCCTTCTCCTTGCACACTATATCCACCACGAACAACAAACCTGAATCACTCTATGATTTCCATATATCCATAAAGTATAACACAACATGTATCCAGAAATATTTCCTTCCCCGCACTAACCTTGAATCCATCCCCCTTCAAGTCGTAACTAATCCACAAATATGCCTCAGACCAAAACTAACATAACACATGATCATGCAACCTGATCGTCGATAGAAGACTCCCTCACTTGGCTCAAAGTCATAGAATATAACACCCGATAACCCACAATACCCTTACACCATAACTGCAACAATCCCGTACTGTAATTCAACTAAATCCTGCATACGCTCTTATAGCTCTAATCATAAAATATCTCAAATCATCTGCTAAGCGCATGTCCATCCTCGCGTCAGTCGTGTGTACTTCCTCAAGCGATCAGAACTCAAATTAGCAGCACATACATATCCTGCTGGTAGAAAGGAAACTCTTCATAGAAACATCATAGGGATCACACAGCCTTAGAACATCCCGCAAGAGATAACCCACCTGCTTAGCCTCAAACTAGCATTTCTCTATGCCCTATCATGGTCACACCCACTATGCAATCGTTAAATCCTCCCAAGTCTGAACTAGTCAACAAGACATAAGAATATACTTTATTCAAAAAATGAACAACTGAAAGATCCCTAACATACTTATAACTCAAGACTGTATAGCACATCAAGACAGAAATCGAGCATCCATAGTCCTTTCACATCCCAAGCAAAATCCTCCTCGTCATATCCAAACCATCTAAACATTCTACCGTCACATTATACTTATTATATCTCCATCCAACCACTCGTTGTGCCATCAATCACACTCCTAGGGACACTGCCAGACATATAGTCCAAAAGCACATACTCACACAACTGAAACTACCGAGACCGAATTGCGGTTTGAACCTGGCCTCAAGTCCTCCAGACTGGCCCAACTCCACAATACCGAGAGCACATCTCGCATCCATCCGCAACATCACTGTCAATGCACAATTGATACCGAGCGTGCAACATCACATACGCGTGAATGGAAGAAAATCTAAGATATAAGCCCCAAGATGAAACAAATACGCACGATGAGGAAAGAAAGATGGGAAGTTTTCTAGATGCCCTGTAGCCTCTCGAAGAGAGGTATGGACGTCATCATACCGATTCCCAAGACTCTACTAGACACTTTCTCATGACTCGTAGAACCTATGAACCTAGAGCTCTGATATCAACTTGTCACAACCCAAATCCACCTAGTCGTGATGGCACCTAGCCCAACCTACTAGGTAAGTCAGAAAATAGTCAACACAACTCTATTGAAATAATAAGAAATCAATAAATGAAATAACTGAATTTTCATATAATAACGCAAGGATTGATAGTACAAGTCATGAGACACTAAGACTTAGATTTACAAATGTTGGTATGATAATAAATACAACATTTGTTTGCAATATACATAAACAGATTACAAATCTAAAGCTACCAAGGACAAGTTGTAGCTATATCCGAAAAGCAGGTACATCTTCAATGCAAGCTTCTGTCATCCACAACAACTCAGCTCCAAGATCTGCACGCAAGGTGCAAAAGTGTAGTATGAGAAAAACCGACTCCATGTACTCAGCAAGTATTATAACTAACCTCGGCGAGGTAAAAAAAAAGCAACAATTGTAAATGATACTAGCAAATCACATGTATAGTTCATAAATCTAACAAGTACAGAACAACAATATGATTAAATCATGAATCACAGATAAAACCATCTCGGTACACACGATAGCTTAACGTACTGTGCTCAATCAACAATCCAGCATATAAAGAAGATATGCAGATAAATCAGGTAAACAACCAAGGAAATTACAAGTAAAGATGAAATGCAACAACCAAATCAAAAATTGGCCAGCCTTTCCTCAGAATTTCCATAACTGAACCAAACCACTGATCAGCTTTTTCCAAAGTCCACATCAACCAAAAGTAACCATCGAGAAGGCACATGAGAGAGCGACCCTAGGGGGATGGACCCATATCCACACGTTGGACGGCGTAGTCACGTGCAATCCGCTCAGCATGGTCACAGGCTCAATATCACAATCCGACCTGTGTGGTCACGTGCTACCAGTCGAATACATATCACACAGAGAGCAGATATACAAGAATACATGTACATGATCAATGAACATCAAATTTCATATTCCTGGACTGGTATAAGTGACATGCTAAGGTGTATGCATGTGCAAAGTGGCTATCAAAGCTCAAACTAGGCAAAATACATCACAAAAGTATCAATTATCAGGTTCAATCAGGAGATTAACCTCTATGTAACCTCAAACATGGCTCAAATAGCGCATAACAACGGTACAAATATAAGAATCATCACAAAATGAAGCTTGGAAATCAATCCAAGGCATATCATAGCCTAAACACTACCCCAAGCATGAAAAATACCCCATGCACGCATATGGGTACAACCCCACACATGTGCGCCACCCATTGAAAGTAGTTATCACAATTAACTCAGGAAACTAGTGCCTCAACCAGTTTAGGTAAGATACTTACCTCAAGCAAGCCAAATTGATATTCTAGAAGTGCCATACTAGTTTTATACTAGTTTTACTTAAATTCGACTCCAAATCGATGTTCAAAACCCAATTATTCACTTTAGAATTTTTTTTGACAAAACCCCCCAATTTTTCTTTTAGATTCACCAATCAAATGCCAAAATAAAAGAAGGAATCATGTAAAATAATCAAATCTGAGTAAAAAATACTTAACCAAATCTCTCACCTGTGCACCCGCATTTGAAACCTCAACTTACCTGACCAAAACCACATCTGCGTAACAAAACCCGCATCTGCGACAGCGCAGAAGCGGACACTCACCTCGAGCCTCAATCCCGCATCTGCGATCAAACTTTCGCAGATGCGACCTCGCACATGCGATTCCTCACCCGCAAAAGCGAAAAACCTGATCATGCCGCAACCTCGCAGAAGAGACTCAAACCTCGCAAAAGTGATTCCACATTTATGCAACAACATGCACAGATGCGAAACACCAGAACCAGGTCTGCCTAAAAATATGTAAATGATCTTAAAATCATCTGAGGCACCGGGACCCCGTTCAATCACACCAACCAATCCCAAAACATAACACAAAGCTAATTGAGTCTTAAAATCACACTAAATAACATCAAAGCCCCGAATCGTCAATCAAGAGCCATCTTAGTGAACTATTTCAAATTCCCAACCTCCAAACATGCGCCGAACACAACTCAGAATCACCTAAAATTTTGCACACAAGTCCCAAATAACATAATGAACCTATAACAACTCTGGAATAATAATCCGAATCCAGTAACCCCGAAGTTAACTTCCGGTCAAACCTATAAATTTTTTAACTCTTCAAATTGCCAGCTTTCGTCCAGTTAGAGCCAAAACCTTCTAGAAATACCCAAATTTAAATCCGGACATATGCCTAAGTCCAAAATCACTATTTGGACCTAACAGAATCATTAAAACTCAGATCCGAGATCAAATATACAAAAGTCAAACTTGGTCAACTCTTCTAACTTAAAGCTTCTCGTATGAGAATCATTCTTCCAAATCAATCTCGAATCACTCGAAAACCAAAACCAACGATACACATAAGTCATAATACACCAGTTGAAGCTACTCAAAACTTTAGACCCTCGAACAGAATGCAAATGCTCAAAACAGCCGATCAAGTTGTTACAGATACTAAGAGCTTGAGATGGTTTTTACCATGACTTTGAGGCCGAGGTTGTCCACAGGCTTGAACTAAGTTGTATACTTCTAGACAATGGAGCAATTATGAGAAGAACTACCATACTTGTAATTTGGAATGGATTAAAGAATTCTTATACGCAGGATATGGTGTTGTTATTGAAATAGTGGATCATGTGAGATTGGGATTGAATGGTAAAGGTTGTGGTTCATCTTCAAGTGAAAGATATTGAGTTAGAGATAACATGAGAGATTAAGATGCTTACGAGTATAATGGCAATATTTTGCATCACCTAAGAAGGGTATGGGTTGTATAATATATATTGTGAATGATGTTTATGGATGATTCGGCTAAGAGTTGCATAACGCGTGTGACTGGTAACCATTAAAATATAATTTTTTTGTTGTTGAGCATGGAAAGGGTGATAGGAGTATTTCTTACAAAATGAATGCATATATGGCATCGCATTCATTGTATAAGCATATTAGAGATCAATAGTGTGAAGATTCTTGTATTCTTGAGGTTTAGAGATACGATTTTCTAGAGGCAGAAATATGTCTTTTAACGTGGGCAGTGATAGTGAGTTAATGACGACATAGTTGAGGTATGCATCTGGTATGAATAACTTTAGAAAATTGATACTTGATAAGATACATGATCAGCAGTATGCAAAGTTCCATGAGTGGCTTGGTAAGACACATGGGTGCGGTATGAAGCATGTGCCCAATGAGGGGCTAAATATTATTATTATATATATCATAAGTAATGCATAAGTTTCATGACTGGCTAAACCTTTTCCGGTAACTCGCATGCCTTAAGTTTGATGTGTTCTACATTTTATGCCCCCGGTGGCTTGTCAGGTTATAATCAAGTACTCATGTCTCTTATATTAAAACACTGATTTTACATGCTTTTGTTTGTCTTACATACTCATTAAATTTTCCGTACTGACACCCTTCTTTTTGGGGTGCTGTGTTCATGCCCACAGGTGCAGATAAACCCAGTGACGTCCCTCCCCGGTAGAGTATTGTTCCAGCTGATTGGTTGTTGCTTTCCACTCCTTCGAAGTAGCAGTTCAGAAACCAATAGGTACTGAAGCAGATATTCTAAACGTTTTGGGTACGGTGGGGCCCTATACCGACCGAGTCATGTAAACTTGTACTCCGTTTGGTACTCTTAGTGGTTTGCATACTAGAGTTTAGCTGTATGTAAAAGAATGGGTTGTAACCTTATTGGGTAAAGTTATGAATATACATGAAATGTGATATTTCTTTTTCTAATCAGTTATTCACATGTTAGTTCTGGTCTTATTACTTGGAGGCCTCAATGGCCTGGTTCAATGAATAAAAAGAATGTAAAAACAGACGTCGGTTTGCACGGGCCTTCGGGCATCATGTGCCGGTCACACCTCCCAAGGTTGGGGTATGAAAATTGGGAAGGATTTGAACAAAGATATATTTGAGTTAGGGCATTTTGACCGATACTAAGTTCGACAACAAGCAGTTATTATGACTAATGGGTATGACTAATAGATATAAGGGATGTGGGGTATATCATATGGTTACATCCCGGTTGTTCATTTATAATTCGATACAGGTTGTTGATATTGATAAACTGAACATATATAAGAATCGAATCTTGGAGGAAGATCCGAATGTTGAAGTTGGGTTTAAAGGCTCATAAGCTAAGGTTGAAGGAGAAATCTTCAGTCAATATGCGTTAATAGATTTACATGGATGGAGATAACATGAGATCATCTATGAAAATTTGTATGATGAGTTTATACATCTATTCGACAGTTTGCAAATAACCGTGGCATGTTCAGACGAATGTATGTTTAAGTCGGGAAGAATGTAACGGCCCAACAGGCTATTTTGAGTTTTAGCATCTTGTTCTATGATTTGAGACCTTGATTATGTTCATATGATAAATTATGACTTGCGAATATTGTTGCTAAATCAATATTTTGAGTAAATGAGCTAGAATTAATGATTTGAAAGTTCCGATTAGTTTGTATTATGATTTTGGACTGATATATATGTTCATATTGGGTCGTGGGTTGACTGGAAAGAATTCAATGCTTTAGATTGAAAGTTGCCAATTTGAAGAATTTAGAGTTCAAAAATTTGACTTGGGATTGACTTTTGTGTTATTTTATTTTGTTTTGTGCTTTAAGCCTTCATATAGGCCCATATAGGTTATTTAGATTTAATATAATGGTTTATAGGTGAACTAAAAGATTTGGGAGTGATTTGGATTTATCTTGTAAAATTAAAACTTGAAGAATTTAAGTTCATATGTTGGTTTTGATCTTCATTCTTATTTCTAATATTTTTGGATGTAGTTTGAGTCCTTGGACAAGTTTTTATAAGGTATACAGACTAGTTGGGATGTAGGATGGTGTCCCAAAGAGGGAAGGGTGAGGTGAGTTTCGACGTGTTTAGAAGAAAATTACAGTTATTGGGAGGATTTCTTGTTTCGGCATCCAGGTCACCGTCTGGCGGTGCCTGTGGCACCAGAATTTGCTGGGCCAAAAAGGAGCCAACGTCCAAGTCGCCATTTGGCGGTGCCTGTGGCACTAGAATCTGCTATATATAGGGACGAATTTCATAGTTTTTCAATTTATTTTCCGACCATTTTGGAGACTTAGGGGCTCAATTTTACAAGGTTCTGACCTAGAATATTGCCAACAAGCTTGGGGTAAGTGATTCTAACATAAATTTATAATTTATACATGAATCTTTCACTAGATTTGAAATCAAAACATAGGATTAAATAATAGAAATTAGAATTTTTGTCCAAAAGTTAAAAAGTGTATTTTAACTTTTTAAGTACCGATTTGGATTCAAATTTGAAAATCAATCATATATTTGGACTCGTGGGATTATGGATTAATAATGGGATTCGACATTGGACTCGAGTTGACACGTGGGCCCGAATTGACTTTTGAGATTTGATTAAAGATTAAAGTTTTATCGTTTAGAGTTAGTTTTATAGCTTTATTTGTCCTTGTTGTTTATTATTTGGGCTAAACAACGTTCATTTAATGGATTTGGAGCTAGAAACAGAGATTTTGAAGAACAAAGCTAGCAGGATAAGGTAAGTATATTGTTTAACCTCGACTTGAGAAAATTTTTCCTAAAATAGAATTATGTGCTACATGCTGCTTGTTTGGATGTGATGTATATGGTGACGAGCGTATATGCGTGCACTAAGGTTATACCATGCTTGAGATAGATTTTAGGCTTCTTTATGCCTTGTTTGGATATATGTTCTTCCTGTGATATGCTTTATTTGTTTGTATGACTACTTGAGCAACTTTATTCATGTTAGAGATCATATCTAAGCTTTTAATTATTTATTTAGACATGATAGGACTATTTATATGTTGGATTACATATTGTGATCGTAGTCATACGTGTACATATGCATACATTCCTGCATGTTTATTTCTCGGTCCATATGCATCACACATATTTATCTTTTTTGTTCATATGCAAACATCGTTGCATATGTGATAAGTGGAGATTTTGACTTCTTATTAGAACCTTTTAGCTTTTGTTTTAGTCCGAAGTATTGAATTGTGTTCCAGAAACTAATGCAATTGTGCAAAATTGCAGGAATGCTGGAAGTTTGGTCTCCCGAGATGAAATCCGACTAAAAAAGGAGTGTTCCAAAATACAAGGCAATAAAGGGTGAAGAAGCACAAAATGTGGTCCGCAGAAGAAATTACGGACCGCAGAATTCCACCTACGGCCGCAAACCAAGAAGAAAAATTTAGCAGAACTTTCAGCAATGTGCGGACCGTATATGAATTGTACAGCCGCAGAACTGGGCTAAGAGTCAAAGATCAGAGAGTATAGAAAAAGACCAAGTCCAGGAGCCTTTGTGAATTGTGGACCTCACAAGAATTGTGCGGCCGTAGAAGATTGCCTCGCGGCCGCAATCCATAAATGTGCGGCCGCAAAAGATTGCCTCGCAGCCGCAGTTCAGAAATGTGCGGCCCCAGAACTCCACTTCCTGCCAGCAGAAGAAATCTGCTGACCGCACATGGAATTGTGCGGCCGCAGAACCTCCCGAGGGGCATTTTATTCGAGTTTTTTGGCCCTGTATAAATAGACGAGTTGCACAAAATTAGATCAAGTTTTGAACATTTGAAGCTGCTGTAGCCGTTTTTTTTTACTATTTTAGGAAGTTTTACATTAGTTTGTTATTTTAACATTAGATTTCATCATTTTAATCTTCCATTATGAGTTTAATTGGCTTTTCTTCTCTATTATTTGCAATTTCCATTATGAGTAGCTAGACTTTTACTAGGGTTGTAACCCAACCCTAGTGTGTAAGCCTCATGGGTATCTAATTTAGTGCTTGTTTATGATTGGGTGTTGATTATTTAGCTTAGTTCATGCTTCAATTTTAGAATTAATGATTACAAACATTGATTCATGACTATTTGACTTAGTCTCTACTTGAGAAGGTCCGTCTAGGCTAACTTAGCTAACAAGAAATTGGGTTAATTGAGAGATTGATTAACCTAATTAAAGGGTTCAAACTAGAGATAGTAATAACCCGACTTGAGCTCTTATCATTTGGACTTGAGAAAGCCAAATCAGGCAAAATCACTCTTTGACCGAGAGGTATTGAGTGGGTAACGTAGAGTTGAGAACTATAAGATACCCCAATCAACAAAACAAGCATTAACGTCTTTATCCCATTAGGCTAACACCTAGGTTATGGTCACACCCCTAGGCCTTTAATCCAATTGGAAAAACCTCAAAGACATTTATTTATAATTTATTTTTTTTATCTTGCATTCATTAGAGTAATAGTATAAACAGAAAATAAAACCTTGTTGTGGAAGTAAAATCTTAGATAATCCATTTGGTTGCTTCAAATATATACTCCTAACTCCCATCATAACTCCCAGTGGATTCGACCTTGACTCCTAATTGGGTAATTATTATTGCATACGACCGTGTCATATCTCTTTTTGAGGTGTGTTGTGGACGTGACCAATATGATTCTCTAATATGGATTGAGTGTTATAATGGTTATGCCATACGATTGATATTATTATGGCATGATGATTTATGCTATGCGGTTGATATTATTATAGTATGATAGTTTATGTCGTGTGACTGTATCATTATGGCACGATAGTTTATTCCATGTGGTTGTTATGATTATAGCATAATTGTACATTTCGTGCAATTGATGACTGATTCGCGAGATATTGATGATCGATCATGGAGCTATAATGCTTGGGCGCATAGATTAGATCTATCCCTCCGATGTCACGTGATAACCTATGCTACATTGGACTGTGTGTGCGCAGTTTAACACAAGGAGTGTCGGGGCACTAAGAGAGCCAATTATTATAAAGTTTGACTCTTTATCATACATTGACGCGTAGACTCATGGAGAAATACTCATGCATATCATTTGCATATGCACATTCATACATTTTACGCAGAACTATTACAGAAGTCGAGGACTAGCATTGAAGATGTACCAGTGTTCCAGTTGCAAGTGACCATTTTATTCATGGTAGTTTAGGACTAATATTTCTGTTTATGTATATCCCAGCCAGATGAAGTAATTTCTTCATATCAGCATTGCATTCTTAATCTTAGTCGCTCATGACTTGTATTACCAGTACTTGGAATAGTTTGTATTAAATTTTCGCATTCTTATTTAATTATTCAATAGATGATCTTCAGTTGAGTTATTTTTATGTTGGTTGGCTTGCCTAACGGGTAGGTTAGGCGCCATCATAATCCCGGTGGGATTTGGATCGTGATAATTTTAATTTTGAATTACTTAGTTTTAATTTTAGTTTACTGTTATCAAATTAATCTACGTATATATATATATATATATATATATATATTTAATTTTGAATTACTTAATTTTAATTTTAGTTTACTGTTATCAAATAAACCTAGGAATTATATAGATATATATAGTAGAGAAATTAACTAGTATCCTATAGGAATTATTAAAAATGGAGCTATTAACTTTAAATAATAACTGGACCGAAGAGAATAAATTACTACGGTAAGTAATGATTATGTTTATGTAGTGTTCTACTTTTGTTTGTTACTCAGCTTAGGAAATACTCAATGCATAATGTTCATCTCGTGATCATCTCCTACTCTTTGGATTTTGGAATGTAAATAACTGATGCTACCCTAGGCTGCCATGTTGGACCGAGTAAACCTTTCTTTTGGTCGAACAATACATTATACATATATATAGACAATCCCCTAAATTTTTCAAGATATATTTTTTATATCGAAATCTTATCAAATGATCTGAATTTATTGAAAATTCAATCTCTATTCACACTTTTTCCATTAGACAAGAGGGATGAAACAATCAACAAAATAAAATGTGGATGACGCGGCAAGAAGCCAATGAAAGAAAGAATAGAATACACGGATGACCTAGTTGTATCCCAATTATTCCCTTAAAAAAAAAATTAAAGAAGCTAATGAGCATAAAAATAGAAGAAGAGAAAACTTTATTTCCTTGAACCCTTCCCCCGTTCTTTCTCTTTCGTGAAGGTGGATTCATCAATTCATGGTTTCCGTTCTTTTTCCTCATCTTCCTCTTTCAGTTAAATTCATCAATTCAGGTATGAGGAACTCTCCGTTCTTCCTCTTCCTCTTTCAACCAAAACTCTATATATCTTACTCTTTTTTGGTATTTTTTGTTCTCAGTTTGTTATTAAAGTGAGAAGATGTTGCTAGAGAGTGAATTGGTGTGAAGGGTGAAGGCTAGTCACTTTGATTTTGTCCTATTGTGTTATAATGAGTGTGTTGTGTGCCTCAAGTCTTAAAGTGTCAAGTGTGGGTGGAAGGAAGGTAATGGCTGCCGGCTGGTATAGTTTTTCAGTAGTGTATATGTATTTGAATAAGAATTTTACATATGGCACGTCCAATGCATGGTAATGGTTTAATCAAGTAACAAGTAAAGATAATTAAAGATTTAGAAGTAGACTTTCCATGATAACGTACAGATTCTCCTTTCAACCATTATTAGAGTTCGATAAATTACTAAATAAAGGGTGTTCCATGCATTACGTATTGATCTCTATTTCATGCAAGTGGTGACATACCAATTAATGCATGTTCATCTTTGAATTCGTCATCTTCATCTTAAATTTTGTTTAAACAAATTAAAAATGAGTAATAAGTAGCTAAATATAATAAAAGTGTAAAATATATGTGGTCTAGAAGCAATTAACTATTGAAGTAAGTCACGATAATATGAGCACTAAAAAAAGATTTTTACGTTTCAACCCTTCCATTCGGAAAAATTAGCCTTTTGACGTTGAAATTTTATAAATAATAACTTATATTTATTATTTGTAGATATATACGAAAATATATTTACAAATTAAATGATAATAATATATTTCGAAAAGTCATAATGCTACCAGTGGCGTAGCCATGAATTCCGTCAAGGGTGTTCAAACTTTAAACAAGTTAACAATTCTTTTCGGCGATGAATGGTGTACCAAAATTTTCAGATCAAACTACGCAATATTTGGCTAAACAATAAAAAAACTTTTAATAAAATTATAATTTTATAAATTTATAAAATTAAAATAACAAAAAGACAACATTAGAAATTTTAACAATAAAAGTAAGCATAAAACCAAAGAAAAAAAAAGAGCCGAGAAGATTTGTAGTTTATAGAGAGCTTTTGTTGAAGAAATTTTGGTAGATCTTGATTTTTAAATTATAAAATTTATTTAAGAAATAAATTTAGTTAAAAAATTACTTTTAAGATTAGTCATTTATTTCTACAAAAATTTTAAGTTTTAAGAGTTTTTTCATTAGAAAATTTTTTAGATTGAAAAAGAATCAAATAGACCATACTTGGTGCAGGCCTCCATTTAGTTTTGGCAAATAAAATGGGCAGAACTTAAAACCCGTGAATAGCATGTCACTTTGAATTCCCTAAACCGTTGGACTACCTCACTCAATTGTATTAAGGGTGTTCAAAATATAATATATAGCTATATAAAGTAGTATTTAACTTATATATGCAATACAATCTTTCGGCGAAGCGTGTATGTTTGACCACCCTTGACGTAGGAGTGCTACTTTTTCTCTATTTCCCCAATAGTCTAAAAGATATTTATTTTATTATTTTATCTCTTCACAACATTATTTTTTGTATTTTGGAGAAACATAACTTAATTGTTTATAACTAATTTACACAATATGCCAACAATTACAGAAAATACTTACTCCCACGTGATATTTCTTTTTTGTAAATAGCTTTTTTATTGGCCAAAAAAGTATTATTTACAGACTCCGGGCAAAGAGCCGACCTCTTGCACTCCTATTTACATCTGACAGTCCCTTAGTTTTCTAGTTTAGCTAATACTAACTATAAGAAAACAAGAAAATGCTCATCTAGCTATCTCACTAAGGGTATGAATTCAGCAGACTCAAGGGCTTGCACCACTTTCTGAAGTTTTGTCCTCTTACGTGAATATGTACTGCTATTTCTTTACTAACTCGATCTTCATCATAGGTGTTTCTGGAATCTTAGCAGATTCCTCTCCCTCCATATGATATAAATTGTCATTGCATACACATAACTGGTAATAGCTCCCAGTCCATTCTTCCTCTTGGCCATCTTGCATACCCACATTCATGTGTGAAATCACCACTGCTTCTGTTATGTCCAAGCCAAACCAATAATCTCAGCTACAATACACGTGTAACAGGGCATTCAAAGAATAGTTGTGCATGAGTTTCTGTGCCACCATGACAGAAAACACAAGCCATAGGAGCTTGTATGCCTATCATCTGCAGTCAATCCACTGTTGCCAGCCTGTTTTGCACTGCTAACCATAGGATAAACTTCAAGCGTGGATGTATGCTCTGCTGTAGAGTAAGGCTCTTCCAAGGGACTCGGGGGTGATGAGGAATCAGGTAGAGGTACAACTTTTTAATAGAGAAAGTGTCATGCATGTTCTGAATTGTCTCTAACTTAGCAAGCAAGTCCCCTTGTACCACAACCTGTTGCATAATCATATCTCTAGTTTCTATAATTTTTCTTATTACCCAAGCTGTCGTCTTAGGTATAGAGCATGAGTCTAGAGTCTCTTTCTTGATGTAGTAGCTGTGTACCTACTTTATCTAGAGGCAGTCCTTTTTTTTGAGCAATTGACCATAGCTACTTTATTATTGCAGCCTTGTTCCCTACACACAAATTCATTACATTAAATCCTCCAGCTACTTAGGGTAAACATACTTTATCCCAAGATACCAGTACTTTCTTTGATAGATTTATCATCCCAGCCCATACGAAGGTTCTACATAGGCTTTCAATAGCTTTTATTACCTTCTTTGGTATCAAAAAGATCTGTGCCCAGTAAGTTTGTACTCCAAATATTCCAGATTTTATCAACTGAAGCCTGCTTGCATAAGAGAGAAATTTGGCAGACCAACACTTCATTCTAACTGTAATTTTTTTTAATAAGAGACAGACATTGGGTCACTGAGAGATTTTTGGATGATAGTGGAACCTCCAAATATTTAAAAGGTAGATCACCCAAGGAGTATCCCAAGAGCTGCACTATGTCTTGCTTAATGTCCTCTATCACACTAGTCATGTAAATGGAGCTTTTGTTAGCATTAGCCCGTAGACCTTAAGTTTGTGAGAATGCTTGAAAAGCACAGTTCAACAGTCGAACAGACTCTTTATCTGCTCTGAAGAACATACATAAGTCATCCACAAAGAATATATGAGTGACTCCCAATTTCCTACATTTTGGATGAAAATTAAAATCTCCATTTGTGATCAACTGATTCATCTCTCTTTGAAAATATTCCATAGTTATGACAAAGAGGTAGGGGGACATGGGGTCCCCTTGTGTAATCCTTCTTTACCCAGGGAAAGGCTTGGTGAGCCCTCCATCAATGACCAGGGAATAGGAAACAATAGAGATGCATTCCATAACCCATTGAATAAATTTGTGAGGGAAGCCAAGATCAACCATGACTATTCTAATAAAGCTCCATTCCAATGTGTCATAAACTTTCCTAAGGTCCACTTTCAATACACATCTAGGAGATAAGCCTTTCCTACCATAGCCTTCGAAAATTTCATGGCTGAAGAGTATGTTGTCTAAGGATGGATCTGCCCCTAATGAAAGCTGATTCGGAATGGCTGACAAAATCACCAACAACCTTGCTAAATCTTCTAGTTAAGATTTTGGCTATGATCTTGTATAGAGTGGTACAACAGGTAATTGGCCTATAGTCCTTTATTTGAGTTGGTGAAGGGACCTTAGGCACTAGTGTGATTGCTGTACAATTGATAGCCTATAACATCTTGCCATTTTAGAAGAAGTAATGCACATCTGCATAGATGTCCTCACTGAACACCTCCCATTTCTTGAGAAAGAATTCAATAGGATAACCATCCACTCCAGGTGCTTTGTCTAGGGGCATTTCCTTTATAACTTTCATAATTTCTTCATTTGTTACCTCTTGCACCAGTTGACACTGCTGCTGATAGTTCAAACATGTGCCCTGTTTGATATTCTCTGAGTTTGGGCAAGGTAGTTCTGAATCACTTTCCCTCATAAGCCTAGTGAAAAAGGATATGAATTCCCTTTCTACCAATTTAGGGTCTGTGAGTTTAATACCACACTCAGTATATACTGAAGTGATAGTGCTCCTAGTAGTTCTCATCTTCCACTGGGCATGAAAGTATTTGGAGTTTGTATCTCCACAAGTAATCCAGGTTGCCCTAGATTTTTACCTTAGGACCTATTCTTCAGTATAGCTCCACTTCTCCACATCAAGTAAAATTGGTCTTTCTTTGTCAACAGGGAGTTGTTCATATGGATGGTGTTTGAGATTTGCATGTATTACTTCTAGCTCCTCTCTCAGCTACTCCAGTTTTTGTTTGTATGAGGTCATGTAGGCTGTCAATTCCTTCAAGTTGTCCTTGAGGAGATGTAGCTTCTTACACTTGATGTATAGGATCACCCCTCACTGTCGAGTGCCATGTATTTTCAACCTTTCCCTTAAACTCATGTTGGTTTAACATATTTGAGAATAACCTAAAAGGTCTAGGGTAAAGCTGAATCGTTGCACCACAATGGATAAGAATTGGTGAATGGTCTGATACTGAAGGATTCAAGTAGTCAGCTTCAATGTGGCCATATTTCTGCAGCCAGTGATAATTTCCAAATACCCAGTCAATTTTACTGTATACTCTACTAGTGCCTTATTGCTTGTTACACCTGGTGAAGTGCAATAGCCTTCAGTGGAGTAAGCTACAAGGTATCAATATAGTGTTGGAATCCCTGTATCTTCCGTTGTGTTATTGGTGCACCAATTCTATCTTCAGTAGAGAGCACATTGTTAAAATCTTCACATATAAGCCAAGAAGTCTACACCTAGTTTCCAATAAATCCCAGTTCATTCCACAATGCACCTCTGTGATGAAGGCCATTTTTCCCACATACAATAGTTAGGTGGATAGAGAAACCAGTAGTAGTCTCTTCTAATATACAATGGATTAGTTGTTTAGCTATGGTAACAATCTGGACTTTAAGGTGTCTCTTCCACAATAGCCATATCCTCCCATTCACTACACTAGGATAATTGCAGCATGTTTCCCAACCAGGTACTACTTTGTTTAAAATATTTTTGGATTTTGGTTCTTTAACTCTAGTCTCAATGCATCCAATGAGATCCAATTTATTCTTATTCAAAAAGAGCTTTAACTCTTTTTGTTTGAAGGGCTTGTTAAGCCCTCTAATATTCCAAGTTGCTAAAATCATGGGGGCCTACGCTCATTCTCCTCAGAAGTAGAAGCTACAGCCTCCAGAGCAGAGTACATGTTAGTGGTGGAACTTTTAATCTCATCATTACTGCTTCCATTCCTATCAGATGAATTGCTTACCTCAAGTGGTCGCTTGCTCTAATCAGCCTTGGATTGTACTAGTAGTGTTTGATTTGTGGCAGTAGCCGCATTGTTCTCTTCAGCAAAAGGTTGTTTGGCAATGTCAATCTGAGGCTCATTTTCTATTTCAGCAGTTGTTTTTACTTGCTATTCTATTTTCTGCAGATTTCTTTTACTGCTTCTTTTCCTCCTCCATTTAGGATCTTGGAACTTCTCTTCCTCTTGGTGCTCATGCTTCCAACAATTATCTGCTACATGACCAAATCGCATATAGTCAGTGCAAAACTTTGACCTCCAATCATATCCCACAGGATGGTAAAAATACTCAGTTGGTGTATTGATGTTCAGGCAATCTAACAAAGGTTGGGAGACATCCACCTCGACCAAAACCCTTGCGAATGATTTTTTTCTCCATGTTTGCTGTGTAATTATCAGTATGCAGAGGTTTACCCACATCACTAGCTAGCTTACTAAGTGCTTCAGTTGACCAATAACCTACAGGAAAGCCAGGAAAAGTGACCCATAGTGGAATGACTGTAATGTATTCCGGGTTGAAAGTGAAGTAATTTTCCAATTCTAAAGGATGAATGGTTTATTGTGATATGTATATTGCCCAGATTGTAATACAAGATCATATCCATCTATAGTATTGAACTTGAAAATGTAATATCCTTCACTGTGCGACATAATTCGTGGTTTAGAGACAAAACCCCATACATTGGTCACATATTTCTCCATTGCGTTCATGTACGGAGTATCTCCAATCACGTCCCTAATTAGGGCAGATTTCCAGTAGCTCTCTTTTTAATGTCAGTTTTCTCAATTTTGACAGTGATTTTCCTGTTCCTAGTAATTGGTGGAACATAGGTAAGAGATTTACCCATTTGAGCGTTTTGATTGTTCCTACCTTCATCCACAGGTGTTGGCTGTTTAGAAGATGCCGCTACAGAGAATTAGAGTCGGCGTGCTGTTAATTCCTCCTTAATGCTTGTAGCAATCCCTTTTGTTTGTTCACCTCGTTCTCCATCGGGTGGGATCTCAGGTTCCTCAATTTCTTCCGCAATCGTTAACATTGGGGGCAGAAAACTTCCAAATGTTATAGGTGTTCGCTGAGTCTAAATCTTCGCTTCTAGTGTTGCCAAAACTTCCGGCTGCAATTTTTCTGGTGCCAGGGCATTGTTCTTGGTGTACGTTTGTTTTACCCTAAAAATCGAGTAGCAATTAAACTTGTAATGTGGTTTTAAGGATACGCGATTTTGCTCAATACTGGTTGATTAACTTAGAGATAAATGATGCGAATTGACAAAAATGTAAAACAAACCAATGCTTGAACAATGCCCTCAAGCTGATGAACCCTTGAGAATAATGAAGTAAGAATAATTTAAAGAACGGTAAGTTGATGAACCGAAGCAAGAGATATTATATTGCCATGATATTCGTGAATGTCACATGCTTACAAATTGATGGGGACTCCCTTTTATATACTAGAGGATTCCTAGTTATGGTACAATTCTAATTACGGAAATAAATCCCATGATTGGTACCAATAACCGCTCTTGATTTGATCTGTTCCGGGATTTCTGCCGTGATCTTTGACTCGTTACGGATATCTCGTCATTCTGTTATTATGCTCCACTCGAAGTTGGTCATACTTGGTCTCGATTGTTGTTGGCTTCGGTCTCAACGTACACTTTGATCTCTAGGCTCGATGTCTCATCTTCGAGCTCGGGTCTGATTTATTATGAGGCTACCCCCGATGCAACTCCCTTGTCTCGATCAAACAGCAAAATCGAGTAGGCCCGATTTTGACCGTATACAGATAGTCCCCTCGTTTCTTGGAATGTAATATGAAGAAACGAACTAAGCCTTCGATTTGGTACCTCGACCAATTATGATATCACACTCGTGACGTAAGCGACGGAGGCGACCGAAGCGTCGCGTCTACACAGTTCTCAAGATCATTAATTAGTGTCAGTTGACAGTCGACCACCAGTGTTTTCAAACCGTCATAGCAGATATTATAAATAGACCATCTTCATAACTTTCACAAACTTTACTTTCAAAATTTCCTCTAATCTTCAAAAACTCTTTTACTCCCTTCAAGCTTATCAATTTTGTCGGTTCTTCAAACCCCGTTTGCCAATCTTTTCTTAAAACAACAAGTTTCGTCTTCTTTTTTTTTCCTCATATAACAATAGTAAAAACATCAAAAGTCATTCCTCAAAAGGAAAAAGCTTCCTCACCATGGGTGGCCGATGATAAAACGCCGGTAGAGCCACGCATCGAATAGTGCGTTCCCGGGTCATACGACCTCACTTCTGATTTTTATGTTGAAAAACCCTCTTCGGTTCCTGGCCGATGTGAGCCCATGTCGAGATATATATGCTCGATAACTGAAGGCGATCTTGAGCAGGTGAAAAAAGATTGCCACTGGGAAAACAAAGAGGTGGTGGTTCCTACCCCCGAGGAGGATATCACCACTCATGTGAAAGGGTTTTTAAGTGTTTACACTTACTCTTTCACGTTGGGTCCCGTCGATCCCGTTATAATCGACTTTTGCCGCCAATACCATATAACCCTAGGCCAAATCCATCACTCTTTTTGGCGCATCGTTATTTTGCTCCGATTCTTCGTAAGCAAGGTCGAAGGGATGCCTTTCACCCTCGATCATCTCATTAGACTATACAGCCCCCATCTCTATCGAGGCGGATTAGTAAGGCTTCAGCGCCGAGCCACAAAGGTGCTGTTCTCGAGCATAGACGAGGACAAAGATCGAGGATGGATGGGCCGGTTTGTCTGAGTCCGGACTTCTGACATAATCCCGACCGAGAAGATGCCATTCCCCGAGGAATGGAACATGAAGCGTAAGTACAAACCCACCAACAA
Source organism: Nicotiana tabacum (assembly GCF_000715075.1). Taxonomy (NCBI): domain Eukaryota; kingdom Viridiplantae; phylum Streptophyta; class Magnoliopsida; order Solanales; family Solanaceae; genus Nicotiana; species Nicotiana tabacum. Next base: position 36,401,737 of record NC_134098.1, read on the forward strand.
TTTCAGTTGATTGTTTTGCTTCCTTTATCTTTTCTCATCTACATCCTTCCTTATGGTGCAACGGCCTCTTGGGTGCCCGGTGCGATCCCGAACTTTGTAGGCTGGGTTCGGAAATTGGCCTCGACTTCCTCGTACATTGAGCGCTCGTGGCGCGATTTGGCCGAGGGCCGATGGGAGGCCAAAAATCACGGTAAGCTTCTTTGTCTGTGTTCGATGCCTTCCAGTGAAATGCTTCGTTTTCACTTGATTTCCTCCCATACAAGTCTTGGAGACAAAGTCGTCATGAGGCCACCTTCATCTGGGGAAGGGGAGGTCTTGAAACCGGCTGAGGATAAGGGCCTCGCCTTCTGATTGTCCAAAGCCTAAGAAGAGCAAGGCTCATAAGTCAAAGAATGACTCCGCAGCCTAAAAACTTCGAGGTGAAGAAGAGGAGGGAGAAGATGCCGACAGTGTGTTGGTGGCTCGAAAGAGGGGAAGCGTCAAAGCTTCGAAACCAGCTGAGTCGGTGATGGTCGAGAAGGTATCGGAAGATGGTCCGAGCAAAGTCCCCGAGTCATCAGGGGCTGATGACGTCTCCCGTCGTGACGAACAATCGACGGGCGTGCCTGAAAGGTCCGGTTCTGAGGCCCTTCGAAAAGGAGAGAGTGCCCCAAGTGATTTGCTTGGGGAAATCAATATTGATGATTCGCCGTCCGGCCCCACATTTTCTGAAGGGCAATTTTGGGAGGCTCAGTCTATTGAGACCCCTGATACGGGAATGGCCCACTGAGGGGATGACATATTTAATGGTTGCTTCACGGGGGTCGATGATGTTTCCGACCTGGATGCATCATTTTTTATAAGGCTCAGCGACTCCTGAGCCAGGTAAATTTCAACCCCCGTTATTAGGTTTGCGTTTGATTTTATTTCCCCGAGGCTGATTTCCTTCCTTTCTCCATAGGCTGTGACGCTCCACCGAGAAGCGTTTTCCAAATCTTGAGTTGAGCTGAACCGGTGTGAGGCTGATCTCAAAAGGTATACTGAGGAGAGAGACGCCCGCAAAAAGAAGAGGAGATCAGGGACCTCCGAGCCGAATTGGCAAGAGCTCATAAAGAGCAGACCGATCTCATTGAGAAGGTAACATAAATTTTCAGGGAGCTTGACATATTAATTTGATATTGGCGATTAACCCTTAGATCCTGCAGGTTCAACAGAAGGCCGAAAAGATTGAGCAGCTTCGCGAGGAGGCTAAGGTAAAAGAGACAAAGACTTTGGGGTGGAAGCAGAGCATGGATCACCTTGCCTCGGAGAGCGATACAGCTGTCTTTGGTTGAGCGTCAACTCCGAAGCGTGAAGGAGGAGAGCTTGGCTCGAGCCAAGAAAATTGAAGAACTCGAGGCTCGGTTGGCCGCTGAGCTTGCAAAGGCTACATCCGAGACGGAGGCGGTCGTGGCCGTCTACCGAGCCGATACTGAAGCCACTAATGCTATAGCAAAGGAAATTTACGATGCTGCTCAGGTTTGATAATCCTGCATTGCCGAGCATGCTAAGCGCTAGTCTTGGAGAGAGACTCTCGAAGAGATTCATGCTCATGGATTTGACCTCACGGCCGATGTCGAGAATGCGAAAGTACTGGAGGACGAAGCCAATGCTTTACTCTCTGATGACGATGACTTCGGGAGCCCGAGTGGATCCGAGAGCGGAGGAGACAAAGATGAAGCTCTCGAGGAGGATTAGGCACTTAGAATTTTTCTCCTTTTTGTTTTTGGATTTTTGTGCAAGACCCTGAGTGGTCCTTGTAAATACTTTTGCATATATGAAAGATCCTTTTTCTTTCCGATTTGTCTTTGATTTCTGTTTTGTAAAAACTCTGTTTTGCTTTTGCCTCATGATAATTTTGATATACTTTAGGTCTTGTGAGAAATTTGACTCACTTCGTTGTCTTGTGAAATATTTGTTAAAATCGGATTGCTATAGTCTCTATAATCGAGTGAGCACTTGCTCGAACTCGGAATAGAAAAACCCTTAGGTTTTTTTGTTAAGCGAGGGCGAGTCCTCGAGCTCAACAATGTAATGGCCCTTAGGCTCTTGAATCGGGCCGATATGGCCTCGAAAGAGTGGCTTTTTCCCTTTTTTTTGGGCTTAAAAGTTTTAATAAAAATTTGTTATGCTTTAGCATAAGATAGATTTTTACCCATCAGTGTTATCGAAAACTTTGTTATGCCTTAGCATAAATTTGTTCAATTTGGTACCTCTTAAGGTTTTCGAGGGTTGATGTTATCGAAACCCTAAGTAAATTTGCCGAGGGTAGCCCTTTTTAAACCGGTTTTATGAGAATGTTTGAAGGCCTATTTGATTACGGAATTCGGACGTCTCCGAACCGTGTTAGTTTGGTCATAGCCTTTAACTCGATATTTGCTCATTGGGCTTGTTTATCGATTATACTTCAAGCTTGTTCGAAGTATCAGTCCCTGGATGGGATGGCTGTGGCTTATAAAATCGAGGATCGCCTTTTTAAGGTCTTTAAGATTTTGAAGTTGATTTTCGGATGGCAGTCCCCGAATACGAGGTTAATTGCTCGAGCTTTAGTTGCGATTGGCTTTTGAGTCAGTTTCCGTAATATATCGTAAGTACGAAATTGTAAAGTAGAAATCTTACTAAGGCATGAAACATCTGGTGAGGAAAAAGTACTTCTTTCAATAGATCATTCATGCGTACATGTTTTACCATTAGGGCTCAGGCAATCTATGTGGGCACGGTTCGTTTGACCGTTTGGCCTTTTACAGAATTTTCCTATCGAGACCCTGCTGACATGAAGCATCTTCCTTGAAGACATTACATCCGAGGGTGATGCCCCCCAGTTTTCGAGGTTGATTGTAAAGAAGCCTCGGATACTGTTGAATTGTCCCCAGGTAGCACATATAATTGTTGCCTCGTTAAAAACCTCACCGGAAAACCCATTTGGGACAAAAACCCGATCTAAGGAAAAAAGAGTGCAACGCATGCTTTAAAACCCGAGGTCTCGATGTCTTTGACCTAACACCTACAATAAGTTAGTATTGAATATAAACGAAAAGGGGAGAGAGTCATACCTTAGCAATAATATCGTTCGAGGAGTGAGATGTTCCAATTATTTGGTAGTTGTTCGCCGTTCATCGTGCCAAGATTATAAGATCCCTTTTCGATGATATCGAGGACCTGATATGGTCCTTCCCAATTTGGGCTGAGTTTCCCCTCGTTTGGATCTCGAGTGTTGAGGGTGACTTTTCTCAGAACTAAGTCCCCTATTTTGAAATGTCGAAGATTGGGTCTTCAATTATAGTATCTTTCGATTCGTTGTTTTTGGGCGGCCATTCGAACGAGGGCAGTTTCCCGCTTTTTGTCTAGCAATTCGAGGCTTGTGTCCATAGCCTCGTGATTTGATTCTTCCGTTATGTATCGAAACTTGATGCTTGGTTCCCCGACTTCGACCAGGATCAGAGCTTCGGCGCCATATACTCAGGAGACAGTGTTTCCCCCGTACTAGATTTTGTCGTTGTCCAATATGTCCATAGGACTTCGGACAGAATTTCTCTCCATTTCCCCTTAGCGTCGTTCAACCTTTTCTTTAGGTTTTGAATGATGGTCTTGTTCGTCGACTCGGCCTGTCCGTTCCCACTAGGATGATACGACGTTGATAATATCCTTTTTATTTTGTGATCTTCGACGAACTTCGTTATTTTGCTGCCGATAAATTATTTTCCATTGTCGCACACTATCTCGGCGGGTATCCCGAATCTGCATACGATGTGATCCCAAATGAAGTCTATAACTTCTTTCTCTCTGACTTTCTCGAAAGCCTGTACTTCAACCCATTTAGAGAAATAGTCAGTCATAAATAAAATGAACTTAGCTTTACCTGGGGCCGATAGCAGAGGGTCGACGATATCCATTCCCCATTTCATGAACGGCCATGGGGACAAGACTGAATGAAGTTGCTCCCCAGGATGATGAATCATCGGTGCATGTCTTTGGCATTTGTCACATTTTCGAACGAACTCCTTAGTATCTTTTTCCATACTGTCCCAATAATACCCTGCTCTGATGACTTTGTGAACTAGTGATTCGATGCCACAATGGTTCCCACAAGTGCCCTCATGAATTTCTCGTAGGACGTAATCGGTGTCTCCCATACCCAAGCATATTGCCAACGGCCCATCGAACATCCTTCTGTATAATGTTTCATCTTTGGCTAATGTGAATCGTGCAGCTTTCATTCGTAGAGTTCTCGACTCATTAGAGTCCGACGAAAGTTTCCCATTTTTCAGGTAATCGATAAATTTGTTCCTCCAATCCTAAGTTAGGCTCGTGGAGTTTATTTTGGCGTGGCCTTCTTCGACTACCGACTTCGAAAGCCGTACGACAGTCCCCGAGCTAATTTCATCATCTTCGACTAACGACCGCAAATTTGCAAGGGCATCGGCCTCAGCGTTCTGCTCTCGAGGTACATGGTGTAGGGTCCATTCTTTGAACTGGTGTAAGGTTACCTGTAATTTGTCTAAGTACCTTTGCATTCGATCTTCTAGAACTTCTAAGGTTTTGTTAACCTGGTTAACCACGAGTTGGGAATCACACTTGGCCTCGATGACTTCCGCTCCCAAACCTTTAGCTAGCTCGAGACCTGCAATCATGGCCTCATACTTGGCCTCATTGTTAGTCAACTTAGGGGTTTTAATAGATTGTCTAATTGTATTGCCTGTGGGTGGCTTCAAAACGATGCCTAACCCGGACCCCTTCATATTAGAAGCTCCGTCTGTGAAAAGAGTCCACACCCTTGAGGATGTACCCAATTTTAGCAATAATTCCCTTTCGACGGAATCTGCCAAGATTTGAGACTTGATGGCCATTCGGGGTTGATACTCAATATCGTACCCACTGATTTCGACGGACCATTTGGCCAGTCGGCCCGAGAGCTCGGGCTTATGCAAAATGTTGTGAAGAGGATAAGTGGTTACAACACAAATTGGGTGGCATTGGAAATACGATTTTAATTTCCTAGAGGCGCTTATTAAAGCAAGCGTTGGTTTTTCTAAGTGTGGGTACCAGATCTCTGCTTCACCTAAAGTTCGGCTAATGTAGTAAACAGGAAATTGCGTACCTTGCTCTTCCCGAACTAGGACACCACTTACCGCGACCTCCAAGACGGCCAAGTATAAGTAGAGTTTCTCATCCGCTTTTGGGGTGTGAAGCAATGGTGGGTTCGAAAGATATCTTTTCAATTCTTCCAATGCCTGTTGGCATTCTAGGGTCCAAGTGAAATTGTTCTTCTCTTTGAGCAGTGATAAGAACCTGTGGCTTCGATCCGAAGACCTCGAGATGAAACGACCTAAAGCGGCTATCCGTCCTGTTAATCTTTGTATGGCGTTAATGCTGTCCACGACTGTGAGGTCTTCGATTGCCTTGATTTTATCACGGTTGATCTCGATTCCCCGATTTGACACCATAAAGCCGAGAAACTTGCCCAAACTGACCCCGAATGCGCATTTCTCGGGGTTGAGCTTCATGTTGTATTTTCTCAATATGTCGAAGGTTTCCTGCAAATGTGTCAAATGGTCCTCTGCGTGCAAGGACTTAACTAGCATGTCATCAATATAAACCTCCACTGATTTTCCTATTTGTTCTTCGAACATTCGGTTTACTAGGCGTTGATAAGTAGCACCAACATTTTTTAGCCCAAACGACATTACATTATAGTAATAAGTTCCATACTTAGTGATAAATGAAGTATTTTCCTGATCCTCCGGGGATTCATATTTGGTTGTACCCGGAGTAGGCATCGAGAAAGTTGAGGGTCTCGTGGCCGGCCGTGGCATCGATCAGGCGATCGATGTTCGACAAAGGAAAGGAATCCTTTGGGCACGCTTTGTTTAAGTCTTTGTAGTCTACACACATTCTAAGTTTATTCCCCTTCTTGGGGACTACAACTGCGTTTGCTAACCAATCGGAATATTTTACTTCTCGGATGGATCCTATTTTAAGAAGTTTGGTTACCTCGTCCTTGATGAACGCGTGCTTTATCTCAGAGTTGTCAATTCGCATCATTTATCTCTAAGTTAATCAACTAGTATTGAGCAAAATCGCGTATCCTTAAAATCACATTACAAGTTTAATTGTTACTCGATTTTTAGGGTAAAACAGTTTGGCGCCCACCGTGGGGCTAAGGATAATAGTGATTGCTTAATATTTTAGCCTTCATAAACACACTGCTTTTACACTTGTTCTTGTAAGTGCTTTTGACTTCAGGAATCAACATGTCAAACTCTCAAGCAGTACCCACTCACACTGATACCGTCCTTGGTCTTCATGGCGAAAATGATCACATGGTTGCCCTGGGAAACGGAGTGCCTCCAATCAATCCCGATGCACCACAGGTCGTGTATCCGGTTGATGTCAATTCTCGTGTCATCATTCGTGGGGATTTAGGTGCCGACCCTGAAAATAGTGTTCGTAAAGACACTCGGGCAGTCGATCAAAATGCACAAAGCAGTGAAGAAGGCGGGATTAGCCTTCGAATGATATTTGAAATGTTGCAAACTCAACAAGCTGCGATAGTGCAACTCCAGAATCAAAATCGAGCACCAAGCAGAATTGAAGTCGATACATCGCAAGAAGTTATTCATAGGTTCGAACCGATACAGGAAACATTGAACGATAACGGATCGGTAACAAACCCCACCATCATGAAGGTGCTCGAGGAGCTCACCAAACGGATCGAATTGGGAGAAAAGAAAATCAAAACCAACGACAAGAAGGTAGAAACGTACAATTCATGGGTTGATCAAATACCGGGGGCACCCCCGATCCTAAAAGGTCTGCATTCGAGGAAGTTCGTACAGAAGCCGTTCCCTCCAAGTGAGACACCGAAGCCCATCCCAAAATATTTCGTATGCCGGACATACCTAAGTATAATGGGACCACCTATCCCAACGAGCATGTCACCTCCTATACATGCGTTATCAAAGGTAACGATTTGGAAGATGACGAGATCGAATTTGTTCTATTGACGAAGTTCGAAGAAACTCTGTCAAAGGGAGTAATGATCTGGTATCACAACCTGCCGCCAAATTCCATCGACTCATTTGCCATGTTGGCAGATTCTTTCGTAAAGGCACACGTCGGGGCCACAAAAGTTGCGACGAGGAAATCAGACCTTTTCAAAGTAAAACAGAAGGATAATGAAATGCTAAGGGAGTTCCTGTCCCGATTTCAAATGGAACGCATGGAGTTGCCACCAGTCACAGATGATTGGGTTGTTTAAGATTTCACTCAGGGTTTGAATGAACGGAGTTCGATAGCGTCACGACAACTGAAGCAAAATTTGATCGAATATCCAGCGGTGACTTGGGACGATGTACATAATCGATATCAATCAAAGATCAGGGTCGAAGATGACTAGTTAGGAGCTTCTTCCGACTCAGTATATCCAAACAGGTCCGCAGTCAGAAATCAGAGGGACATCGATAGAGAGCCTCGGTCGAACAAAGACCGATATCAGCCATACATTGCAGATCGTAGGAACGGCGCCCTGGGATGCAACTCCACCCGGAATGATCGAAGAAGCGATCGAGGATAGAGTTCTAGGGGACTTATGAGCAAAAATGGTTTTGATAAGCACGCCGATCATACAGAGGCACAACGATTGTCGGAGTATAATTTTAGTGTCGCCACATCAGGTATTGTATCAGCAATCGGAAGAATCAAAGATACCAGATGGCCGAGGCCCATACAGACCGATCCTTCCCAAAGAAACCTCAATCTGATGTGTAAGTATCATGGCACACATGGCCACAAAATCGAGGATTGCAGGTAACTAAGAGAGGAGGTAGCCCGTATATTCAACAAGGGCCACCTTCGAGACTTATTAAGTGATCGAACCAAGAATCATTTCAGAGAAAGGGACGCCAACAGGAAAAATGAACAGGAAGAGCCACGGTATGTAATCCACATGATCATTGGCGGGGTCGATATCCCATAAGGGCCCATGTTCAAACGCACTAAGGTATCAATTACTAGGGAAAAATGGACCCGAGATTATGTGCCAGAAGGCATCGTATCATTCAACTATGAGGAAGCAGAAGGAATTTCTCAACCCCACAACGACGCTCTGGTAATTTCTATCTTTATGAATAAAGTTCAAGTTAAGCGTGTTTTAGTGGATCCATGTAGATCGGCGAATATCATCCGATCAAGGGTCATAGAGCAGCTCGGCTAACAAGACCAAATCGTGCCCGCAGCTCGGGTCCTGAACGGCTTCAACATGGCCAGCGAAACGACTAAAGGAGAGATCATTCTATCAGAAAACGTGGCCGAAACTATTCAAGAAACCAAGTTCCATGTAATCGAGGGCGACATGAGGTACAACACCCTACTCGGAAGGAGAGATCATTCTACCGAAAAACGTGGCCGAAACTATTCAAGAAACCAAGTTCCATGTAATCGACTCTCCATCAAATGATAAAGTTTCCGATACCGGACGGGGTGAAAACAATACATGGGGAACATCATGCTGCAAAGGAAATGTCCGCGATCGATGAGGTGATACCAATATCGTCACTTTCAACGTCAAAGGGACCAGAATCAAAGGAGAAGCAGAAGGTCAAATAGCAACCACAGTCGCCGGCTTCGACCAGTTCGGAACAACAGGAAATTATCGAGGATGATGATTGCATGATCCCTCGAACCTTCATAACCCCCGAGGATTCTGATGCCACAAAGTCAACGGTCGAAGAGCCGGAACAAGTCATACTGATCGAGCATCTGCCCGATCGAAAGGTATACCTGGTCACGGGGTTAACTCCCGAGCTCAGGGAAAAACTCATTAAATTCCTTATTAAAAATATGGATTGTTTTGCTTGGACCTACCTTGACATGACAGGTATTCCACCCGAGATCACCACTCATCGATTGAGTTTGGACCCAAAGTTCAGACCGGTAAAGTAGAAGAGAAGGCCATGTAAAACAAACCAATGCTTGAACAATGTCCTCAAGCTCATGAACCCTCGAGAATAATGAAGTGAGAACAATTTAAAGAACGGTAAGTTGATAAACCGAAGCAAGAGATATATTGCCTTTATATTCGTGAATGTCAGATGCTCGCGCCACGAGCACTCAGCGTACGAGGAAGTCGAGGCTAGTTTCTGAACCCAGCCTGCAAGATTCGGGATCGCACCGGGCACCCAAGAGACCGTTGAACCATAAGGAAGGATGTAGATGAAAAAAGATAAAGGAAGCAAAACAATCAACAGAAATTGTTAATGGGTTTGTACTTACGCTTCATGTTCCATTCCTCGGGGAATGGCATCTTCTCGGCCGGGATTATGTCAGAAGTCCGGACTCAGACAAACTGGCCCATCCATCCTCGATCTTTTTCCTCGTCTATGCTCGAGAACAGCACCTTTATGGCTTGGCGCTGAAGCCTTACTAATCCGCCTCGATAGAGATGGGGGCTGTATAGTCTAATGAGATGATCGAGGGTGAAAGGCATCCCTTCGACCTTGCTTATGAAGAATCGGAGCAAAATAACGATGCGCCAAAAAGAGTGGTGGATTTAGCCTAGGGTTATATGGTATTGGCGGCAAAAGTCGATTATAGCGAGATCGACGGGACCCAACGTGAAAGGGTAAGTGTAAACACTTAAAAACCCTTTCACATGAGTGGTGATATCCTCCTCGGGGGTAGGAACCACCACCTCTTTGTTTTCCCAGTGGCAATCTTTTTTCACTTGCTCAAGATCGCCTTCAGTTATCGAGCATATATATCTCGACATGGGCTCACATCGGCCAGGAACCGAAGAGGGTTTTTCAACTTTAAAATCAGAAGTGAGGTCGAATGACCCGGGAACGCACTCTTCGATGGGTGGCTCCACCAGCGTTTTATCACCGGCCAACTGCGATGAGGAAGCTTTTTCCTTCTGAGGAACAACTTTTGATGTTTTCGCTATTGTTATATGAGGAAAAATAAAAAAGAAGATGAAACTTGTTGTTGTAAGAAAAGATTGGCAAACGACGTTTGAAGAACCGACAAAATTGATAAGCTTGAAGGGAGTAAAAGAGTTTTTGAAGATTAGGGGAAATTTTGAAAGTAAAATTTGTGAAAGTTATGAAGAAGGTCTATTTATAATATCTGCTATGATAGTTTGAAAACACTGGTGGCCGACTGTCAACTGACACTAACTAATGATCTTGAGAACTGTGTAGACGCGACGCTTCGGTCGCCTTACGTCACGAGTGTGATGTCATAATTGGTCGATGTACTAAATCGAAGGCTCAATTCATTTTTTTTCGTTACACTCCAAGAAACGAGGGGACTATCTATATACGGTCTACCCGATTTTGTTGTTTGATCGAGATAAGGGAGTTGCATTGGGGGTAGCCTCGTAATAAATCAGACCCGAGCTCGAAGATGAGACATCGAGCCTAGAGATCGAAGTGTACGTTGAGACCGAGGCTAGCAATAATCGAGACCAAGTATGACCGACTTCGAGGGGAGCATAATAACAAAATGACGAGATATCCGTAACCGATCGAAGATCACGGCGGAAATCCCAGAACAGATCAAATCAAGAGCGGTTATTGGTACCAATCATGAGATTTATTTCCGTAATAGAATTGTACCATAACTAGGAATCCTCTAGTATATAAAGGTGAGTCCCCATCATTTGTAAGCATCTGACATTCACGAATATTAAGGCAATATAATATCTCTTGCTTTGGTTCATCAACTTACCGTTCTTTAAATTGTTCTTACTTCATTATTCTTGAGGGTTCATCAGCTTGAGGACATTGTTCAAGCATTGGTTTGTTTTACATTTTTGTCAATTCGCATCATTTATCTCTAAGTTAATCAACTAGTATTGAGCAAAATCGTGTATCCTTAAAATCACATTACAAATTTAATTGTTACTCGATTTTTAGGGTAAAACAACGTTAGCAAACCCAGCTAAACGTGCGCAGAGAGCATTCCCCTTTTCAACATGTAATCCTTTTCCCCCCGTGTGATATTTACTTGGATTAAATATGTAAGCAAGCGTCTTCACAACTGTTTGCTATTTTCAAATAGTAAAAGACTATGGTACGCGTTGATTTTTGTAAACCATGTCGAAAATCGTTACCCTTTTTGCATGTACCTAATGATCATCAAGAAGTAAGCTTCAATTTTCTATTTAAACACTAAAGAGTAAATTGTTTTCCCTACAACTGTTAGTTTCTAAACACTAGCAAACTGAATTTACACATTGATTTTTGCATACCATATCGAAAATAGTTACTCTTTGCATATACGTAACAAAGCTTAATGAGTAAGGCCAAATTTTTCTCTTTACGCACATTAACTTCTAGATTGCAAAATTGTGTTTAAAACCACTTAAGTTGTCATTTAAACCACTTAATTAATATGCCGCATTTAGTTACAACTTTGTGTTCACGTAAGTTTTATCACCGAACAATATCACTGTACCCTCTTTATTTTCTGATATATGACCTAGAACAATCAGAGTAAATATTATCTTATGTAGAAAACTTATGAAGTAAGAAAATAACAAATTCACTATCAAGGTGCGGGATTGATAAAATTTCCTACCTTTAACCAGAGAGTGTTTTTTCTTTTAATAGGTCTCACGTCGAACAAATTCAAATTAATTGGAATCCCGGATACCAAAAATTTGAGAAGGAAACCATCAGCGAATGCTATAAAAAGAAACTAGAAAATAAGAAAAGGAAATATGAGACAAACCACCAAGAATTTCCCAGCTTTGAACCAACCTAATCTTTGATTATCTTGACCATCAAAAAAGGTAGAATGCAAGTCAACTTGCTTGTTCCCACGCCGTTATATTCGGCAAATCACAATCAACACTTTCACCGACCCACTCACCCCTTTCTAACCACCCACCCCCACGGGCACATCCGGGGTTGTTGTTTTATCCACACAACACAAGAACCCAAAACACAAATCACACACTTTGAAAACCTCGGTTTAACCTCCCCTAGTCTCTCTCTCTCTCCCCCTCTCTCTCTCTCTCACACACACACTCCAACAAAGACAAACGCATATTTATATATTTGTTGAGGTACCCTGAAAAACTTGACGGCATATTCTTCTCTCTCTAGCTATATTTTCTTGGAAAATCTCCAGAGAAAATTTGAAAGAATTCAATCGTTTCCTCTCTAAAGCCAAACATTTTCATTCCCCCCCCCCCCCCCCAAAAAAAAAAAAACCCATGTAGTCCTCACGGATCTTTCAACAAAATCCAAGATTTTCTTGAAAAGGGTGTTGAAAAAACCGAATCTTTTTGCGATTTGAAATGGTGGTGAAGATGATGAAGTGGCGTCCATGGCCGCCTCTTATATCCAAGAAATTTGAGGTGAAGCTTCTTGTAAGCAGGCTTGAAAATTTGGTGGCTTCCTCCGCCGTGGGCGGCGGCGGCGTGGCGGTGGAGATCAGGTGGAAAGGGCCCCCAAAGATAGCTGCTTTTAGAAAGACAGTGAAGAGGAACTGCACTAAAGAAGAAGAGGTGAAAGATGGAGCAGACGGTGCCGTTTTGGTGGAGTGGGATGAAGAGTTTGAGGGGCTCTGTAATCTTTCTGGCTACAAGGACAATGTGTTTCATCCCTGGGAAATCGCCTTCACTGTGCTTAATGTGAGACTCTCTCTTTCTTTTTCGTTCTTGCAATTATCATATTCAATGTCTTGCCTTATGTACTAATTTCTTGAAAATGTTACTAATTACTTAGATTCTTTAATTAGTAAGTATTTTTTTCCTTGTTCTCTTTATCTTTTAGACTTTTAGATTATGACTGGTAGAATTTATGTTTGGAGTTGTGTTTGGTGTTTTATATGTAATCAAAGGAGAAGAGGAAAATGATATGTTCTATTGCAAATGAGTTTTCATTGTCATTTCTTGCCATATTGTTCATTATTTGTTTTTCAGTATTCATGGGTTGTTGTTGGAGGGAGGGAGCCGAGGGTCTATCGAAAACGGCGTCTCTAGCCCTCTCTACCCCAGGGTAGGGATAAGGTCTGTGTACACACTACCCTCCCAAAGCCCCATTAGTGGGATTATACTGGGTTGTTGTTGTTGTTGTTGTTGTTGTATTCATGGTTTGATTTTAGATGGATTGACAACCCTGTAGAAATAAATGTCTATGTGATATAACCAATTTTGGACTAATTGTTTGTAGAAAACTGTGCCTATGTCTAATATTTTATTTTAAAATTGTTTCAAAGGCTCTACACGATATCTTGATAATTTCTTGGGAAATATCTTATTCTGCATTCTACTTTGAATCGAGTTCAGTGGTTATTGTGTCTGTTTTCTTTCAAAAGGATAGATCGTGGTGGTTATGCTTACATTACCTGAGATGGAAACCAACAAGCGAAGGAATATTTCTATAGAATTTGTCGTTTATGAAGCCACCACATATTGAGATTTATGGTGTTGTTTCCAATTAGGCAGTAGATGCCGCGGATCTCATTTTTGTCGTGTTGCACCCATTGCTTAAGCTAAACCTCTTCCCTTCGGTTATCTTAATGATTTGTTCGGTGGATTTGTCGCTTTTTATCTGTTGGTTGCCTTTTTTTCAGTGCTGAACATATCTGCCTCTTTTGGTTACCTTCTTATTGGGTGGGTCTTGCAGAGTAGATTTTGTTTGCTTGGATTCTGTAGTGCCTACTTTTAAACATGATAGTAAGGTTATGTCAGAAGGCTGGAAACACGATATGTAGTTCTTTCTGTCCTTTTTATTGGTTTAGTCTAATAGATAGCTTGTCTTCTATTAATGGTTAAAAGAAAATCTAAAAAACTTTGTCAGTGCATTTTTGTTTGGAGCGAGGTTTGTTTTGTCAAGTAGATCTCCTAATGTGATCTATAAAACACTTGCAGAGTTAAAGAGTAATCCATTTAATGAAACTTGTGGGATTTTGGAGATTGAGCTAAGATGATGATAAAGGACAGCTTGTGTTTCTTCTGGATCGTTTGCCACTTATAAGTGAAAGTATGATACCAATATAGACACTAACCGGCAGTTATGTTTATACCCCACCTAATGCGTTGGCTACATTATTGTCTACGCAGATCTTGAACTACTGCACAGTGCACTTGCCCCCCCCCCCCCCAATTCAGAAAGGTTCTTTCATATTTCTAACAGAAGGGGGGTTTTTTCCGTCTGTTTCAATTAAAACAAGTTTTGACTCTTAAGGATATGGTTTGTATACTCAAAATTCTTTCAAATTTATGTATCTCAGTTTCTTAATCCGTGAACCGATTTATGGTTCAATTTTTGGGGTTTAGTTTGTCGTAAGGTTCACCTTCCTTATCATGTTCTGCAATTTATATTATTTGATTTTCACAGGTAGTTTTTGCTGGTTAAAGATGGAGATTTTTTTGTGCACTTTAGATTCTTATGTCTAGCATAACCATCTTTTTCTTTAGTTATTCGCTGATGCCTTCATCGCGATGTGCTGATTCTTTTTCTGCTCCAGGGTATGAATGCTAAGAATAAGGCACCTGTTCTTGGTACAGCTGTTTTAAATGTTGCTGAATTTGCTGCCAAGATAGAGGAGAAAGAATTTAAACTAAACATTCCTCTGGCAGTTCCAGGGGGTGCTTCTGAGATTCGAAATCAATAGACAGTGAATACATAGATTAATTTTCTTCTTCTTCTTCTTCTTCTTCTACTTCTTCTTCTTCTATTATTATTATTATTATTATTATTATTATTCCTCCATCTTTATCATTATAATTAATAAAAATTGGGGTGTTATTTTTACCTTTAATCTAAGAGCTGCCCAAGAGTCGACAGAGTTTGTTCAGAGGCCACTAGCTCCTGTTCAATCTCCAACACGGTCTGGAGAAAATCCACCAACAGAAAAAGATGAGCTTTCTGCACTTAAAGCTGGCCTCAGAAAGGTTAAAATATTTACAGAATATGTATCAACCCGGAGAGCAAAGAAAGCGTGTCGAGAAGAAGAGGGTAGTGAAGGGAGATGCTCAGCTAGGAGCGAAGAGGGGGAGTATGCTTATCCTTTTGATTCCGACTCCCATGATGAGTATGAAGAAGGAGAGTCGGATGAGGGAAAGGAGGATCGTACTGTTAGGAAGTCATTTAGTTATGGTCCATTGGGTTATGCGAATTGTGCTGGAGTTTCGTTTCATTCTACTACAAGGGACAATACTGAGGGTGAGGATTGGGTTTACTTTAGCAACCGCAGATCAGATGTGGGCTGCTCGCAAATGGATGACCAGATCACCTGTGCTTCTGATCCTGTAGTTCTGCAGAATTCAAAGCGTAGTATCCTGCCTTGGAGGAAGAGGAAGCTGAGCTTTAGATCTCCTAAATCCAAGGGGGAACCATTGTTGAAGAAGGATTATGGAGAAGAAGGTGGAGATGATATTGACTTTGATCGTCGGCAGCTCAGTTCTGATGAATCTCTGTCATTTGGGGTAAGATCCTTAGCCTCTTTTTTGCCAGATGCTCCACCTCGTAATATTGTGCTGTACTTGGAACCCAAAAGCCTCATTTTGGATTCAGATTATGCTTTATTTGTGTTGCCCATACTACTTGGACTTCTGCATAAAGCATCCTTGCTTTGATAATGACATGTAGAAAGGTAGGCATAATGCTTTTTTCTAGTAATATGTCTAGTTAAAGTTGAAGCTGAACCACTAATTCATGAAGAACACTTTAGTATATCTGGTCAGCACAAACTACATTGTTGTTTCAAATAAATTAGACTATTTAGTATTCAAAACCTATTACTTAGTAATTTGCTTACCATATACATCTAATGAGTCAATGTTGATACTCAACGCTGTGTCAAATTATCTAATATATTGCTATTTGTGGCCATTTCAATATTTTTTTGTAAGTACCAATTTGCCGTTTTGTTATTTGCAAATCTCTTAATGTGTCATTCATTATACAACAGTTATTCACTTGTTCATTGATGCCTGAAGCTTAATGCTTTGACATACTCTTTTCGTTCTTTTGACATCACTGTGATTATTCTGGAGATAAGTAAATTTTGATATTGTCTAGCAGTGGCACAAGGTAGAGGAAGACTCCACTGCAAATCGATCTTCAGTATCTGAGTTTGGTGATGATAATTTTGCTGTTGGTTCTTGGGAACAGAGAGAGATAGTAAGTCGAGATGGACACATGAAGCTTCAAACTCAGGTATTCTTTGCTTCCATTGACCAACGAAGTGAGCGAGCTGCTGGAGAAAGTGCATGCACAGCCCTTGTTGCTGTGCTTGCTGATTGGTTGCAGAATAACCGTGATCTCATGCCCATTAAGTCGCAGTTTGATAGCTTAATTAGAGAAGGTTCATTAGAGTGGAGGAAACTTTGTGAGAATGAAACATACAGGGAGCGGTTCCTTGACAAGCACTTTGATCTGGAGACGGTCCTTCAAGCCAAAATTCGCTCGATATCTGTTGTGCCAGGGAAGTCGTTTGTTGGATTTTTCCACCCTGATGGAATGGATGAGGGAGGATTTGATTTTTTGCATGGTGCTATGTCCTTTGACAATATTTGGGATGAAATTAGCCGTGCTGGATTAGAGTATGCTTCTGTTGGTGAACCACAAATCTATATTGTCAGTTGGAACGACCATTTTTTTGTCCTGAAGGTTGAAGCAGAAACTTATTACATCATTGACACCTTAGGTGAGAGACTCTATGAGGGCTGCGATCAAGCTTATATACTGAAGTTTGACAAGGATACAACCATATATAAACAGCCAAGCACTACTTATTCAACAGAAGAAAAGCCAGCTGCTGATCAGCAGATCATTGCTACAACAGTGGAGCCAAAACCTTGCGATGCTCCTCACACAAACTCCAAAGCTGGTTCTCCAGACAGTGAAGCAGTGAACAAATCAGATGAAGCAGTGAAGGCTGGAAGCGCAGAAGAAATTCTCTGTCAAGGTAAAGAGTCATGCAAAGAATACATCAAGAGTTTTTTGGCTGCGATACCAATCAGGGAACTGCAGACCGATATCAAGAAAGGTTTGATAACATCAACCCCTCTTCATCATCGGCTTCAGATTGAACTTCACTTCACCCATTTACAACAACAAGCACCCATAACTCTGGCACTAGAGATGGCGACGGCTGCACAAGAGCTTCCTGCAGTTGCAATGACAGAGATTTTTGCATAGAGACTTAATTTGTAAATTTAGGAAGTGTGATAATTCCTAACGAGTTTTCTTTTCTGTTGTTAGTGATGGGATGAATGGCTTTAAGAAGCAAGCCGATATCATCTCTTCAAGTGGTTTAAGAGGATCTTTGTGTTTCCCCTTCCCACGTTATGTTGCATTACAGTAAGATAGGTTTAGTTTACTTACTTTCTGTGGCACCTTTTCCCTTGCTTCTATCCAAGCAAAAGTTTGTAAATTGCTTATCAATCTTCTGTCTTTGGAATCATAAATACTCCCTCCGTTTCAAATTAGATGAGTTACCCTCCGTTTCAAATTAGATGAGGTACTTTCCTTTTTAGTCTGTTCCAAGATAAATGTTACATTTTTAAATTTGAAAATAAATCAACTTTAAACTTTTCATTTTACCCTTAATGAGAAACTTTTATAATCGCACAAATGTTATGGCCCCACAAAGCTTTTAAGACCAAAGTTTTAAAAGTTTTTTTTTTAAAACTCCGTGTCGAATCAAACTATTTCATCTAAATTAAAACGGAGGGAGCAGATGGTATTGAACTTGTGATCTTTATACTATCACCGCATACTCTATTTTGAATCTTGTGCCATACTAGCCCTCATCGATTTCGGTTATTAAAATAAATATGTAAAACATACTTGGCAAAACATTAACTGCAGCTCCTGTTCTGAAGATGATTTGTGACTTTCCTTTTAGTTCCGTAGTGTCAGGGATATAATAGATATGCCGTAGATCCAATCTCATATTTGATAATTTGAACATATTTTTCTGAACGTAATTTGATATAAAAATATATGGCAGCTGATATTCTTTTATCATAGTTATTAAATACTTGATTAACTTAATAAGGTTTTTGATTAAATTTTGAGACTTGACATTGTGATGGAGATCATGATAATGAGAGTCAAGTTTCTTATAGTTTAATCTAAATTTGTTCTTGATCATAGGATTATTAATTTGGATATTAATAATCCGGTTAGATCAATATTTATGTGATCGTCTTTATTGGATAAAGATTAGTTGATCTCATTAACTAAATCACATAGATAGATGATGCATATAGAGATATGATCATTGAACCGACTCATTGGATAATTCCTAATGGTTAGAATTACCGTAAACTATCAACAAGATATTCTCTTGAAGAATGTGATGTAAGAGTTTCCTTTGACCTGAGATCGTCATTGTAATTGACAAGTTATTTGTTGTGCTTTGATACTAGACACCTATGGCCCTAGGGCGATAGTTGAAAGGATATTGGGTACGATTGAATATTTGTAGAATTAGTGATTGATCAAGATGGAATCTGTCAACTCTTGGTAATGAGTTTAAGCTCCATGATGTCATGAATTATAAACGACCAAACTAAGACCTTGGCCAGGGCGATTGAATGAAAGAAGAAAAGAGTTTCTTGGGTCATTCAATGGTCGATTATATTTGACATGAACACATAATTGGTCGCGTATTAGGATTTGATAGTTGAACCATATTGTAGAGTGACTCGGAGCTATAAGGACACAAGGAAATATTACTTTATTCTTCTACTGGTTCTTGAGAGTAAATTGTATACTTCATTCTATCCGGTCGTTAAGGAGTGTTGCTAGACGCCACCCTTGATTAGTATATTGATGTGATCAGTTTACTACTGGCTTAGTATTGAACCTGTGGGGTGACACACTAACGAGTGTTCTAATCTTTGTTAAAGAATTGATTACTTTATTATTTGATAATTAAATTAAGAATTTAATTAGTCAAATAAATTTAGTTATTAGTTCAAATGAAATATTATTATATTCTTTGCTAGTACAGAGAATATAATTAATATTGTGAACAAATTGAACTTTTCTATTTGGAATAGAAAATTGAATTATATTTCTTGGTTGAAATATATATATACAGATATATATATGATATGTATCTAGTACTCATAATTTATATTTATATATATAATGCTGTATATAATATTAATAAAGTTTATTTTTATCGAAGTTGGAGTTGGACATGGAAAGTCCATGAAGGACGCGCACTTACGTTACGTATACCCATTTAGAATGGGACTTGTAATTTTCCATAAAATTCAATTGTGGAATGGACTTGGAAAAAGGTACTATACTTACATTAAGGCTGAAGATTTTGTGGAAAAACTTACCACTGTATTTTTCATTCAATTTGTTCACGAATTTTATTGATCAAAGAGTTGATAGCAAGGATCGGTCTCGGTATGGATACACATAGAGTCTTCGCACTATCGAAGAGATTTTGAAACAAGACTCTCTTCACCAGGTACGTCTTAAATTCGATCTTTGACGTGTGGATAAATTTTAAATACGATAAGATCGACCTAAAATTGTTATTGTCTTCCACTTCATATTACGAACATCTATATACAATCCTTCACATAGATGTTAAGAAAGTTAAATAGAATGTTCAAACATTGATTATCTGATTTATATTGTATGAGAATTTTTTTCCTTTTAGTCAGTTATGAAATGTGGTGGTTGATTTAATGAAAACTTTCTGTATCTGTGACCGGATTGGCTATTGCCTGGTCTTTGTTTTAGCTGGGGTCAGAATCAGGAAAAGGCAAGTGTTTCAGTTTCTAGTTTTGCAATGATGCTCAATGCATGTGGTGTTCATGTTCCTTTGTTAGCTGTAAAGGTGATCTTTTCTTCCAAATTCGGTCCTCTTGCACATGAACAGATTCTTTCTTCCGTGTTCAATTTTCAAAGAATAAATCCTCCTCCCTTAGCCCCTCCACGCACACACAACCACCCACTGAATTTCCCCACCCTATAATTTCATTAACGGTTACTCTTATTTTTATTTTTGGCACCAAAGCTATGAAATTATTTTTTGTAACAGAAAAATTATTTAACTTTACCTTAATATCATAAAGTCTCTAAATAATTTTTATAATCAAAATGTCACTCAATTTTGTCCTAGTATCATAGAAAAGTTTCATTCGATTCCTTCTAATAATTTTCTGTTATATTTAAACAAAGATGAGTGACTTTTTATCACAACAAGTAATTTAGTGACATTCATCCTTCATAGGTAAAGTTAATGGATGTTTTCTTCAACTAATGTTGATGTGATTTTGAGTTCTTTTAGGAAAAATGACATTGTATAACCGCTCTCAAAATAATAGTCGAAAAATATATATTTTTTATATGTATATACACACTGTATGTTATATACAAAAATTATACAAATTTTATATAATATTTCGGCTACCGAATATAAATACTTTTTGGCTCGGCAAAAAGTGATAATAACCCATCTCTGCCTGTAACAAAAGGAAAAATGAATTTTGCACCCATCACCCAAATTTTCTTATGTTTTGCTGTGAATGTGGATCGATATCACCCCTTCTGTCAAGATTTGCTCAATCTTAGAAAATGTAGTACATTGACATTTTCCTATCCCTTCTCCAGCAAAATAGCAGAAGGGATTTGATGGCAAAGTTCCAAGAAGAAAAGTGGTTTCCTATTGATGCCCTAAAGTATACCAATGATCACAAGAATTGAGCACATTCATTGGCAAATGAGCTTCTCTGAAATATTCCCATCATTAGGGTCTATTAGAATATACCTAACTTTAAGAAAAATGCTTTAATACCAATGTACTAGGTCATTTTAGATTGAGAAATCAGAAAAAGGAGCTTTAGACCAAAAGTGTAGTTCATTTGGACTCAATAGACACAAATAGATTAAAAATAAATTGGGCATCATTTTATATATAGAGCGGTTATTCATCGCGCTATACCTTAAGGGACAAATAATTCATATGCACTTAACTGACGCACCAATAATTCATATGGGTATAACGCGTATTATGGATACACTATACATCAAATAATTATACTCCGGGCTGGGTTTTTCTTTATTTAAGGAGTTTCAGAATTTGATAAAAATCATTCAGCATCCTTCAAGTCTTTCGAAATATTTGTTCGTTAAGTTATTTTGTATTTTATCATAATGTCCGAAGAGCAAAAAATTGCGGTTTCATTATATTGAGGAGGGGGGAGGGGGATGAGGTTGTGGCGGAGAATAACTCAGTACGGTATAGTTGTTCTCCATAGTGTCATTTTAAGTTGCCACTTACACTGGAGTACGATAGATTGGTATCGTTGTTATGTAAAAAAAATGAGTGTGAGCAAACGTTCGGTGAATACTAAAGTAACTGGGAGATATTCGTATTCTGTTACTCCGCAAGGAGTTGCTTGTTATGCTGAGTTTAACAGGAAAGACGATGAAACTCTGAGAGATTTTTTGAGGACTCCGGATAAACACCGGGAACTTCTTGTGGTAAAAATATTGAAAATGTACGTCAAGGCTGAAGACGTTCGCAATAATGAGGTTCCGCAAAGCAGGGATATCCCTCAATCATCGGGTGGTTATTTTGGAGTAGTTTTATCTGAACAGGTTCTGAGTGAAAGAGTTTGGCCTGATCTAAACTTATCTCCACGGGCAAATGAGGAGTGAGTATATAATTTCTCCCCAAGTTAACATAATCTACAAGCGGAGTGGTAAACTTCAATTTTTTTTTGTGTTACAATGTTTATTTTTATATATTAAATTTGTATTAACACTCATATATTCCATATGGGGTACCAGCCAGATATGAATTTTACAAGTTATAAACCAATAAACAGTTGGAATATGCCTAGTTTTGGTGTATTGGATCATGGTAGTCCATCCGGAAGTCATCACCAACAGGATAATGTGCATCATAGTATATCAACACATTATGATTTGTAAGTGAAGTGATAAAGTTTATATGTAAAATTTGGATGAATTTGAGAAACTCATTATTTTATTGGTTGTGCAGTGAAAACGAGCAACTTGAAAGTCTTGTCCTTACTCAATTTCCCGAATACGATATATTTAATCGGGATCTGGCAGATGCGCAGAGTCAGGAAGATGATAGTGATTATGACAATAATGCTGACGAGTTTGGAGATGACACACCCTTCCCTGATGAGGGTGACGGTGATGAGGACGAGAATGATGAACCTGATTTGACGAGGAAGCATGGTCCACCTCCCATTAGTCCAAGAGTGTACAAGTCCCATGTTTTGTTTCATTCAAGGAATATTCTCTACCTTGATCAGTTGCCAAGTATACCGGATGTCCATGCCCTCATAAGGGATCTTGACGAAATTCAGACAGCAATGTGGGATGAATCTAGAGCAACAGTACTGTCAAAGGGCATGCTTTTTGCTGATAAAGCGTGCCTAAGCAGGGAAGTGTAAATGTATAGCATAAAAGAGTGTCGTGAGATCGTGGTTCATGAGTCATCTCCGGAAGTATACAAGGTTATTTGTCATAAATGATTTTAAGGTTGTAATTGGATGTTGCGTGCGAGAAAGTTGAAAATAAATATGTGGATTGTGGGGACGGAAGAGCTCCACATAGCTAAGCCTCTGGACTAATAATCGGGCAAACCAGCTATGAGCGCGTCACTGTATGGCCTCCATAAGAACTATTAATTAAACATAGGAATCGTGAGTAAACGCAACGCATATAAAGCCAGACCAAGTAAATTTAAGTATACATATACCTGCGCGCCTTCAAACAAATCCAACAAATTCATGTAATAGGGGAGATGATGTCGAGCCTTGAACTCGCGTCCGTAGCCTCGCCTATCAATCCACCTCCAAGCTAAAAGGAGAAACAGTGAAGGTGGAGCATCCAGAGCGATGGGTGGTAGAGGTGGCTGGAACTGTAGGAACCGCTCCCAGGCCCAAACCTAATATAGATAGTGGACGTAAAATTTAAGGTATTCTTTTTACATGTATGTTATAATCGTGAAAAGATCTAACTATGTTTTCACCTGCAGCAGCGGTAAAAATCCGACAACGTCTCTCTGGGTGCCCATGCAGCCCGACACATCTGCCTATACAAGTAACCTAGCACAGCTGCACCCTAGCTGTAACCAGGTAAATCATCTAACCGCTCAAGATGATGTAGAAATCTCAAGATGACTAGGTTTTCCGAAGTGTTCGGGAACAATATACCACCAAACATCAGCAGCAACAATAATCTCGTGTGCCGGTCGATAACCTCTGGCGGTGAATCATCCGTAATCTCCGCATCCATCGCCTCCAGATGCTGTCGGACAGGCGTTAGCTGCAAACGACTGGCCTCACTCAATGCAGTCTCATCCGCTGGCTGGAAACCGGCGATTCGCTGCAACATATGGAGGTAATGCAATCCTCTATAGTCTCTAAGAGCATGCATGTAAGCTATATGTAATCCATCAACCGACAGCCCGAAGAGAACCTCCACGTCCTCAAGCGTGATGGTAGCCTCACGGATGGGTACATAAAACGTGTGCGTCTCCGGTTGCCACCGCTCTATCATAGCCGTGATCAACACCCAGTCGAACTGCAACCGGCCGATCTCTATGATCCTATAGAAACCCGTATCCTGAAGGCGTCTAACTATACGGGGATGCAATGGGTGGTCCCTAATGAACTCCCACATATCGTCTATACATCGGGCGGAATGTCTGGGACAAACACTGCCCATCCCATATGTATGAAGACCTATGGTTGGCCTGTAGCAACAATAGCTCTAGAGATGCAGGTCCGAGATGCACAGGGGGAACCTCCATGACGATATCTGTAAATTGAAAAATATTAATTAAAGTATTTTTCTTTTAATTGCTTAACATCTTGTAATATCTTTTATACTAATATTTAATTGATATTTTTACTATATTGTTACTTAGGTTGATACATTTTTTATATTATAATTTTATATGTTAATTTATTATTTTATATGTTAGTTTATTATTTTATATGTTAGTTTATTATTTTACATGTTAGTTTATTATTTTATATATTTTATTCTTATTTTATATGTTAGTTTATTATTTTATATGTTAATTTATTATTTTATATGTTTGGTTCTTATTTTATATGTTAGTTTATTATTTTATATGTTTGGTTCTTATTTTTTATTTTATATGTTTGGTTCTTATTTTATATGTTAGTTTATTATTTTATATGTTTGGTTCTTATTTTATATGTTAGTTTATTATTTTATATGTTTCTTTCTTATTCACCTTTTTTGGGTATAATAGAATTAAATAATTAATTTTTATATCAATACATGATTTAATTAATAAGTATTCATATACAATTAATTAGTTTGACAAATATTGTTATTTTTATGTTATTTTCTTACATTTCTTGACTAGAATTCGAGAGAGTTTGTGTTTGAACTATCATCTTTTTTCAGATATTTTTGGGGTTAGCAGATAATTAAATGATTGATTTCAATAACTACAAAGATACTATGCTAAAGGGCACTACATTACAATTACGGGCACTACATTAAAATTACGGGCATAACATAACACTAAAGGGAACTAAATAACATTAATTATTCATAAAATAATAATTTATCTATTTTACTAATCTTTTAGCACATAAATAATCTAATCCGGATAACAAAAAACAAATTAATTTAATCACAAAATAATCATGAACATACATATACCACAGTAAAGAATAACTAATAAATATTTTTTATAACAACTAATAACATTAATTATTCATAAAATAATAATTTCTCTATTTTACTAATTTTTTTAGCACAATAATAATCTAATCCGGATAAAAAATAACAAATTAATTAAATCGCAAAACAATCACGAAAGAACATATATCACAGTAAAAATCAACTAATAGGCATTTTTTATGCATGAGTTTTAACAAAAAATAAGTCAGAATACCTCGATTTTAAATTTTTTGAAAGGTGAAGATTTGATGATTTGAGGGCCGTAACGAGCAATTCACTACGCGATAACACCTTAGATCCGATATTAGCTTGCTACAATATCGAGAATCTACACTTTTTGTGAGACCGGTGGACTCCAATGGAGTTTTTTTACGTTAAAAATGAGGGGGGGGGGGGAGGGGGGGTTGGGAATTAAAAATGGGAGGCTGCTAGTTCGCGTCTGCTGTAGGAAGGAGATGACACAGTTTTTTTATATAGGTATAGCGCCTTATATATGCGCGCTATACCTCCCGCCCATTTTAAGTTCAAATATAGCGCGGTTATTGACCGCGCTATACCTTAACGGACAAAACTGCCGTTAAAGTATAGTGCGGTGAATAACCACGTTATATATAAAATGGAGCCCAATTTGTTTTTAACCTATTTGTGTCTCTTAAGTCCAAAAAGACCACAATTAGATTTAGGACTCGAAAAAGAAGAGTAGATATTATATTTAAAGTGATTGAAAAGGACTTTTTTTTTTCTTGTTTTTGTTTTGTTTTGTTTTGGAGCATGCAAAGAGTACTCTAGAAAACATCTATTTATTGAGAAAATAACACTAATCCTATTTGTAAACCCCTCACTACTTTTATCAAAAGATAAAGTGCTTTTGACTCTTTTGACTAACTAATTTATTCATTTTTCTTATATAACATTAGAACTTATCAAATCTGACTGATTCATTAATCATATTATAGGGCAAATAGCCAGTGACGATACCTCAGCTTGAAGTCTAAGAGATATGACCACCAGCTCATGTATTATCACATTTACTGAAATTACGTATAATGCAAGAGAATGGAAGTTAAATATATTTAATAGCTGATGCCAACTCAATATCCATGCCCCCAAAGATCTTTCTGCTTTTTTAGCTATAATATAATTTAGTTGATCTAAAAAGACATTTTTTTTTCCTTCTTTATTCATGATTATTTTACTGGAGAAGGGGGTGAGGGGCAAGCTAGGAGCAATAGAAATAGAACGAAAATAGAAGAGTCTTACAAAAATCAAACATTTTATCTGTACGATACAAGGTGAGAAACTTTACTAGTAAGTGTCTCCATTAAATGTCTCAAGCGCATAGGTGTTGTTTTTCTGTTCCTTTTGTGCTTTTTTAAGTTCTAATATGCTTTGGGCCTAAAATGATTTGCTCTTTCATTACTTCAGAGCAGGGCCAGCTCCAACCTTATGTGGAGTAAGGCCTATGCCTTGGGCCCCAAATTTAGGGGGCCTCATTTTTTAAAAATAATAGATTCATAGGTATTTAAAAAAATATTTAGTATTTTTAATACAAAAATAACGTTTTTAATATAAAGGAAAGAAAATTTTTTAGATATATAAATAAAATAATAATTTGACTTATTTAAAAATGTAGGTGAATATTTTTCATAACTTTTAGTTTTTTATTTTTTACTCCTTCATTAAAAAATTTGCTCTCTCTTCCTTAATTTGTCCAAGTCAATCTTTTTTTTCTTTCCAATCTCTTCATATTGCAGAAAACCCTACATATTTTTGTTGTTTCTCTTTGATATTCTTACTTCTTTCTTCAGGATTTTATTACTCATCTTCTTTCTCCAAGTTTTACTAGTTCAAGTGTTCAGCAATATTTTTAAGCTTCCAGTAGTTTTATACTTCTATTGCTTTGTAAAATCTTATCTAAGATCAACAATATATCAAGAAAAATTAAATAAGGCGGCTATATAATCAATCGAGCAAGAATTATTAGAGAAAATCGATTATAAAAAAAATTATTAACAATTTTATATCTCAAAAAGCTAAAAAAATAGACTTCAAATAAAAACATATTTTATAACTTTTTTTTAAAAATTTAGGCATCATATTAAAATTTGACTTTAGGCCCCGTATGTACTTGACTCGCCCCTACTTCAGAGACATTGAGTCGGTCACGGATAATCATTAACACTTGATTTCAAACTTTATTTTTAGTAGGGGTTTACTTCTTAGATAGTTTGAGCAGCTATCCACCTCGCACTTGGTTATCCACTGCATTTACGATGGGCACGAAAACGGGTGAAACATCGAGGAATTCCATCAAGACAAACTAATATATATATATATATATATATATATACTGTAGAGGCTAGGGAAGTAATAACTCGTAAGTTAAGCATTTAAGCTCAATTCTCATAATATTATATTGCTATTGTGCCTTCTATTCTAACATGCACACGCGGCAAAGGTTTTTACTAAATGCGGTATCTCACATTAGCTATTCATAATGCAACAAACATAGGATGCTATTTTGATTAAGCCGATTAAGCTTACAAAAGGAAGCCTATATATTATTTTTGATAGGGCCTATTTTCTGGTAACGTCTAGTGGACTTGTGGTAAAAAGAAATTAACCCAAATAGTCGCCCATCCAATCACTTAAATTAAAAATAGCCGGTAAAGGTATAATATATACATAATTTATGTACAATTATGTATAATCAATGTATAATCTATGTATATGACTAGAAAAAGTAAATAATAAATATTGCCGGCTATTTGTGTAAAGATTCCAAATTTCACGGGCACTATATGGTCGCCTTCATTTAACTTGTATCCACTTTTTATAAAAAGTTTAACTATAACCCAAAGTATAAACAACTTTAGATCCTTTTCTCCTCCTCCTCCTCCTCCTTCTTCTTAGTTGCTATGAACACAAAGGTGACATTGGATTTACATGGTATTTGTGAACAAGTTTTAAGGTGCTTTATGATGTTTTCCAATAGTGATATATTGTGATGCTCCTCCCTTTTGCTATTGCTTAGCGTTTCTTCTTCTTATTCCTCTTAGTTGCAAAATGAGTTTATTAGATTAGTTATTGTTTTGGTAAATTGATGATTAAAGTTTATTCTTTATGATATTTAAAAGCTATATTCCAAATTTGAGCTTATTTGGAGTAGATTTGTGTGTTGGATTGTTAAAAATCAAAGAACAAGTTTCTGTTTCTGGGCAATTTGTACTTCAAACTAAAAAGTCTTAAGTGCATTCTTAAGTGCATGCAAATATTTGCTGCAATTCAGGCAATTAGGTCTTAAGTATATTTTAAGTGTAATTTTTGCCCTTCGGACTAAAAAGTCTTAAGTGCATGCAAATATTATCGTATTTCAGACTAAAACAACCTTAAGTCCATCTTAAGTTTGCATCTTTAGACACAAAATTTTTCAATTTCAGACCCGCTAAGTCTGAAGTTGATCCTAAAGTGGGTACACTTACAAGTTTACGGGCAATACGGGTATAAATTTAATAGTGACCCCCAAAATTATGTATAGATGCAAATCCCCCGTACTTGTGTGGTTTGTTAAAACTATCGTTCATTTAGGTTACGCACCATTTTAACACCTTGAGTTTTTTTTTTAATTTTCTTTTAATTATAACAACATCCAAATACGGTCAAAATTAAGAAATTTGAATCTCGAAAAATAAAAAGTGTCACATAAGCTGAGACAGAATGAATATATCATAAGCAAAATATAATTAGGGAAACATATGATAAAAACATTGCTCTTACTTGATGAAAAGCACTTTGGAAATATCAGTTGCTGATGATTGCAAAACTTAAATTAAAAAGCAAGTCTAGCATATTTTTTAAAATAACAAAAGGCAAGTCTAGCTTGGTGGACCCATTCATGTAGATTTACTGCATTATTTTTTTTTTCTTTTAACTCTTTTTCTTATTATTTGTTTGTTTGTTTGTTTGTTTGTTTGTTTGTTTATCCTTATTTCCTTAACCTCAAGCAGGGCTTGAAGTTGATCTCAATTTTGCTGGTAAGTGCTAAAGTAAAGGCGGTTTTCCTAACTAATATTCATTTAATTGGAGTTATCAAGGTTAGAGAGACCATCTTGAAGGTTTAACTCTACTCTGTCAAGTGCAACTTCTGTAGATTTCATCTAAGACTTAGTTTTTCATATTCGGCAGTGAGCATGTATTTTCTTAACTTGTAGCAATGAACATATAACGATCCGGTCAGTCGTTTTATGTATTTGAGCCACGTTTTCTTATTTGATGCTTCCTGTATTCTTAGTTATTATTTTGTGACTTGCGGCGATGGTCGATTTGATTTCGGAAAGGTTTTGGAGTGAATGGGTACATTTAGTTCCATGGTTAGAAGCTTAAGTTGTAAGAGTTGATTAATATTTGAATTTTATGTTAACGACCTCAGATTCATATTTTGATGATTCCAATAGGTTCGTATGGTAATTTTGGACTTAGGCTTATGCCCAAATTTGGATTTGGAGGTTCCTAGGATGATTTGGCTCTTTTTTCCGAAAGTGGCAATTTGAGGGTTTAGAAATTTCATGAGTTTGACTATGGGTTGACTTTGTGGCTATCAGGTTCAGATTTTTGTTCCGAAACTTGGAATATATCTATTTGTCATTTAGAACTTGTGTACAAAGTTTGGTCTCATTCCGAGTTGGTTTGGTAGGAATCAGATGCTTGGTTGTGAATATTGAAGTTCTTGAGTTTCAAAGCTTGCATGATGTGTTTTGGTGTTCGATTTGTGATTTTGTATGTTATTTTAATGTTCTGAAATTTCGAGCGAGTTCGTATGAGGTTTATGTACTTGTTTCAGAATTTTTCTGGTGCTGCTGACCACGCAATTGTGAGGGTCTGCTCCCATTTGCACAGGGCCGCATTTGCGGAGGCCTTCTTGCATTTGCGTTTGTAGGCTTCCTGGAAAACCTCACATTTGCGAAGAACATGTCGCATTTGCGACATTAGCTGGTAGCAAGGGGCTTTGCATTTGCGAAGGTTGGGGTAGCAATTATGACATCTATTGGGGTAAACTGGGTTCGCATTTGCAAGTCCATGGTCATATTTGCGGAGGTCGGATTTGCAAATCTCTGGTAGCAAATGCGACATTTGTAGTTGGTTATTAGATTGGTATTTCAGAACTTAGATTTATTTTATCATATTTTGAGCCCTAGACTTGGTGATGGGCGATTTTTGAAGTGGATTTCATACAAAGCTATTGGGCAAGTGATTTTCACTTAATTTTGATATTATATCTTGATTTTTCACGAATTGTTACAACTAAATCATGGGATTTGGAAGGGAATTTTTAGCAGTTTGTGACTTGTTCTGAAATGAAAATTGGGGATTTGAGAGTGGATTTGGACTCGATTTTAGAAACTAATTATATATTTGGACTCGTGGGATTATGGGTAATTGGGATATACCCCTTGAATCGGGTTTTGATCGTGTGGGTCTGGGATTAACTTTTTCGGGAAACTTTATTATTTGGAATTAATTCCTTTAGCATTGTTTGATATTATTAAGTCCTTTTGACTAGATTTGAGCTGGACGGAGGTAATTTTTAGAGAAAAGGTATATTTGGAGTATTGATTTGGCTTGTTTAAGGTAAGTATGTTGTCTAACCTTGTATGGGAGAATACCCTTTAGGATTTTGTCTTATCTGCTTGTCCATGCTTTGTGAGAAGCGACGTGTACGCAAGGTGACGAGCGTGTATACATGTGTTGTGTGTGGCTTATGAATGAATTAGGACTCTAAGCTATTATTATGCCTTAATTTGATTATGTGCTTTATATGAAAAATACTTAATCACATTGTGACTACATGAACAAGATCTCTACAATTGATTTGGTTCTAGTCAAGCTTATATGTTGAACACCCATCCACATTTATATTATTGTCATGTCCTTGTGCACATTGTTGATAAATTATAAGCTTATCTCTTTGATGAAATATGGCATATTGCATTGTGATGGTTATGGCATGTGTGGACATGTAGGGCAGATTGATTGGGTTTTGGCACAAGGTCTTTGCCGTGTGATTATTATTGTTGTTATGAGCATGCGGCGAAATAAGAGTGGCATTTTCTCGGGTTGCCCACGTGGCAAAATAAGGGTTGCGGTATGCACATGTGGCGAAATAAGGATGACATTTATTGTTATTGCACACTCTACTAAATAAGGGTGGCATTATTGATGATGTTATATGATGATTTGGGGATGATTCTCTTAAAAATGTTCATGTAACGAAACATAGATGATATTTTGATCATATATATGCCTTCTTTAAACTCCGTCTTGTAATTTTATAACTTGCTAGCTGAATTTAATATGCTATTATGTGCCTCCATTTCTTTGGATGATTTATTGATAAAGATTTATTTTTCTACGTTGAGTTGTTATTGCTCTAACGAGATTGATGATATTATTTTTCTGTTACATATTCTGCTGTTAGCTAGTGATATATTGCACAAGTTTCTTTGACTATTGAGTATCATATGACTTGAATCTCGTCACTATTTCACCGAGATTAGTCTTGATACTTACTGGATACCGAATGTGATATACTTATTATACTTTTATATATTTTTGTGCAGATCCAAGTGTCGGACCCAACAGACCTAGAGAGTGAGTGTTTACACTGCTCGCGAGGATTCAAGGTTAAGTTATAAGACTGTCGCAGGCCCTTGGAACCCTATCCTTACATTGATACTGTTATTTTTATATCCGAACTATATTGCATTTGAAACATCATTAGGTATTCAGCTATAGCTCATGACTCTATACTACCTTATTCCGGGAAGTTGTATTGAGTATTGCCATTTCAACTTGTGTTAACTCTATTTCCACTTTTATATTAGATTATGTCTTATTATACTATATCTTGTTGATTTAATGTTGTTAAGTGAATGGGTTACCTAGTTTCACAGATTAGGTGCCATCACAATCCCTATGGTGGGATTTAGGTCGTGACAAGTTGGTATTAGAGCCCTAGGTTCATAGGTTCTACGAGTCATGAGCAAGTCAAGTAGAATCTTACTGATCGGTATAGAGACGTCTGTACTTATCTTCGAGAGGCTACCGAGCTGTTAGGAAACTTCATTATCTTTCATTCTCTATCGTGTGAATTTGTTTATCCAAAGTTTGAAACCTTACTCTTCTATTCTCTCACAGATGGTGAGTATACATTCTGCGGGATTGGCTGAGCATGCACCAACAGCCCATGTTAGAGCTGCAAGAGGTTGGTGCCGTAGTAGATGTCAAGGCGGGGTGCGCGTCGCGGCTAGAGCCCCTTTCAGAGCAGCAGTTGTTGAGCCATTAGTAACACCAACTGTGGAGCAGGAGATGGATCATGTTGAGCAGGTTGGACCCGCTCGGGCACCTGAGGGGCCTATTGCTACACCGGGGATGTAGGAGACCTTAGCACACTTCATGAGTTTGTTTGGGAGTTTGGCCGAAGCAGGGTTGATTTCGATCACACCAGCTAATTCACAATTTGGGAGAGGAGCCCAGACTCCCGCCGCCCTTACACCAGAGCATCCGGCTCATGCTTATCAGATGCCGGATGTTATGTGAGTACAACTAATAGTTGCATTTCAACCCGAGGTAGGGCCAGTCGTGTCTGCAGAGGGGAAGCAGAGGTTGGAGATATTTCAAAAACTTCTCCTCCCTAGTTCAGTGGAATCAAACGTGTAACGAACGGTCCGGTCATTTTGTATATTTTGGCTATGTTTTCCCTATTTGATGCTTTACATATGTGCATTTGTCATTATGTTACTTTGTGTGGGCGATTGCTTTAGTTTCGAGGAAATTTTGGATTGAATTGGGACACTTAGTTCTAAGGTTGGAAGCGAAGGTTTATCAGAGTTTGAATTTTATGTAGACGACCCTGAAATGGTATTTTGATGGTTCCAATAGGTTCACATGGTGATTTTGGACTTAGGTATGTCCGGATTTGAATTTGAAGGTTCTTATGTTGATTTGGTCCTATTTGGAGAAAGTTAAAAAGTTAAAGGTTTGGAAGGTTCATAGGTTTGACCGGGAGTGGACTTTGATGATATCGGGTTTGCATTGTGGTTATGAGAGTGCGAATAGGTCCATTGTATCATTTGGGACTTGTGCACAAAATTTCGAGGTCCATTCGAGTTGTTTAGGCATGTTCGGCGTAAGTTTAAAATTTAAAAATATGGATTAGTTCTTTAGGATTGAATCGAGGTGCGATTCATGGTTTTGATATTATTTTAGGTGATTTGAGACCTCGAGTAGGTCAGTGTTATGTTGTGGGATTAGTTGGTGTGATTGGACGGGGTCCCGGGGGCCTCGGGTGTGTTTTGGATGAATTTTGGATCATTTTTGATTGAGTTGGTATTGTTGTAGTTTGCTGAGTTCTGGTGTTTTCGCATTTGCGGAAATTTGGTCACAGATGCGAAGCTGCAGATGCTGTCCTGGACGCACATATGCGGGACTTGGTATAGCAGGGGAAGTTCGCAGATGCAGAGAGTTTCTGCAGAAGAGGATGCGCAGATGCGTTTGGTGTCCCATATGCGATTGGTCGAGTGTTTAAGTGGGATCGGGATTTTTCTCCATAGAAGTGGAGCCACAAATGTGGTAATTTTTCTGCAAATGCAGAATTGCTGGGCAGAACATATTATTTCGAGGGTTTGTTATTTTTTAATATTTGGAGCTGTGGAGCTCGGCTAGAGGTGATTTTTGGAGGGTTTCTCACTATAATTGAAGGGGTAAGCAATCTCTACTAGACTTTGGATGTTAGATATTGATTTCCCATGTATATTTGCACCTAGTTTTTGTGAATTTAAGGAGGAATTTGGGTTTTGTTTTGCTATGACTTTTGGAGAGTGAAATTTGATTATTTGGGGGTCGATTTGAGGTTGGATTTGGATGAAACACACATATTTGGACTCGTATTGGAATGGATGTTCGGGATTC
The DNA here is from genome assembly GCF_000715075.1 of Nicotiana tabacum. Taxonomy (NCBI): domain Eukaryota; kingdom Viridiplantae; phylum Streptophyta; class Magnoliopsida; order Solanales; family Solanaceae; genus Nicotiana; species Nicotiana tabacum. The sequence goes on from NC_134098.1 coordinate 36,435,420, forward strand.
ATGAGTTTTGATGGATTTCGGGATGCAGGCCAGGGTTTGACTTATTGGGTTGACTTTGCATAATTGTATCAAGATCATAGCTTTATTGCTTGGGGCTACATTCTATGACTTTAATTGATATTATTTAGTTATTTTTGCTAGATTCGAGACGTCCAGAGGTTGATTCACGAGGGTAGGGATTCCTAGAGTATTGATTTGGCTTTCTTGAGGTAAGCTTCTTACCTAAACTTGATTGAGGCACTAGTTGCCTGAATTATTAGTGTTAGTTACGCGTTATGGGTGACACACATGTGAATGGATTGAGCCCATGTGTGTGCACTGGGGTATTAGCCATGTTCAGTGTAGTGATTATGCTATTATATGCCATGAATTAATTTCTAAGCTGCATATTATCATGCGTATTATGTTTTTACGCCCTTTGTGAGATATTTGATTCATGTTAGAGATGATTTGTTGGTTGATTTTCTGTTCAAACATGTTAGTTGCTATTCTTGTGGCGTAATCGCCTGACAAGAACTATTGTAGCACACTTCGCACATGCCTACACTTTAGTATGTCACTTATATCAGTCAATGAGTATGTAAATTGATATCCATTGTTCATGTACATTTTGTTCTTGTATATGCTTTCTGTGTGATATAGACTAGGTTGATGGCACATGAGCTGTCCGTGCAGCGTGTGAATAAGGATCCATCACCCTAGGGTCACCCTCTTATGTTTCTCTCTTGAAGGTGTACACACGGTATGAGAAACACTGGCCAGTGTTTGTTTTGGTTATTGCATTACTTATCTACTTGCAATTTCCTTGGATATGTACATGTTTTATTCGCATATCTTCTCTATATGCTAGATCAGGAATGTATACATGCGTTGTTTAACATATCTTCTCTATATGCTGGATTGTTAATAGAAACAAAGCATGTTACATTATCTTTGTGCACCGAGGTTAGTTATAATTCTTGCTGAGTACATGGGGTCGGTTGTACTTATACTACACTATGCACTTAATTGTGCAGATCCAGGTGTTGGACCGAGCCGCGAGTAGTTGCGATTACCATCAAGAGACGAGGTAGAGCTACATATTGACCGTAGTATTTGACATCTCTTTTCATTTCTGTATTGTTGCTTTTATTCAGACATCCTTTTCATTTTGTAGTCAGACTTGTACTTCTATGTTAGAGCTCATGACTCTGTATTACCAGTTGTGGGGGATTTTTATGTATCGACACAGTTATTTATGTTATTGGCTTTAGACTTGTACTATTTTCGTTATTTTTGTTATCTTGTTCCGCTTTTGATATATTCGGCTTGCCTAGCAAGTGAGTTAGGCGCCATCACGACTGTTTGGTGGTTTTGGGTCGTGACAAGTTGGTATCAGTGCCCTATGTTTATAGGTTCTACGGGACATAAACAAGTTTAGTAGAACCCTATGTTTATAGGTTCTAGGGGTCATGAGCAAGTTTAGTAAAGTCTTGCAGATCGGTACAAAGACGTCTTTACTTATCTTCGAGAGGCTACCGAACTGTTAGTAAAACTTCACTTTCTTGCATTCTTGTCGTGCAGATTTGTAATTTTTGAAGTTTGAATCTTTACTCTTCTATTCTCTCATAGATGGTGAGGACACGTTTAACCAGATCATATAGATGAGAACCAGTGCCTCCAGTCAGGGCCGCGAGGGCTGGGGTGAGGTAGAAGCCAAGGTAGGGCCCGTGCTACAACTAGAGCAGCACATATTGATCCATCAGTTGCTCTAGAAGAGGAGCAAGTTCCGGATATTGTTGAGCCGATGAGACCAACTCAGACACCGACGGTACCTGTTGCTATACTCGATCTTAAAGAGACTTTGGCTGAGATCTTAAGTGTGTACACGAGCTTGGCGTAGGCGGGTATGATACTAGTTTGCATCAGCTACCTCACAGGCTGGGGAAGGAGCCCAAACTCCCTCTGCCCGTACACTAGAGTAGCTAGATAAAGTTATCAAATACCAGGGTTTTTGCTAGTTTAGCCAGTTATTGCTGCTCGGGCCGAGGCTAGACCATCTTTGACTGATGAGGAGTAGAAGAGGTTAGAGCAATTTCAGAGGCTTCGTCCTCCCCAGTTCAGTGGAGAAGATTCAGAGGATGCCTCGGGGTTTCGTGATCGATGTCACCAGATTCTTCACACAATGGGTATTATGGACTCCAATAGAGTCTACTTCACTACTTTTCAGCTCACTGGGCCAACCTACAGGTGGTGGCATTCTTATGAGTTAGGTAGACCCGTTGGAGCAACACCACTTACATGGCATTAGTTTTCAGTTCTCTTCTTAGAGAAGTTTGTCCCGCAGACTCGTAGAGAGGAGTTATATATGGAGTTTGAGCATCTACGCTAGGAGGGCATGACTGTAACTCAGTACGAGAGGAGATTCACGAAGTTGGTACGTCATGTAGTATTTTTTGTCCCTACTGAAAGGGAGAGGATCAAGAGGTTCATTGATGGCCTCAACTATGGTCTACGATATGGTATGGCTCGAGAGTCCGAGATGGATACTATATTTGACCAGGTGGTTGAGATTGCTAGACGCTTGGAGCATGTTCAAAGGCTTGAAAGAGAGGAGCGGGAGGCCAAGAGGACCTGTGGTCCTGGTGGTTTTGGTGGTGCCTCGTATGGAGGCCAGTCACATTACACCTGAGGTCGTCCTATTAGGCCCGCTCAGGTAGCTCATTAATTTCCCTATGGTTCATCAGTTAGCCACAATTCGTATAGTGCTCGCCCAACTCAACCATCATTCAATGCACTGCCAGCTCAGAGTTCTTACCGTTCTTCATCTGTTCAAGGTTCCATAGGCTGTTATTCGGGTTATCAGGGTTAGTCGCAGGGTCAACAACCTCGTCAGAAGAGGGGTGGCTTTAAGTGTGGAGACTTGATTCATCTTAACAGGGATTGCTCCAAACTTTTGAGTAGTGCACCACAACAGAGCGTACAATCTATGGTTCCAGCACTAGTAGTTACACTACCTGCACAACCAGCTAGGGGTGGGGCTTAGTAGGTTCGAGGTCGCCCTAGAGGGGGAGGTCAGTCAGGTAGTGTACATGCCCGTTGCTATGTATTTCCCACCAGGCCTTAGGCAGTTGCTTCTGATGTTGTGATCACAAGTATTGTTTCAGTGTGCCACAGGGATGCTTCAGCGTTATTTTACCCCGGTTCCACTTATTCTTATGTGTAATCCTATTTTGCTCGTTATTTAGATATGTCTCATGATTCCCTTGATATTCCTATTTATATATCTACACCTGTGGGCGATTCTATTATGGTGGATCATGTATATCGGTCTTGTGTGCTTACCGTTATGGGTTATGAGACTAAAGTTGATCTTTTACTGCTCAGTATGGTTGATTTTGAGGTGATTTTGGGTATGTATTGGCTATCTTCGTACCATGCTATTCTTGATTGTCACGCTAAGACTGTGACATTGGCGATGCCGGGGTTGCCTAGGTTTGAGTGGAGAGGTTCGTTTGGTCACACTCCCACTAGAGTGATTTCATATATGAAGACTTAACAGATGGTTGAGATGGGGTGTTTGGCATATTTGGCCTTCGTGAGAGATGTTAATGCTGATACTCCTACTGTTGAGTGAGTTCCAGTAGTGAGTGAGTTCTCAGATGTGTTTCCTGCAGACCTGCCAGGCATGCCACTCGACATTGCTATTGATTTGGTGCCGAGCATTCAGCCAATCTCTATTCCACTATATCGCATGGCACCAGCAGAGTTGAATGAGCAATTACAAGAATTACTTAATAAGGTTTTCATTAGGCCTAGTGTGTCGCCTTGGGGTACACCGATACTATTTGTGAAGAAGAAAGATAGTTATATGAGGATGTGTATTGACTACAGGCAGTTGTACAAGGTTACTATCAAGAACAAGTATCTACTACCGCATATTGATGATTTATTTGATCAGCTTCAGGGTGCTAGGGGTATTCTTGAAGGTTGGCTTGGGATCATGGTACCATCAGTTGAAGATCAGGGCTTCAAATATTTCTAAGACGACTTTCAAGACCCGTTATGACCATTGTGAGTTCTTGGTGATGTTTGGGCTGATCAATACCCTAGTAGCTTTTATGCACATGATGAACAACATATTTCAGCGTTATCTTGATTCCTTTTTCATTGTGTTTATTGATTATATATTGGTGTATTCACGCAGTAGAGAGGAGCATGAGAAGCACTTGAGGATCGTGCTCCAGACTTTGAGGGAGAAAACACTATATGCTAAATTCTCCAAGTGTGAGTTCTGGTTAGAGTCGGTGGCATTCCTGGGTCATGTGGTGTATAGTAGGGGGATTAAGGTGGATCCAAAGAAGATTGAGGTAGTTCAGAGTTGGCCTAGACCTTTTACTACTACAGAGATCCAGAGTTTCCTTAGGTTGACCGGGTACTATCACCATTTTGTGGACGGGTTTTATCTATAGCATCCACATTGACTAGATCGATGCAAAAGGGTGCCCCATTCAGGTGGTCTGATGAGTATGAGGAGAACTTTCAGAAGCTCAAGACTACCTTGACTACAACTCCAGTTCTGGTTTTGCCTTCTGGATCAGGATCTTATACAGTTTATTGTGATGCTTCACGAGTTTCCATCGGGTGTGTGCTAATGCAAGATGGAAGAGTGATTGCTTATGCTTCGCGTCAGTTAAAGCCTCATGAGAAGAACTACCCAATGCACGATTTGGAGTTAGCAGCTATTATTCACGTGCTCAAGATTTGTAGGCATTATCCTTATGGTGTGTCTTGTGAGGTGTTCACATATAACAAGAATCTCCAACATCTATGCAGGCAGAAGGATTTGAAATTGAGGCGACAGATGTGGTTAAAGCTATTGAAAGACTATGATATCATCATTCTTTATCATCTAGGGAGGCTAATGTGGTGGCCGATGCTTTAAGTAGGAAGGCAGAGAGCATGTGGAGTCTTGCTTTTATTCCAGTTAGGGAGAGACCGTTTGCATTGGATGTTCAGGCCTGGGCCAATATGTGAGGTTGGATATTTTAGAGCCTAGCAGGGTTCTTGCTTGTGTTGTATCACGGTCGTCCTTGTTTAAGAGCATCAAGGCATATTAGTATGATTATCCCCACTTGCTTGTCCTAAGGGACACGGTGCTGCACGGTGATGCTAAGGAGGTGACTATTGATTATGATGGGATATTTAGGCTTCAGGGTCAGATTTGTGTTCCGAATGTGGACGGATTAAGAGAGTTAATACTTAAGGAGGCCTATAATTCATGGTATTACATTCATTTAGGTGCCGTAAAGATGTACCGTGATCTGAGGCAACATTATTGGTGGCAGAGGATGAAGAAGGATATTGTTGAGTATGTTGCTCGGTGTTTGAACTGTGAGCAGGTGAACTATGAGCATTAGAGACCTGGTGTTCTGCTTCACATGTTAGATATATCGGAGTGGAGGTGGGAGCCTATCACTATTGATTTTTAGTTAGGCTTCCACGGACCTTGATGAGATTTGATGCGGTATGGGTCATTGTGGAAAGACTTACCAGGTCTGCACACTTCATTCTAGTCATGACTACCTATACTTTAGAGCATCTATCTCAGATTTATCTTAAAGAGATCGTTCGCCTTCACGGTGTGCCCGTGTCTATTATATTGGATGGAGGCAATCAATTCACATATACCTTTTGGAGAGCAGTGCAATGTGAGTTCGGTACACAGGTCGATCTGAGTATAACATTTCATCCCTATATGGACGAGAAATTTGAGTGCACTATTCAGATTATGGAGGACATGTTTTGACGATGTGAGTGATTTCAGGGGGTCAGTGGGATCAGTTTCTATCATTAGCAGAGTTCTCCTGCAACAAAAACTATCAATCGAGTATCTAGATGGCTCCTTATAAGGCCTTATATGGGAGGCGATGTCATTCTCCAGTTGGATGGTTTGAGCCTGCAGAGGCTAGGTTGTTGGGCACTGATTTGGTCCATGATGATTTGGAGAAGGTGAAGTTGATTTAGGAGCGACTTCGTACAACACAGTCAAGGAAAAAGAGTTATGCTGACATAAAGGCTTGTGATGTGGCATATATGGTGGGTGAGAAGGTTCTAGAGTTTTACCCATGAAGGGTGTGATGAGGTTCGGGAAGAAGGGCAAGTATATTGGTCCATTTGAGGTCTTGGAGAGGGTTGGTGAGGTGGCTTACAAACTTGACTTTCCACCTAGTCTATCAGGAGTTCAACAGTGTTTCATATTTTTATTCTCCGGAAGTATTATGAGGATCCGCACATGTGTTAGATTTTAGCTCGGTGCAGTTGGACAAGGATTTGACTTATGATAAGGAGCCAGTGGCTATATTGGATAGGCAGATTTGCAAGCTGAGGTCGAAGAATATTGCATTGGCGAAGGTTCAGTGGAGGGGTCAACCAGTCGAGGAGGCAACTTGGGAGATCGAGCATAATATGCGGAGCAAATATTCTTACCTTTTTGGCACTTCAAGTATTATTCTAGACTCATTCGAGGACGAACGCTTGTTTAAGAGAGGGAGAATGTAACGACCCATATGGTCTTTTTGTGTATTTGGGTCCTATTTCCCCTATTTGATGCTTTACATATGTGTATTTGTCGTTACGTGACTTGTGGGGGCAGTTGGTTTGGTTTCAGAGAAGTTTTGGATTGAATTGGGACACTTAGTTCCAAAGTTGGAAGCTTAAGTTGTGAAGGTTGATCATAGTTTAACTTTTGTGTAGACAAACCCGAAATTATATTTTGATGGTTCCAATAGGTTTGTATGGTGATTTTGGACTTAGGCGTATGTCCGAAATTAGATTTGGAGGTTCCAAGGTTGATTTGGTCTTATTTGGCAAAAGTTAGAAAGTTGAAGGTTTGGAAGGTTCATAGGTTTGACCGAGAGTGGACTTTGATGATATCGAGTTAGGATTGTGGTTCCGGAAGTGGGAATAGGTCCATTGTTTTATTTGGGACTTGTGTGCAAAATTTGAGGTCATTTTGAGTTATTTAGGCATGTTCGGCGTAAGTTTTGAATTTTGAAATGTGGATTAGTTCCTTGGACTGGAATCAAGGTGAGATTCGTGGTTTTGATGTTATTTTGGTTGATTTGAGCCTCGATTAGGTCTGTGTTATATTTTGGGGTTTGTTGGTATGATTGGACGAGGTCCCGCGGGGCCTCGGGTGTGTTTTGGATGGATTTCAGATCATTTTGAATTAGCATTGCTATAGTTTCCTAAGTTCAGGTGTTTTTGCATCTACAACAATTTGGTCACATATGCGGCCTTGGACGCGCATATGCCGGACTTGGTCTGGCAGGGGGAAGCCCGCTGATGCGAAGAGTTTTCGCAGAAGCGGATACGCTGATGTGGCTGGTCGGGTGTTTAACTGGGATTACAGAAGCATGATATTTCTCCGCAGAAGCGGAACCGCAGATGCGGTAATTTTTTCGTAAATGCGGAATTGCTGGGCAAAACATATTATTTTGAGGGTTTGGTCATTTTTCATTATTTGGAATTGTGTAGCTCGGCTAGAGGCAATTTTTGGAGGGTTTCTCTGTTACACCCCATGTTTTCGTACGTGAAAGTACGCCACAAGTAAATTGATGAAAGCTCGAAAATGAGATGTTACATCCCGCATTTTCGTACGTTAAAATTTCGTCGTAAGTTAATCGACGTAAGTTCGGGAATGAGATTATTTTGAGATTATAAGTATTATGCTATTTCAAATAAGTGATAAGTAAATTCGTAAAGGTGAGAGGGTGAGCGAATCGAAGAAAATGAGTATTCGTTGAAGTTTGTCAATTTGGGATAAAATACGGTCCAAGCTATAATACCTGGTATTTATGGACTATTGCCATACAAGGTACCACATGACCATAATAGTAAGGTATATAAAGTATGTTAAAAGTGATTAGTATTTTAAGTAATTTGAGATAATTCTTAATTATGTGGATAATAGGTTAATTATAGATTTTTAGTGGGAGATTAACTAAGTAATTAAGCTATTTGGATAGGCTTAATAAGCCTCCAACGTGGCAGCCAAGGGAGTCTTGATCAAAAGCCCAACAAATGACTCTAATTCATGTAGCAAGATGGCACCTTAAGAGAGTTTTGTGGCTTAGTCATCATATAAGTGGGGCCAACACCCACTAAGATTAAAAACCCCTCTAAATTATTTAAGGGAAATGCTTGTATAGAAGGAAAGCTTCAGCAAATTTAAGGAAGGAAATTTATACGAAGGAAAGCCTCACTAAATCACATTGTAAGGAAGGAAAGCTTCGGCAAATTTATACGAAGATTATATTATGTAATAGCAGCATGGGATGCAATTCTAAGACAGCACGGTACAATCTTTCTCAAGAATATCATACGGATTTTCCCCTACGTCGATCTCGCCATTGCGTGTTTTATCGCGATTGATGTGTGTTAGAGGGATTGTCAAGAGAATCGGCTCAAGTATGTTTAGGCTATCCCTTCTTTCTTTTTGGCATGATTCATACGATACAAACGAAACGAGCAAACGTACAGCTTCCATAAATGACTCTATTCATAGAAGTACTAGGGGTGCCTATGTTCTTGATTCCCCATGTAAATTATTATTATATCTTCTGTTCATGGGTCTCAGAAAAATATGTAGTTGATAAAGTTATCTGAAAGGCATATTGATCTTATGACATTCCGAGAAATCTTATTAACGTATTTCTTATGCATTTCATTCATTTATACATGTACATTGACCCATGCCCAGATGGCGTTATATACACGTATATTATATGTATATATGGGATATGGAAAAAAGTTACGGCGTTATATATGCACCACTACCTGATCAACTGGTATACGTTGACGATTTGCCCACAGTGGCCGAGATGATATAATGGGATGCCCTCAGAGCTTGATGATGTTATGTATGCATATACCTATGCATGTTATGACATTTATATGCATATGCATGACATTATAAATATGAAATGATTCACAGAGCTATTCAGACTTACATGTTGAGTCTTTTACTCTATGTTTCTCTCATGTCTTTTATTTACTGATTTTCATTCCTTACATACTCGGTACATTATTTGTACTGATGTCCCATTTGCCTGGGGACGCTATGTTTCATACCCGCAGGTCCCGATAGACAGGTTGAGAGTCCTCCAAGTAGGCTATTAGCTCAGCGGAAGGTGTTGGCGCGCTCCATTTGCTCCGGAGTTGCTTATTTGGTCAGTATGAATTGGACATGTATTGATTAGTATGACGGGGCTCCATCCCGACCTTTATGGTATTTATCTACTCTTAGATACTTGTAGACATATGTCATGTACGTGAAAGATTGTGTGGCCTATGTTCAGTATACGAGTGATCATTTTGGTCTTATAGGCCCATATGTCATAAGTATAAGTTTGTATTATATGTTGGATCGTCCTATATCTAGTATTCCCTCATGTTTTATCTGGTTATCTCACGGCAGCCTTTCCATCTCATTTACCTATAATAGTATGATACGACAATATACGTTACGTTGGTACTCGGTTGAGTAAGGTACCGGGTGCCCGTCACGGCCCATCGATTTGGGTCGTGACAAAAGTGGTATCAGAGCAGTTCTGTCCTAGGGAGTCTATAAGTTATGTCTAGTAGAGTCTTATTTATGGGTGTGTTGTGCACCACACTTATAAGCAGGAGGCTACTGGACATTTAGGATTGTCACTCTTTTTTGCTTACTCTAGATCGTGTTGTAGAGCTCAGTTGTAAGAATTTAAACTCCTAAATTCTATTTTTTTCGTAATAAGACGATACCTAAGACGTGTAAGCTTCTTGATAAGGATCCCTAAGGCAAGAATATCTATCCACTCGTATGGTAAAAAGGAATAAGAGAATCGGAAGGTATACACAAGTTTCAGCAAGTAAAAAAAAAAGGTGAAGAAGGGTACGAGGTACCCAGTTAATGAAGATTAACAGTATTTACAATTCAAGCAGAGAAATATAAGCATTCTGAGTTACTTTCAGCAGTAACGGAGATATATACAATTAGCCACACCCATCTCAATTATGCCCTCTAGGAGATGACAGATATAGTTTAAGAGAAGGATGTGATATTAGGATTAAGCTGGGGTTAAAGTAACTCAAAATTGTGGATGGATTGTTAGCATTCGTTGACATTTCCGAAGGATATTGCAAATGTGCTAATAGATCTCCTTGTGAGACACCCAAATGGTGCACTCTAAAATAGTACAGCTAGATATGGGTACTACAAAGATAGGCACTGGAATCCTGGAAGGGATAAATATTATCTTAGTGTGGCTCCCGTCCCTAGAAGAGAGAGAATGTTAGCAAACCAGAAGAGCCAGTAGATGGAGCAAGGGGAGCTAAAAGCAAAAGAATGTTTTGTTGAAGTTTTCAGAATAAAGTGATAGACAGAAATGTTAGCCTTTTGGAATAACCGAAGAGAGTTAATGAAGAATTATAAGTAAGATGTGATACATGGATGACAACGGTAGATAAAAAAAATGACAGTATTACAGAGTCTATAGTCAATTGAAGAAAAAGATGAGAGGTGTCAGGCCTTGAGACAAAAAAATAGTATAGGTCATAAAGTCATATCCTCATTTCGAAAAATAAATTCGTGACTCTAACGTAATTACCAGAAGGAAAAGTTAGACCCCCAGAGTAATAGAAATTAATATGGGCTAGTGAACAAGATATACTGAACATGAACTAGGGATCGAAAGATTTGATAATAGTCAACATCGTGAGAATTTTAGAGATCGCGTTCCAGCAATAATAGAATAAACAACAGAAGAATGACCTTTAAAGTTCATTCAGGAAGACGCTTCCCTAAAGAAAGCACAGTGAGCAGAGTTAAGCTTCAGGGACTAAGTATGTCAATTAGACTAAGTGTCACCCTTGTGCGTAAGAAATTCAACTATCCCTGGTATAGAAAGGTTACCACAAGGTGAGTAAGATTTCAGTGAAGATGTGAAAAGAAAACAAAAATGCCAAAGATGAAGAGGTAATTATGGAATAGTAAAGGAAGAATGCGGTGAAAAGGCGAAAGGAACGAGATTGCATTTATTCAAATCCTACAGATATGCCATGATTCCAGAACATTATGCAAGCACGACGCCGGGTAGAGGAAGTAAGGGTTCCCCCGAGATGTTATTGATTAATAAGGAGCCAGTGCGAGAGGTAAGTTAAGACGAATGATATAACCCAAAAGAGATTACGCGGAATATAGATACGAGAATGGACCAACGAGTAGTTAGCAGTTGATTCAGGAAGAGTCTAGCTATGGCTAGATAAGAGGATACAAATAAATCAATAGATCATGCAAGATCAATGTATTGAACCCCATCATAGGGAATTTAGTCTCGCAGATACGAGATCGCAATTATTGAAAAGAAAAAAAATTCAGATAGGACTTGGGGTAATTAAAGGTACCGTATAAGTGTTACGGAAATAAAAGAGAGTACCACTGGGAAGATAGTCAAAATATCAGTTCAAGAGCAACCCTACAAGCACAAGGGCGTGGAGGTAAGTAACTACGGATAATTATAGGTGAGGAAGGACATCAAAAATTCCGTCGAGTATACAATGTAATAAGCTCGCAGCTTTACAAGAGTCAGAGGGTCCTCCCTAAGTGCTACAATGAAAGACTAGCTGAGAAAATGAGGAAGAAGGCTTCAACCTAAACATTGTAACTTGAAGAAGAAATGGTCATGTAAAGACAGTCTCACTACAACATTGTATGCACTTCATAAGAAAATGGTATACCAACCGCGGCTAATGAACGGGAAGTAAAATCAAAAGTAATATTCGAGATCATATGAGTTGTACGAAAATTCCGGCATGCGTGGGAACTAAGATAAGCTAAGTATGCACGCAACAAGGGGGTAGAAAGCTGAAGGAACGAAAGGAATTATTCGGTCAATGATCCAAAGTTAGTTACGTTATGAACGCACTTAAGATTCAGAGTATTATCCATGCAGAATATATGTTGACAATGATATAGCCGTAGAAGACTCCGGTATAAGTTAAAAGAAATAATTGAGTCCAGGTCATAGACAAAGGATTGAATTGTTAGAAGATTGTATCATGGATATTCCATAGCGCCCATGAAAGGCTAAAGTAATAACTAATACTATGAGCCGCAAATTGGAAAATAGCTTAAGCCTACATACATGCTGATCAGAGGGAAGAGAAAACTAAAAGAGTTACATCAACTAAGTAAATCAAGAGTCTGATTATTGGACCCAAAGAATTATAGAAATTATGATTGAGATCATTGCAGAATCACTCTTAATATCAGAGGTATAAGAGGGATAGTACAACAGCCATATTCTTTAATGGCTCTACGATAGAGCCAGTTAGAAGAATACCATCCCCATAAGAAGTCAGTATGAAGCTCCCACCGGATTGTGTATGCGCCAGAGGTGCAAGTTTTATAATAGAGCTTCAAGTTGTGGGTGTGAATCATACCTATGTGGAGGGGGGGGGGTTATAAAAGAGATAGAAGATACGATGCGATATTTTAAGGTAAGTAACGTAAATGTTAACAACGTACGAGATACTTAGGTGCAGAAGGTTGTGAATAATCCATACTTCAAATAGAGGGTTAGAAGCATTGGGATTCACTATCCAGGAATGATAGCGGTGTCATTAGTGGCATATTTTACAGCCTATGGTTTCTAGGTATCGAGAGGTCTAGTTAAAAGAGTAAAGAAGAGTTTGAGACGATGTGATGTCTCGCTTGATGTTCCAGAATACCATAAGCAAATCTATGGTGCAAACAAGTTGAAGGAAAGTTGCGAGTAGTATAAATGGATATGTGTAGGTCGCAAGCTAAAGTAGGGTAGAGCGACAAGGTTTTAAGAAGATATGAGTAAGGATAAGGAAAGGCAAGTGAGAGGGTGACGAGAGTGGATAAGTCCTCGGGATTAAGCCCACGAAAACAAGAAAGCTAATAGTTTCTCTAAGTTATAGAAAGTTTAATATAGCCTGAATGAACTCAAAGGAGTCTAAGACTAATAACATTTAGAAGAGATGGAATGCTGCCCTGGTAGTGGAATAAGGGTGTAAAAGTGATAGATAAAGGATGACGTTTGGGCATTTGATTGAGTAATAATTTGAAAAAGGGGGATTTCATGAAGTGTACATGATTAAAATACCCACATAAGGTGAATAAAATTGGGATGCTATGAAATACGGTTATGGAAGTATGGTATCACCCCCAGGTGGATCGGGAAAATCACTTCAAATGTTCCTCGATGCAACGTGAGCCCTAGTGATTACATAAAAGGTTTCAAGTTATCAGTGGTAGATTGTAGATCAATATTGAGGTGAATCAACAATTGATGGATAAAAGTTACAAAGTATGAGATGATATTAAGCCGTCATTCTTAAGATAAACAGTAATGAGGAAGCATTAAAGGATTTAGATTTATACATATGGGATAAGCAACGAGAGTAACCTGGAGTTTGGTACCAAACCTCAGTAACCTGGAGTTTGGTAGTAAACCGAAGTAAGAGTTTTGGTATAGTATGACGTACTTAGATGTAGTAAAGCCATAGACGCCCAGAGGTACAACTTGTCATAATTCTGTATATGTTCACAAAGTGAGGCCTAGAGATTAGCTAAAGGCTGGATGAAAAATGAGAGAAGGGTCGCATAGGCGCACATACAAGGACAAAGTCGTACAGACTGCATGATAGAAGGTAGGAATAGTTATGAGATTGAAAGAATTCCGACCACAAGTTGTGGTGTGAGAAAGAGGCCTAAAAGGAGGAATGCCTTGGCCTTTGGATTTATTTACAGACAGTTGCCTAGATGGCAAGGAGAGTACTAATGTATTCGCAAGAGCTATAAATTATGATAATGATAAACGCATCAGTCAATATTTGAGGAGGAATGTTCCAAAGGAGGGAATGATGTTACACCCTATGTTTTCGTACGTGAAAGTACGCCATAAGTAAATTGATGAAAGCTCAGAAATGAGATGTTACATCCCGCATTTTCATACGTTAAAATTTCGTCGTAAGTTAATCGACGTAAGTTCGGGAATGAGATTATTTTGAGATTATAAGTATTATGCTATTTCAAACAAGTGATAAGTAAATTCGTGAAGGTGAGAGGGTGAGCAAATCGAAGAAAATGAATTTCGTCGAAGTTTGACATTTTGGGATAAAACAAATGGTCTAAGCTATAATACCCGGTATTTATGGACTTGTGCCATACAAGGTACCACATGACCATGATAGTAAGGTATATAAAGTATGTTAAAAGTGAGTAGTATTTTAAGTAATTTGAGATAATTCTTATTATGTAGATAATTAGGTAATTATGGATTTTTAGTGGGAGATTAACTAAGTAATTAAGCTATTTGGATAAGCTTAATAAGCCTCAAACGTGGCAGCCAAGGGAGTCTTGATCAAAATCCCAACAAATGACTCTAATTCATGTAGCAAGATGGCACCTTAAGAGAGTTTTGTGGCTTAGTCATCATATAAGTGGGGCCAACACCCACTAAGATTAAAAACCACTCTAAATTATTTAAGGGAAATGCTTGTATAGAAGGAAAGCTTCAGCAAATTTAAGGAAGGAAATTTATACGAAGGAAAGCCTCACTAAATCACATTGTAAGGAAGGAAATCTTCGGCAAATTTATACGAAGATTATATTATGTAATAGCAGCGTGGGATGCAATTCTAAGACAGCACGGTACAATCTTTCTCAAGAATATCATACGAATTTTCCCCTACGTCGATCTCGCCATTGCGTGTTTTATCGCGATTGATGTGTGTTAGAGGGATTGTCAAGAGAATCGGCTCAAGTATGTTTAGGCTATCCCTTCTTTCTTTTTGGCATGATTCATACGATACAAACGAAACGAGCAAACGTACAGCTTTCATAAATGACTCTATTCATAGAAGTACTAGGGGTGCCTATGTTCTTGATTCCCCATGTAAATTATTATTATATCTTCTGTTCATGGGTCTCAGAAAAATATGTAGTTGATAAAGTTATCTGAAAGGCATATTGGTCTTATGACATTCCGAGAAATCTTATTAACGTATTTCTTATGCATTTCATTCATTTATACATGTACATTGACCCATGCCCAGATGGCATTATATACACGTATATTATATGTATATATGGGATATGGAAAAAAGTTACGGCGTTATATATGCACCACTACCTGATCAACTGGTATACGTTGACGATTTGCCCACAGTGGCCGAGATGATATGATCGGATGCCCTCAGAGGCTTGATTATGTTATGAACGCATATACCTATGCATGTTATGACATTTATACGCATATGTATGACATTATAAATATGAAATGATTCACAGAGCTATTCAGACTTACATGTTGAGTCTTTTACTCCATGTTTCTCTATGTCTTTTATTTACTAATTTTCATTCCTTACATACTCGGTACATTATTTGTACTGATGTCCCATTTGCCCGGGGATGCTGCGTTTCATGCCCGTAGGTCCCGATAGATAGTTGAGAGTCCTCCAAGTAGGCTATCAGCTCAGCTGAAGGTGTTGGTGCGCTCCATTTGCTCCAGAGTTACTTATTTGGTCAGTATTAATTGAAAATGTATTGATTAGTATGGCGGGGACCTGTCCCAACCTTTATGGTATTTATCTACTCTTAGAGGCTTGTAAACATATGTCATGTATGTGAAAGTTTTTATGACCTTGTCGGCCTATGTTCAGTATACGAGGGATCATTTTGGTCTTATAGGCCCGTATGTCATATGTATAAGTTTATATTACATGTTGGGTCGTCCTATGTCGAGTATTCCCTCATGTTTTATTCTGGTTATCTCACGGCAGCCTTTCCATCTCATTTACCTATAATAGTATGATATGAAAAGATACGTTATATTAGTACTCGGTTGAGCAAGGTACCGGGTGCCCGTCACCGCCCATCGGTTTGGGTCGTGACATTATCGCTATACTTGAAGGGGTAAGTAATATCTACTTGATTTTGGTTGTTAGATATTGATTTCCCATGGATTTTTGCACCTAGTTTATATGAATTTAAGGAGGAATTTGTGTGTTTTTTTGCTATGGCTTTTGTAGAGTGAAATTAGGTTATTTGGGGATCGATTTGAAGTTTGATTAGGATGAAATACACATATTTAATCTCGTATTGGAATGGGTGTTCGAAATTCATGCATTTTGTCGAGTTCTGGGGTGCGGGCCTAGGTTTGACTTTTTGGGATGACTTTGCATAATTGTATTAAGATCATATTACTTGAGGTAGTTTTCTATGACTTTTATAGATATTATTAAGTTAGTTTGGCTAGATTCGAGTCTCCGACGGTTGATTCACGCGGGAAGGGATTCCTAGAGTATTGATTTGGCTTGCTTGAGGTAAGTATCTTACCTAAACTTGGTTGAGGCACTAGTTGCCTAAATTATTAGTGTTAGCTACGCGCTATGGGTTACGCACATGTGAAGGTATTGAGGTCATGCGTGTGCACTAAGGTCCTATCCATGTGCGGGGTAGTGATTAGGCTATTATATGACCTGAATTGATTGCTAAGCTTCATGTTATCACGCTTATTATGTTTGTACGCCCTTTGTGAGATATTTGAATCATGTTAGAAATGGATTGTTGGTTGATATCCTATTCAAACATGTTAGTTTCTATTCTTGTGGTGTAATCGCTCGACTAGAACAGTGGTAGCATACTTCGCACATGCCTTCACTTTAGCATGTCACTTATATCAGTCCATGAGTATGTAAATTGATATATATGCTTTCTGTGTGATATGTACTGAGTTGATAGCATATGAGTGGTCCGTGTGGATGTGAGCTGTGTTAGCACGTGAGTTATCCGAGTGGTTGTCATTTATGTCATGTGAGTTGTCTATGCAGCGTGTGGATAAGGATCCACCCCCTAGGGTCACCCTCTTATATTTCTCTCTTGATGGTGTACACGCAGTATGGGGAGTACTTGCTAGTGTTTGTTTTGGTTATTGAATTTCTTCTCTACTTGCTATTTCGTTGGATGTATACATGTTTTATTCACATATCTTCTCTATATACTAGATCAGGAATGTATTCATGCCTTGTTTTATATATCTTCTTTTATGTTAGATTGCTAACTAAAATAGAGCATGTTACATTATCTTTGTGCATCGAGGTGACTTTATCTGTGATTTATGACTTGATAATATTATTTTTGTGTACTTGTGTGAGATTTAGGAACTGAACAGGTTATTAGCGAATATCATTGATAGTTCTTGCCTCTCTTACCTAGCCAAGGTTAGTTATGATATTTGCTGAGTACATGGGATTGGTTCTACTCATACTACGCTTTGCACTTTATTGTGCAGATCCAGGTGTCGGACCGAGCCACGAGTAGCTGTGATTTGTTACTGTGATTATCTTCAAGAGATGAGGTAGAGCTGCATCTCGACCGCAGTCTTTGACGTCTCTTTTCATTTCTATAATGTTGTTTTCATTCAGACAGTCTTTTCATTTTGTATACTAGACTTGTACTTCTATGTTAGATATCATGACCTGTATTACCAGTTCTGGGGTATTTTATGTATCGCCATAGTTATTTATGTTATTGACTTTAGAGTTGTACTATTTTTGTTGTTTCTATTATCTTGTTCTGCTTTTATTATGTTCAGTTTGACTAGCAAGTGAGTTAGGCGCAGTGGTTTTGGATCGTGACAAAATAAAGTTGACTTTATTACTTTTCAGTTGATGAGGCCGGCATATAGATGGTGGCAAACATATGAGGCGAGTAGGCCAGCTGACGTAATACCACTTACCTTGTCATAATTTTCAGATCTTCTCTTAAGGGAGTTTATTCCACATACCCGCAGGGACGAGTTATGTAGTGAGTTTAAGCATTTACGCCGGGGGGGGGGGAGAGGGGGAGTATGACTGTGTTCGAGTATGCTATGGGGTTAATAGATTTATCTTGCATTGCATCTCCCTTCGTTTCCACTAATTGAGAGAGTCCGTAGGTTTATTGAGGGACTTACCTACAACCTCATATTTGGGATGGCACCGGAGATGGAGACTAAGACTGCATTTCATCAAGTTATGGTGATTGCTAGGAGGTTAGAGTGTCTCCGCGGGTAGGAGAGGGAAGATAGGGAGGCTAACAATCCTCGGGGTTTCGGAGGATTTAGTGGTTGCTACTCTAGGGGCAAGGTACGCCATGCCAGAGGTCATTTCAATCGACTATTTCAGTCAGCACTTCAGGTTTCACGTAGTTCTCTAGCTAGCCATGGATCTCAAAGAACTCGTACTGGACAGCCATCTTTCAGTGCACCTTATGTACGGGGTTCCTATGGCAGTTATTCTTGTCGTCCATGGTAGACTCAGTACTAGTAACCATGTCGCTGAGAGGCTGTTTCGAGCGTGGTGATACCAGACACATTGTGAGAGATTGTCCCAGACTTTGGATGGGTGAACTTCATCAGGGTACTCAAGCTATGATTCTCTCTCCATATGCTACTCCACCCGCACAACCAACTAGAGATGGAGGACATACGGGTATGGGTCATCCTAGAGAGAGGGGCCAGGCCCGCTGTTATGCTTTCCCTAGTAGGACTGAGGCAGTTGCATTAGATGCAGTCATTACAGGTATTATTCCGGTCTTTCATAGAGATACTTCAATTTTATTTGATCCGGGTTCTACTTATTTGTATGTGTCATCCTACTTTGCTTCATATTTAGATATGTCTCATGATTCTCTAGATAAACCTGTTTATGTGTCTACGCATGCTGAGGATTCTATTATGGTGGACCATGTTTATCGTTCTTGTTTGGTCATTATTGGTGGCTATGAGATTAGGGTTGATTATTTATTGCTTAATATGGTGGATTTTGATGTGGTATTGGGTATGGATTGGTTATCTTCATACCATGCTATTCTTGATTGCCACGCTAAGACCGTGACGTTGGCTATGCCGGCATTGCCAAGGTTGGAATGGAGAGGGTCTTTGGGGCCTATTCCAGTAGAGTAGTTTCCATTTTGAAGGCTCAACGGATGGTTGAGAACAGGTGTTTGGCGTACTTAGCCTTTATAAGAGATGTTAGTGCTAATACTCCCACGGTTGACTCAGTCCCCGTTGTGAGGGAGTTTCCAGATGTGTTCTCTGCAGACCTACCGGGCAATGTCGCTTGAAAGGGATATTGATTTCGCCATTGATTTGGCACCAGGAACCCAACCTATTTCCATTCCACTATATCACATGGCTCTAGTAGAGTTGAAGGAACAATTGTAGGAATTATTAGATAAAGGTTTTATAAGGCCTAGTGTTTTACCTTGGGGTGCACCGGTCTTGTTTGTTATAAAGAAGGACGGGTTTATGAGAATGATATTGATTATCGGTAGTTGAACAAGGTGACCATCAAGAACAAATATGCACTGTCGCGCAATGAAAATTTGTTCTATCAGCTTCAGGGTGCCAGGGTGTTCTCGAAGATTGACTAGAGGTCGGGGTATCATCAGTTGAAAATCAGGGCTTCGGACATCCCTAAGGCTGCTTTCCGGACTCGTTATGGGCATTATGAGTTTTAGGTGATGTCTTTTGGCTTGACTAATACCCCCACAACTTTTATGCACTTGATGAGCAATGTGTTCTAGTCTTATTTGGATTCATTTGTTATTGTCTTCATTGGTGATATTTTGGAATATTTTTCGTAGTATGGAGGAGCATGAACAACATTTGAGGGTCGTGCTCCAGACTTTGAGGGGGAAGAAGTTGTATGCCAAGTTCTCTAAGTATGAGTTGTGTTTGGACTCAGTGGCATTCTTGGGTCATGTGGTGTCTAGTGAGGGGATTAAGGTAGATTTGAAGAAGATTGAGGTAGTTTAGGATTGGCCCAGACCTTCTACGGCTATAGAGATTCGGAGTTTCCTAGGGTTAGCTGGGTATTATCGCCACTTTGTGAAGGGTTTTTTCTATCTCAATCCTATTGACTAAGTTGATTCAAAAGGCTGCCCCATTCAGATGGTCTGACGCGTGTGAGGAGATCTTCTAGAAGCTCAATACTGCCTTGATTACAACTCCAGTTCTAGTTTTGCCTTCGAGATCGGGTTCATATACAGTTTATTGTGATGTCTCATGGGTTGGCATTGGGTGTCTATTGATGCATGATGGTAGGTTGATTGCCTATGCTTGGTGGTAGTTGAAACCTCATGAGAAGAACTATCTGGTGCATGATTTGGATCTAGCAACTATTGTATATGCACTTAAGATTTGGAGGCATTACTTATATGTAGTGTCTTGTGAGGTGTATATGGGTCATCAGAGTCTCCAGCATCTGTTTAAATAGAAAGATTTGAATTGGAGGCAACAAAGATGGTTGGAGCTGTTGAAGGATTATGATATCACTATTCTCTATCATCTGAGGAAGGCCAATGTAGTAGCAGACACCTTGAGTAGAAAGGCATAGAGCAGGGGCAGTTTAGCATTTGTTCCAGCTGGGGAGAGGCCTTTGGCTATGGATGTTCAGGCTTTGGCCAACAGATTCGCGAGATTGGACATTTCAGAGCCTAGTAGAGTCCTTTCTTGTGTTGTATCTCAGTCATCTTTGTTTGAGTGCATTAAGGCTTGCCTGTGTGATGACCCCCATTTTCTTGTCCTTAAGGACATGGTGCAGTGAGGTGGTGCTGAGGAAGTGTCTATTGGTGATTATGGTGTATTATGGCTTCAAGGCCGGATTTGTGTTCCTAATATGGATGGGTTGGGAGAGTTGATTCTTGAGCAGGCTCATGGCTCGCGATATTCCATTCATCCGGGTACTACAAAGATGTACCATAATTTGAAGCAGCATTATTAGTGGCGGAGGATGATGAAAGACATCGTTGGATATGTTGCTCGGTGTTTGAATTGTTAGCAAGTCAATTATGAGCATCTGAGACCTGATGGTTTGCTTAAGAAGATTGACATACCAGAGTGGAAGTAGGAGTGTGTCACTATGGACTTTGTAGTAGTTTTGCCACAGACATTGACGAGATTTGATGCAGTTTGGGTCATTGTGGATCGGTTGACCAAGTCTGAACATTTCATTCTAGTCATGACTACCCACGCTTCGAAGCAACTGGCTAAGATCTACATCTGGAGATTGTTCGCTTTCATGGTGTATGTGCTTTTATCATCTCGGATTGCGACACTCAGTTGTCACGACCCAATAATCCACCTAGTCGTGACGGAACCTAACCCAACCCTCTAAGTTAGCCTAACAACAGTCAACACAACTATAATGAAAATAATATGAAAATTCATTGATGAAATAACTAAATTTTCATACATTAACCCAATGATTGGTAGTACAAGTCATGAGCCACTAAAACTTCAATTCACAAAGCTGGTATAAAACAAATACAACATCTGTTTGAAATATACATAAACATAATTCGAATTTAAAACTACCAAGGATAAGTGGTAGCTATGTCCGGACAACAGGTACATCTTCAATGTCAGCTCCTGCCATATACAGCAGCATCAACTCCAAGATCTGCACGCAAGGTGCAGAAGTATAGTATGAGTACCACCGACCCCATGTACTCAATAAATAACAAATCTAACCTCAGGTTGAAAGCAGTGACGAGCTCGGGAGAAGATCAATGTCCAATACCATTAATCAGTAAAAGCACAGGATATAAAGATGATAGCAAAAGAAAATAGCTCAAGAGATATCATGTTCAACTTGTTCACAAATGCGGAAAATGAGACATGCTTTTCAAATATAACAGTCAAATCCCCAAATCTTACCACCAAAATCACTAAAATATTAATTTATCAAGAAAACTGTGATTTCAAACTCCTAACAATAGGTAAGACATTTCCTTTACCAATTAGCACGAGGAAAATATATCTCTATGCCTACATGTCAAATATGCATGCCAAGTCAATAACATCATTTACCATCTAGCATGAGGAAAATACATCCCAATGTCTACATTTCAGATATATAAGTCAAGTCAATAACATCATTTTTACCATCTAGTATGATGAAAATATATCTCAATGCCTACATGTCAAATATACATGTCAAGTCAATAACATTATTGCAAAACCAACAAGTATACTCAAACTCAGCACGCTCACGATTCCTGGCACATATGCCCCTCACCATCATCACACACACAATCACACTCAACACTGTATGAGTGCTTGGAACAAATGCTCCTCACCAAAGCACGTATACATATCTTTGTACGAGTGCTCCCTGTGAATACCAGACTCTGGAGGGGATGATCCTTGTCCAAACACTAATCAATAATCAATATCATATAGCCCAACATGGGGCCTGGTGCACGCATCGTCCCTAAACAATACCACTTAGCCCAATGTATGGCATGGCGTACGTGCCAACTCAATATCAGTAACACTCAGCCCAATACGAGGCCTTAACGCAAGTGTCGCCTTACTATCAATCTGTTACATCCCGTACTTTTGTACGTTGGATTAGTCGTAAGATAATTGACATAAGTTTAAAGACAAGATTATTTTTGAGGTTATAAGTATTTATGCTATTTATAACAAGTGATAAGTAAGTGTCGTGAAGGCCAGAGGGTAAACAAATCAAAGAAAGCGAGTTTCATTGATGTTTGATATTTTGAGATAAAATACGGTCCAATCTATAATACCCCATATTTATGGACTTGTGCTATACCACATGATCATGATAGTATGGTATATGAAGTATGTTAAAGGTGATTAGTATTTAAGTGAAACACGATCTAGAAAGGAATTATGTGTAACTAATAAAATTGGAGATTATAGTAGGAAGAGGAGAAATAAGTCAAGATTATTGAATAATTATTATGTGGGCATGATTCTGTCACGCCCAAAACCTGGGGTGGGGGTGGCTGGCACCCGGTGCCGTACTGGCCCGAGCGAATCACTCTGTAACTCATTTCTTTTTCTTCTACAACTATCATGGTCCAACATGGCCACGACTCGTAATGTATAACTATAAGTGGGCAAATGTTGTATCAATGAACCATTGTTCTTAAAACATGAATACATATGGGCCGTCAAGGCCTCTGACATAGTGTACATGATGAACCTGTGTGTCTGCAAAGCCTCTAAGATTATTTGACATCAAAACATGGTCGGGACAGAGACCCAGCCTACCCATAAGTCTATAGCAAAACTCTAACACGATGCCTTATAGACTCGGCTGCACTCCGACTGAAGTGGAGTCTTACCTATCCTTCGCTGAATGCTAACCTCGTCTACTATGAGGGCTTGTCAAATTGATTATCTATATCTGCAGGCATGAATGCAGCGTCCACAACAAAAGGATATCAGTACGAGTAATGTACTGAGTATGTACGACATGTAAATCAGTATATAAAGGACATGAAAGAAAGGACTCAACCTGTAAGTCTGGATAGCTTTTTAAATCATGAAATGTTTATAATGTCATACATATGCATATAAATATCATATAATGCATAGGTCTTTGCGTGCATAACATCATCAAGCCTCTGAGGGCATCCCATCATATCATCTCAGCCTTTGTGGGCAAAATCATCAATGTATACCAACTGATCAGGTGGTGGTGCATATATAACGCCGTACCCTTTTCCCATACCCCATTTACATATAATATACGCGTATATAACACCATCTGGTCATGGGTAAATACATATATATAAATTAATGTAATGCATAATGAAGTAAGTCAATATGATCTTTTGAAATGTCATGAGACCCATGAACAGACAATATGATAGTAGGACACATGGGAAATCAAGAACATAGGCACACATAGTACGTCTATGAATACAGTCATTTATGAAAGTTGTGCATTTGCTCATTGAAATTTGTATCATATGGATCATGCCAAAAGGAAAGAAGAGATAACTTTAACATACCTTGAAGAAATTATCAACTACTTTCACTTGAGCTTTCCAAGAACAATTTTTGCTCCTTAATATCTTTGAACAAGAACTAAGCACTTCTTATGATCATGGCATATTTCATGTTGCTGGACATATGGAGTATCATGGATATATGTTTTTGCTATGTTTCTAAAGTTAGAGACTCCCTAATAATAGACGGAAAGATTTTAACCTTATTTCTACATCTTAATTGCAAAAGAAGTATAATATGAAGGCTTAAAGGCTTGTATTGTCACGGGTAAACAAGGCACACCAAGTACTATGACTCATGTGCACATTGGTTCCACCCTTGGCCAACTTCATGCCATGTGGCAGCCCACAATTTCCCCTAAAACGCCACCTAATCCCATAAACCAAAGAGACACCATTTGGATATTTGAGTCATTTTCACTTGTTGCCACGTGGGGGGTGATGTTCCCACCTAACTTATCCACCAATTTCCTAAATGTGCCATCTTGCTCTTTGACTTAAGAGTCATTTATTGGGCTTTCCTTGGCTGCCACGTTGGGAGGCTTATCAAGTCAAGCTTATCCAAATATTTTAATTACTTATCCACCCCAATAATTTGATGACTAAGCCACCAATATTCCCTAATCTTGCCACCTAGCTCCAAGACTTGCCTAGTCAATATTGAATTCCCTACTTGCTGCCACCTTAATCCTTATAAAGTTGATTAGTGTTACATCTCGCATCTTCGTACGTAAAAGTTTCGTCTTTAGTTAATCGACGTAGACTCGGGGATGAGATTATCTTGAGGTTAACGTATTTTTTGCTATTTATAACAAGCGATAAGTAAGTGCCCTGAAGGATAAAGGGTACACGAATTAAAGAAAATGAGTTTCATTGAAGGTTGTCGATTTGGGATAAAATACGGTCTGAGCTATAATACCTGATATTTATGGACTAGTACCATACAAGATACCATATGACCGTGATAGTACGATGTATAAAGTGTATTAAAAATAAGTAGAATTTTAAGTAATTTGAGATAAATTTTAATTATGTGGGTAATTAATTAATTATCGGGTATCGATATATTACCTAATTAATTAATTGATTATAGGATAAGATTAAAAACCCCTCCCCAAAACGTGGAAGCCCCCCATATTCTATTTAATCTCTTAATTCAATTTGCAAGGTGGCAACGTGTAAAGAGTTAGTACCTTATCTCATTTGGTTAAAGGTGTTATCAAGAAAGCAAAAGAATGAGACATAGGAATCATTTTACTCTTTTCCATTCAATATTTCACTTTAGATCTAAGGAGTCTCTTCGGCAAACAACATGAAGTAAATGTGTTCTAAAGCAACATTTTTAATTACGTCGTACAAATTTTTGCAGGCATGAAGGTGAGTAAATTCATGAAGGTGAGAGGGTAAGCAAATCAAAGAAAATGAATTTCATCGAAGTTTGACATTTTGTGATAAAATACGGTACGAGTTATAATACCCGGTATTTATGGACTAGTGCCATATACGGTACCACATGACCATAATAGTAAGGTATATAAACTGCGTTAAAAGTGAGTAGTACTTTAAATAATTTGAGATAATTCTTAATTATGTGGATAATTGGTTTACTTAATAATTTTGGTGGTAAGATTAACTTAAAATCTTTGGATAAAGATTAAGGCATTAACATGGCAGCCTTACCTTATGAGAATGGTGATTCTTAAAGTTCATAAATAGGTGGCAAAGTTAGATGAATATTGTTGGCTAAGTCATCCCAAAAGTGGGGGCCCACAAATCTAAAAAAATGAGAGATTGTTACATATCTTTTAAGAGGAAAATCATGGGCAGCAACTAACTCACATAATTTTCAAAAAGAATTCTTATGAACTCTTATAAGAGAGCTAGGCTTGCTAACGGATGGCTTGCTACAGTAGTGTAAAATGCGATTCTATGAAAGCATGGTGCAATCTTCCTCAAGAATATCATACGGATTTTTCCCTACTTCGATCCGCCGTTACATGTTTTGTCGCAATCAACGTGTGTTAGAGGGATTATCAAGAGAATCAGTCTAGGTATGTTAAGGCTATCCCTTCTTTCTTTTGGCATGATCCAAATGATACAAATAAAACGAGCAAAATATGCAACTTTCATAAATGACTCTATTCATAAAAATACTAGGGGTGTCTATATTCTTGATTCCCCATGTGTCTTATTATTCTATCATTTGTTCATGGGTCTCAGAAAATACGTAAGTTGATAAGTTTATTTTATGACATTAATCAAAGGCATAATGGTCCTATGATGTTCCGAGTGATTTTATTGACTTATTTCATATGCATTTCTTTCATTTATACATGTTCATTGACCCATGACCAGATGGCATTATATACGCGTATATTATATATATATGAGAAAAGATTACGGCGTTATATACGCACCACCACCTGATCAGTTGGTATACGTTGATGATTTGCCCACAGTGACCGAGATGATATGATGGGATGCCCTCAGAGGTTTGATGATGTTATGAACGTATATACCTATGCATGGTATGACATTTATATGCATATGCTTGACATTATAAATATTAATGATTCACAGAGTTGTTCAAACTTACATGTTGAGTCTTTTACTCCATGTTTCTCTCATGTCTATTATTTACTAATTTTCATTCCTTACATACTCGGTACATTATTTGTACTAAAATCCCTTTTGCCTGGGGACGCTGGTTTTATGCCCGCAGGTCCCGATAGACAGGTCGAGAGTCCTCCAAGTAGGCTATCAACTCAGCGGAAGATGTTAGTGCGCTCCATTTGCTCCGGAGTTGCTTGTTTGGTCAGTATGATTTAGATGTGTATTGTTTGGTATGGTGGGGCCCTATCCCGTCCTTTATGATAAGTATGTACTCTTGGAGGCTTGTAGACAGATGTCATATATGCGGATACTTGTATGGCCTTGTCGGCCTATATTTTAAGTATATAATGGATCACATTGGCCTTATAGGCCCGAATGTCACAGGTATGAGTTTCTATATCAGGTTGGGTCGTTCTATGTCGGGTATTCCCTCATGTTTACTCTGGCTATCTCATGACGCCCCTTCTGGCCCACTTACCTATGATGATGTAATAAGAAATATACGTTACGTTGGTACTCGGTTGAGTAAGGTACCGGGTGCCCGTCGCAGCCCATCGGTTTGGGTCGTGAGAAAAGTGGTATCAGAGCAGTTCTGTCCTAGAGAGTCTACAAGCCGTGTCTAGTAGAGTCTTGTTTATGGGTGTGTTGTGCACCACACTTATAAGCAGGAGGCTATAGGGCATTTAGGATATCACTCTTTCTTCTTACTCTAGATCGTGTGGTAGAGCTCAGTTGTAAGAACTTAATTTACTAAACTCTATCTTATTCATTATACGACGATGCCTATATCTAAAAAGACAGTTGGTAAAAGATTGCATGTGGATGTGGAAGAGTTGAGTCAGAGGAACTAGATTTTGCATAATGCTTATGATGAGTAAATGTGAGGTCTTCAGCAGAACATGTGTGTACTACGACGTGTAAGCTTCTTGATAAGGATCCCTAAGGCAAGAATATCTATCCACTCGTATAGTAAAAAGGAATAAGAGAATCAGAAGGTACAAGTTTTAACAAGTAAAAGAAGCAAGGTGAAGAAGGGTACACGGTACCCAGTTAGTAAAGATGAACATTATCTACGATTTAGGAAGAGAGATATAAGCATTTTGAGTTACCTTCAACAGTAACAGAGGTAAGTACAATTGGTCACACCCATTTCAGTTATACCCTATGAGGTCTAACAAGTGTAGTTTAAGAAGAAGGACGGGATATCAGGATTCGACTGGGGTTAGAGTAACCCAAAATGGTGAATAGATTGTTTGTGTTAGTTGACATTTCCGAAGGATATTATAAATGTGGTAATATATCTCCTTGTGAGACACCCAGATGGTGCACTCTAAAATAGTACAGCTAAGGATGAGTACTACAAAGATAGGTACTGGAAGCTTGAAAGGGATAAATATTACCTTAGTATGGATCTCGTCCCTCGTAGAGAGAGAGTATTAGGCAACCCGAAGAGCCAGTGAATGGAGCAAAGGGAGCTAAAAGCAAAAGAATGTCTTGTGAAAGTTTTCAGAATAAAGTGATAGACAAAAATATTAGCAAGGAAATAAGAAGAGAGTTAATGAAGTATTATGAGTAAGATGTGATACATGGATGGCAACGGTAGAAAACAAAAATCATAGTATTACAGAGTCTATAGTCAAGGGAAGGAAAAGACGATAGGTGACAGGCCCTTGAGACAACAAAAGAGTATAGGCCATAAAGTTATATCCTCATTTCGAGAAATAAGTTCGTGACTCCAACGCGACTACCAGAAGGAATAAGTTAGACCCTAGAATAATAGAAATCAGTATGGATTGGTGAACAAGATAAACTGAACATGAATTAGGGACTGAGTGATTTGATAATGGTCGACATCATGAGAATTTTAGATTTCGTTTCGGCGATAATAGAATGGACAACAGAAGAAGATTCACGAGAAATTCAAAGAATGGTCATTCAGGAAGATGCTTTCCTAAAGCAAGCAATGTGAGTAAGTTTAAGCTTAAGGTACTGTATGTGCCAATTACACTAGGTGTCACCTTTGTGAGTAAGGAATTTTGTTATCATTGGTACAAAAGGATTACCGCGAGGCGAGTAAGGATCATCAATGATGTGGAAAGATGCCAAAGATGAAGAGGTAAAACATCTATAGGTAGATTGTTGTAGCACTAAACCTTAGTACTCCCCTAAAGGGGGGAATATGGAGTGATGTGGCATTAAGTCAGAATTAAGCGGTTCTAGTAACTATGGAATGGGTAAAGGAAGAATGCAATAAAAAAATGAGAAAGGCATGAGATTACATTTATACAAAAACTACAGATATGCTACGATTCCAGAACATTATGCAAACACGATGTTAAGGAAAGGAAGTAAGGATTCCTACCAGAGATGTTATTAATTGATAAGGAGCCAGTGCGAGACATAAGTTAAGACAAAGGAAATAACCCAAGAATGATAAAGCGGAATATTGATATGAGAATGGGCCAACGAGTAGTTAGTAGTTGACTCAGGAAGAGCCTAGTTATGTCTAGACAAGAGGATATAGATGAATCAACAGATCGTGCAAGATAAACATAGTGAACCCCAATATGGGGAATTCAGTATTGCAGATATGACATTGTAATACTTGGGATATATTCAGATAGGAGTTGGAGTAGTTAAAGGCACCGTATGAGTGTTACAGAAATAAAAGAGAGTCCCACTAGGAAGACAGTCAAAACTTCAGTTCAGAAGTAACCGTACGAGCACATGAGTGTAGAGGTAAGTAACTAAGGATAATTATAGGTGAGTACGAACAAAAAAAAAATTCTATTAGAAATACGACGTGATAAGCTCGCAGCCTTGCAAAAATCAGAGGGTCCTCCCTAAGTACTGCAATGAAAGACTAGCTGAGGAAGTAAGGAAGAAGGCTTCAACCTAAGCACAATGACCTAAAGAGGAAATGGTCTTGTAAAAACAGTTTCACTACAACATTATATGCACTCCATAAGAAAGTGGCACCTAGTGTGGCTAATGAGCGGGAAATGAAACGAAAAGTAATATTCGAGACCATAGGAATTGCACTAAATTCCGACATGTATGGGAACTAAGATAAGCTAAGTATGCACGCAATAAGGGGCAGAAAGACCAGAAAAGTAATTGCTTACGTTTAAAGGAAGCTGAGATGGAATGAAAGGAATTATTCGATCAATGATCCAGAGTTAGTTACGTTATGAACGCACTTAAGATTTCAGAGTATTATCCATGCAGCATATATGTTGACAATCATACAGCCGTAAAAGACTCCGGTATAAGTTAAAAGGAAGAATTGAGTCCAGGTCATAAACAAAGAATTGAATCAGTAGAAGATTGTATCATGGATATTCCATAGTGCCCATGAAAGACTAACTAGATCGGAAGATAGGCTAAGTCTACATGAAAACCGATCAGAAGGAAGAGGAAACTAAAGAGTTACATCAACCAAGTAAATCAGGAGTTTGACTATTGGACCCAGAAATTGTGATTGAGAATATTGCAGAATCACTCTTAATATCAGAGGTACAAGAGAGATAGTACAACAACCATATTCTATAACGGCTCTACGATAAAGACAGTTAGAAGAATACTAGCCTCATGAGAAGTCAACATAAAGCTCCCACTAGATTATGTATACACCAGAGATACAAGTATTATAATAGAGCTTCAAGTATGTTCATGTGAATTATACCTATGTGGAAGGAAGGTCATGAAAGATATAGAAGATGTGATGCGAGATTTTAAGGTAAGTAAGGTAAAGGTGAACAATGTACGAGATAATCAGGTGCAGAAGGTTGTGAATAATCTATACTTCAGATAGGGGGCTACAAGCACTGGGATTTAGTGTCCAGGAATGATAGCGGCGTCGTCAGTGGCATGTATTCCAGCCTATGATTTCTAGGTATCGAGAAGTCTAATTAAGAGAGTAAAGAAGGGTTAGAGATGATGTGATGTCTCTCTTGATGTTCCAGAATGACATAAGGAAATCTATGATGCAAGCAAGTTGAAGGAAGGTTGCGAGTAGTATAAATAGATATGTGTAGGTCACAAGCTAAAGTATGGTAAAGCGACAAGGATTTTGGAAGACAGGAGTAAGGATAAGAAAAGGGCGAGTGAGAAAGTGACGATAATGGATAAGTCGTCGGGATTAAGACCATAAAAACAAGAAAGCTAAAGGTTTATCTAAGTTATAGAAAGTTCAGTATAGCCTAAATGAAGTCAAAGGAGTCTAGGACTAATAGCATTTAGAAGAGATGGAATGCTGCCCTGGTAGTAGAATAAGGGTGTAATTGTGATGGATAAAGGATGACGTTTGGGCCTTCGATGGAGTAATGATTTGAAAGAGAAAAGGGGATTTCATGAATTGTACATGGTTAAAATACCCACGTAAGGTAAATCATATTGGGATGTTATGAAATACGGTTATGGAAGTATGATATTGTCCCCAGGTGGATCAGGAAAATCACTTCAAATGTTCCTCAATGCAACGTGAGCCCTAGTGGCAATGTATTACGTAAGAAGTTTCAAGTTATCAGTGGTAGATTGTAAATCAACAATGGATGGATAAAAGTTACAAAGTATGAGATGAGATTAGGCCATTATTCTTAAGATGAACAGTAATGAAGAAGCGTTAAAAGACTTAGCTTTATGCATATAGGATAAGCAACGAGAGTAACCTGGAGTTTGGTAGCAGACCTCAGTAACGATAAATCGAAGTAAGAGTTATGGTATAGTATGGCCTACTTAGATGTAGTAAAGCTAATGACGCCCAGAGGGACAGCTTGTCATAATTCTGTATATGTTCACAAACTGAGGCCTAGAGATTGTCTAAAAGCTGGAGGAAAAAGGAGAGAAGAGATGCATAGTTGCACTTACAAGGTCAGAGTCATAGTAGCAACAGTTACGAGATTGGAAGGATTCCGACCACAAGTCGTGGTGTGAGAAAGAGGACTAAAAGGGTGAATGCCCTGGCTTTTAGATTTATTCATAGAACAGTCACCTAAATGGCAAGGAGAGTATTAAAGTATTCGCAAGAGCTATGGATTATGAGAATGATAAATGCATCAGTCAACATTCGAGGACGAATGTTCCAAAGTGGGGAATGATGTTACACCCCATGTTTTTGTACGTGAAAGTACACCATAAGTAAATTGATGAAAGCTCGGAAATGAGATTAATTTGAAGTTACAAGTATTATGCTATTTCAACAAGCGATGAGTAAATTCGTGAAGGTGAGAGGGTAAGCAAATCGAAGAAAAAATGAATTTGGTCGAAGTTTGACATTTTGGGATAAAATACGGTCCGAGCTATAATACTCAATATTTATGGACTAGTGCCATACAAGGTACCACATGACCATAATAGTAAGGTATATAAAGTGCGTTAAAAGTGAGTAGTACTTTAAGTAATTTGAGATAATTCTTAATTATGTGGATAATTGAGTTACTTAATGATTTTGGTAGTAAGATTAACCTAAAGTCTTTGGATAAAGATTAAGGCATTAACGTGGCAGCCTTACCTTATAGGAATGGTGACTCTTAAAGTTCATAAATAGGTAGCAAAGTTAGATGAATATTGTTGGCTAAGTCATCCCAGAAGTGGGGGCCCACAAATCTAAAAAAATGAGAGATTGTTACATATCTTTTAAGAGGAAAATCATGGGCTTCAACTAACGCACATAATTTTCAAAAGAATTCTTATGAACTCTTATAAGAGAGCTAGGCTGGCTAACGGATGGCTTGCTACAGTAGTGTAAAATACGATTCTAAGAGAGCATAGTACAATCTTCCTCAAGAATATCATACGGATTTTTCCCTACTTCGATCCGCCGTTACATGTTTTGTCGCAATCAACTTGTGTTACAAGGATTGTCAAGAGAATCAGTCCTAGTATGTTAAGGCTATCCCTTCTTTATTTTGGCATGATCCAAATGATACAAATGAAACGAGCAAAATATGCAACTTTCATAAATGACTCTATTCATAAAAATATGAGGGGTGTCTATATTCTTGATTCCCCATGTGTCTTATTATTCTATCATCTGTTCATGGGTCTCAGAAAATACGTAAGTTGATAAGTTTATTTTATGACATTAATCAAAGGCATAATGGTCGAGAGTCCTCCAAGTAGGCTATCAGCTTAGCGGAAGATGTTGGTGCGCTCCATTTGCTCCGGAGTTGCTTGTTTGGTCAGTATAATTTAGACGTGTATTGTTTGGTATGGCAGGGCCCTGTCCCGACCTTTATGATAAGTATGTACTCTTAGAGGCTTGTATACAGATGTCATATATACAGATACTTGTATGGCCTTGTCGGCCTATATTTTAAGTATATAATAGATCACATTGGCCTTATAGGCCCGTATGTCACAGGTATGAGTTTCTATATTAGGTTGGGTCATTCTATGTCGGGTATTCCCTCATGTTTACTATGGTTATCGCATGGCGCCCCTTCTGGCCCACTTACCTATGATGATGTAATAAGAAAGATACGTTACGTTGGTACTCGGTTGAGTAAGGTATCGGGTGCCCGTCGCGGCCCATCAGTTTGGGTCGTGACAATCTTCATCTGCATCTACTGCATCTAATGACACATATGATATATCTAGTGGGAGCGTGAGTATGAGAACAAAAAAAGTGAGAACAATGCTTCAATTAAAGAGACAAAAGGAAGACTCTAGAAGTGCAGGTGCTAAATCGGAGTTGGAAAGATATATTAGTGAAGAACAAGAGCCTGCGTCTAATTCTGATGACTTTAAAATCTTAGATTGGTGGAAACTTAATGCACCTAGATTCCCTGTTCTTTCTGAGCTAGCTCGTGATGTATTAGCCATTCCAATTTCTAG
The DNA here is from genome assembly GCF_000715075.1 of Nicotiana tabacum. Lineage (NCBI taxonomy): Eukaryota > Viridiplantae > Streptophyta > Magnoliopsida > Solanales > Solanaceae > Nicotiana > Nicotiana tabacum. The sequence goes on from NC_134098.1 coordinate 36,468,736, forward strand.
TGTGGCATCGGAATGTGCATTTAGCACGGGTGGCCGCATTCTTGATTCATTTAGTAGTTCATTGACTCCTCGGTTGGTGCAAAGTCTTGTTTGTATTCAAGATTGGTTTAGATACGAGGGTACTTCTATTAATATTGAAGAAGATTTAGAGTTTCTTGAACAATTTAAACTTGGTAAGATTTTTGTGTTTAATGTGGTTTTTAGTGCAAAATAATTTAGTTATGTTATATGATACACTTTATCAAATAATCTTTAGATGTGGAAAATAGTGGAAGAGAAACTTGCATTATTGAAAGGGATGCAAGTTAGTTAAGTGGTACGTTTAAAGATTTGCTTGTTTTGTGATATATTTTTGTTATTCAGTAGTTAAAAAGATTGTATTTAACATGTGATCTTTTTTTAATTTGTAGGTTCAACCATGCCTCGCGGTCCTAAAGCTAGATCTCCTATTTGGGAACAATTTGAGATTGTTGAAGAAAATGAAGAGCTCAAAGCTAAGTGCGTTCATTGTGGACGAGTTTATAATTTTAACCCGAAGGTTTATGGAACTTTTGCTTTAATGAAACATATTGAGAAGAAGTGTCTCCTCCTTTATCAAGGGTTGGAGATTCGTATTTAACTATTTAAGTATGGTTATGGCACTTGGTGTTATTTTGTGACCTTTTACCAAACTTATTTTATGGCTTTTGTGATAGTCACTATTTTGTTAGACTTATTATGAATTTTGTGATAGTCACTACTGTTACACCCCGCAGTATTACCTCGATGTTATGCTCTACAGTATTATATTACGACGATGTTATACCCTGTAGTATTGTACGTTGAATTTGTCGTAAGATAATTGACATCAGTTCAAGGACAAGATTATTTGGAGATTATAAGTATTATGCTATTTCAAATAAGTGACGAGTAAATTTGTGAAGGTGAGAGGATAAGCAAATCAAAGAAAATAAATTTTGTCGAAGTTTGACATTTTGAGATAAAATACGGTCCAAGCTACAATACCCCGTATTTATGGATTAGTGCCATACAAAGTACTACATGACCATGATAGTATGATGTGTAAGGTGTATTAAAAATGAGTAATATTTTAAGTAGTTTGAGATAATTCTTAATTACATGGGTAATTGGTTAATTATTGGTTTAATTGGAGATTAACCATATAATTAAGGATTTGTGGATAATTGTAGGTGGGGACAAAGCCCCCCACGTGGAAGCAAGCCACCCCAAGCTTTATGACTCTTAAGACTTATGGATTATGAGGCAAAGATTAAGGATTAAAAATATGTGGTTAAGCCACCACATAAAGTGGGGCCCACATCCATACATAAAACATCTCAAATTTAAGAATCATGAATAAGCTACGTAAGTCACATAAGTCATTCTAATATGCTTCTGCATATATCACATAAGCAACGTAAGACCTTCAACAATTCAAAGCAACGTAAGATTTTGCAATTATAAGGGAGTACGGTGCAATCTTTCTCAAGAATATCATACGGATTTGTTCCTACTCCGATCTTGCCGTCACGTATTTTGTCTCAATTAATGAGTGTTAGAGGAATTGTCAAGAGAATCGACTCAGGTATGTTAAGGCTATCCCTTCTTTGTTTTGGCATGATCAATACAATACAAACGAAATGAGTAAACACATAATTTTCATAAATGACTCTATTCATAGAAGTATTAGAGATGCCTACATTCTTGATTCCCCATATGAATTATTATTATATATTTTGTTCATTGGTCTAAAAAAAATACGTATTTGATAAAGTTTATCCAAAAGGCATATTGATGTTTATGGCATTCTGAAAATCTTATTGACATATTTCTTATGCAGTTCATGCATTTATACATGTACATTGACCCATGACCAGATGTATGGATTATAATTATACGCGTATATTATATGTATATGGGATATGGGATATGGGAAAAGGTTATGGCGTTATATACGCACCACTACCTGATCAGCTGGTATACGTTGATGAATTTGCCCACAGTGGCCGAGATGATATGATGGGATGCCCTCAGAGGCTTGATGATGTTATGAATACATGTACCTATGCACGACACGACATTCATACGCATATGCATGACACTATAAGTATTTCATGATTTACAGAGTTATCCCGACTTACAGGTTGAGTCATGTACTCCATGTTTCTTCCATGTATTTTATATACTTATTTTTCTGCCTTACATACTCGGTACATTATTCGTACTGACGTCCTTTGTTGGGGACATTGCATTCATGCCTGCAGGTATAGAAAATATGTTTGACGAGCCCTCATAGTAGACGAGGTTAGCATTCAGCGAAGGGTTAGTAAGACTCCACCTCATTCGGAGTGCAGCCGAGTCTATGAGTTATTGTGTCAGAATTTTGATATAGACTTATGGGTAGGCCGGTACCCTATCCCATTTGATGTTAAATACTCTTAGAGGCTTTGTGGACAGAGATTCATTTTGTACAGTATGTCAGAGGCCTTGATGGCCTATATGTATCCATGTTTTAAGAAAAATGGTTCAATTTATACAGTGCTTTCCCACTTATAATTATACATTACGAGTTGTAGCCATGTTGGCCCAGTTACCAATGATAGTACAATACGAAAGATATGTTTCGTTGGTACTCGGTTGAGTAAGATACCGAGTGCCCTTCATGATCCTTCAGTTTGGGTCGTGACATAAATGGTATCAAAGCAGTTCTGTCCTAGGGAGTCTACAAGCCGTGTCTAGTAGAGTCTTATTTATGGGTGTGTTGTGCACCACACTTATAAGTAGAAGGCTACAGGGCATTTAGGACTGTCACTCTTTCTTCTTACTCTAGATCGTGTGGTAGAGCTCAGTTGAAGGAACTCAATTTCCTAAACTTTATCTTATTCATAGTACGATGATGCCTACATCTAGAAAGACGGCTGGTAAGAGATTGCATGTTGTTGTGAAAGAATTGAGTCAGAGGAACTTAATTTTGCATGATGTTTATGATGAGTAAATGTAAGGTCTTCAGTAGATCATGTGTGTACTAAGACGTGTAAGCCTTTTTATTAGGAGCCTTAAGGCAGGAATTTCTATCCACCCCTATGGTGAAAGGCAATGAGACATTAAGAAGATAGATACATGTTTCAACAAGTAAAAGAAGCAAGATGAAGAAGGGTACGAGGCGCCCAGTTAATGAAGATTATCAGTATTTACAATTCAGGTAGAGGAATATAAGCCTTTTGAGTTACCTTCAACAATAACAGAGGTATGTATAATTGGCCACACCCGTCTCAGTTATACCCTATTGGGGGCTAACGGGTGTAATTTAAGAAAAGGACGGGATATCAAGATCCGACTGGGGTTAGAGTAACCCAAAAATGGTGAATGGATTGTTTGTATTAGTTGACATTTCCAAAGGATATTACAAAGGTGCTAATAGATCTCCTTGTAAGGCACCCAGATGGTGCACTCTAGAATATTACAACTAGATGTGAATACTAGCATGATAAAAAAAAAAATTAGAAGATAGGCACTGAAAGCCTGGAAGGGATAAATATTACCTTAGCGTGGCTCGCGTCCCTAGTAGAGCGAGAACGTTAAGCAAACCGAAGAGCCACTGGATGGAGCAAAGGGGAGCTAAAAGCAAAAGAATGTCTTGTTCGAGTTTTCAGAATAAAGTGATAGACATAAATGTTAGCGGAAAATAAGAAAAGAGTTAATGAAGCATTATGAGTACGATATGATACATGGATAACAATGGTAGATCAAAAAATGATAGTATTACAGAGTCTATAGTCAAGTGAAGGAAATATGAGAGGTGACAGGCCTTGTGGCAACAAAAGAGTATAGGTCATAAAGTCACATCCTCATTTCGAGAAATAAGTTCGTGACTTTAACGTGATTACCAGAAGGAAAAGTTAGACCCCAGAGTAATAGAAATCAGTATGGATTGGTGCACAAGATAAACTAAACATGAATTAGGGACTGAGTGATTTGATAATGGTCGGCATCATGAGAATTTCAGATTGTGTTTCGGCAATAATAGAATGGACAACAGAAGAAGATTCATGAGAAATTTAGAGGATGGTCATTCAGGAAGACGCTTCCCTAAAGCAAGCAATGTGAGCAAAGTTAAGCTTAAGGGATTGTATGTGCCAGTTATATTAAGTGTCACCCTCGCGAGTAAGGAAATTTGTTATACTTGGTACAGAAGGATTACCGCGAGGTGGGTAAGGATCATCGATGATGTGAAAACAAAATGAGAAAGGGATGAGATTGCATTTACTCAAATCCTACTGATATGCTACGATTCCAGAATATTATACAAACATGACGTAAAGAAGATGAAGTAAGGTTCCTGCACGAGATGTTAGTAATAAATAAGGAGCCAGTGCGAGAGGTAAGTTAGGGCAAAGGACATATCCCAAAAGAGATTATGCGAAATATAGATATGAGCATGGACCAACGAGTAGTTAGTAGTTAATTCAGCAAGAACGTAGTTATGGCGAGACAAAAAGATACAGATAAATTAGTAGATCGTGCAAGATAAACATAGTGAACCCTAACATAGTGAATCCAGTCTTGTAGATAATGATATCGTGATCCTTGAGAAATATTCAGATAGGAGCTGGGATAGTTAAAGGTACTGTATGAGTATTATGGAAATAAAAGAGAGTACCACTGGGAAGATAGTCAAAATAACAACGCAGGAGCAACCCTACAAGCACAATGGCGTGGAAGTAAGTAACTACGGATAATTATAGGCGAGGAAGGACATCAAAAATTCTATCGGGTATACGACGTAATAAGCTCACAGCTTTACAAGAGTCAGAGGGTCCTCCCTAAGTTTTACAATGAAAGACTAGCTGAGAGAATAAGGAAGAGGGCTTCAACCTAAGCACATTGACCTAAAAATAAAATGGTCTTGTAACAACAGTCTCACTACAACATTGTATGCACTCTATAAGAAAGTGGCATCTATCGTGGCTAATGAATGGGAAGTAAAATCAAAAGTAATATTCGAGATCATTTAAGTTGCATGAAAACTTCGGCATGCATGGGAACTAAGATAAGCTAAGTATGCATGCAACAAGGGGGCAGAAAGACCAGGAAAGGTAATAGCTTACGTTTAAAGAAAGCTGAGAAGGAACGAAGGGAATTATTCGATCAATGATCCAGAGTTAGTTACATTGTGAATGCACTCAAGATTTTGGAGTATTGTCCATGCAACATATATGTTGACAATCATACAGCCATAGAAGACTCTGGTATAAGTTAAAAGAAAGAATTGAGTCCATGTCATAGACAAAGGATTAAATCATTAGAAGATTGTATCATAGATATTCCATAGCGCCCATGAAAGGCTAAAGTAATACCAGGAGCCGTAAATCGGAAGATAGCTTAAGCCTATATAAAGGATGATCATAAGGAAGAGGAAACTAAAGAGTTACATTAACTAAGTAAATCAAGAGTCTAATTATTGGACCCAGAAAATTATAGACATTATGATTGAGAACATTGCAGAATCACTCATAATATCAGAGGTACAAGAGATATAGTACAACAACCATATTCTATGACGGCTCTACGAGAAAGCCAATTAGAAGAGTACCAGCCTCATAAGAAGTCAGTATGAAGCTTCCACCGGATTATGTATGCACCAAAGGTGCAAGTGTTATAATAGAGCTTCAAGTTGTGGATGTGAATCATACCTATATGGAAGGGAGGTCATGAAGGAAATAGAATATGTGATGCAAGATTTTAAGGCAAGTAAGGTAAAGGTGAACAACGTATGAGATACTCAGGTGCAGAAGGTTGTGAATAATCTATAACTTGAAGATGAAGAGCTAGAAGGGTTGGGATTCAGTATCCAGGAATGATAACGGCGTCGCAGTGGCATATCTTCCAGGAATGACATACCGAGAGGCCTAGTTAAGAGAGTAAAGAAGAGTTGGAGATGATGTGATGTCTCGCTTGATGTTTCAGAATAACATAAGGAAATTCAGGGTGCAAGCAAGTTGAAGAAAGGTTGCGAGTAGTAATAATAGATATGTGTAGATCACAAGCTAAAGTATGGTAAAATGACAAGGTTTTAGGAAGACATGAGTAAGGAATAGAAAAGGCGAGTGAGAAGGTGACGAAAATGGATAAGTCCTCGGGATTAAGTCCAAGAAAACAAGAAGAGCTGATGGTTTCTCTAAGTTATAGAAAACTAAGTATAGTCTGAATAAACTCAAAGGAGTCTAAGACTAGTAGCATTTAGAAGAGATGGAATCCTTCCTTGGTAGTAGAATGAGGGTGTGATTGTGATAGATAAATGATGATGTTTGGGCCTTTGATTGAGTAATGATTTGAAGGGGATTTCATGAACTGTACGGGATTAAAATACCCACGTAAGTGAATCACATTGGGGATGCTATAAAATATGATTATTGAAGGACAGTATCGCCACTAAATGGATCAGGAAAATCACTTCAAATATTCATCAATGCAACGTAAGCCCTAGTGACAAGGTATTACGTAAGAAGTTTCAAGTTATCAATGGTATAGTGTGGAATAATATTGAGGTGAATCAACGATGGATGGACAAAAGTCACAAAGTATGAGGTGAGATTAGGCCATCATTCTTAAGATGAACAGTAATGAGGAAGCATTAAAGGACTTAGACTTGTACATTTAGGATAAGCAACAAGAGTAAGCTGGAATTTGGTAGCAGACCTCAGTAACGATAAGCCAAGGTAAGAGTTATGGTATAGTATGGCCTAACTAGATTCAGTAAAGTCATACGGATGAATAACCAGGTCTATGAAATAAGATATAACAATATTCGTAAGTTCGACAAAGTACCGAGTGAAGAACTTCAGTATACCTATAGATGCCCAGAGGGACATCTTATTAAGCTCTGTATATGTTTACAAAGTGAGGCCTAGATATTGGCTAAAAGCTGGAGAAAACAAAAAGGAGAGAAGAGTCGTATAGGCGCACTTACAAAGTCAGAGTCGTATAGGCTGCATGATAAAATGTAGCAAAAGTTACAAGATTGGATGAATTCCGACCATGAGTCGTGGTGTGAGAAAGAGGCCTAAAGGGGGGAATGCCCTGACCTTTGGATTTATTCACAGAACAGTTGCCTAAATGGCAAGGACAGTATTAAAACCATTCGTAAGAGCCATTCGGTTATGAGGCCGATAAATGCATTAGTCAACATTCGAGGACGAATGTTCCAAAGGGGGGAATGATATTACACCCCGCAGTATTACGTCAACGTTACGCTCCGTAGTATTATATTACGATGATGTTATACCCTGTAGTATTGTACGTTGAATTTGTTGTAAGATAATTGACATCAGTTCAAGGACAAGATTATTTGGAGATTATAAGTATTATGCTATTTCAAACAAGTGACGAGTAAATTCGTGAAGGTGAGAGGGTAAGCAAATCAAGGTACTACATGACCATGATAGTATGATGTATAAGGTGTATTAAAAATGAGTAGTATTTTAAGTAGTTTAAGATAATTCTTAATTCTGTGGGTAATTGGTTAATTATTGGTTTAATGGAAGATTAACCATGTAATTAAGGATTTGTGGATAATTGTAGGTGGGGACAAAGCCCCCCACGTGGAAGCAAGCCACCCCAAGCTTTATGACTCTTAAGACTTATGGATTATGAGGCAAAGATTAAGGATTAAAAATATGTGGTTAAGCCACCACATAAAGTGGGGCCCACATCCATACATAAAACATCTCAAATTTAAGAATCATGAATAAGCTGCGTAAGTCACATAAGTCATTCTAATATGCTTCTGCATATATCACATAAGCAACGTAAGACCTTCAACAATTCAAAGCAACGTGAGATTTTGCAATTATAAGGGAGTACGGTGCAATCTTTCTCAAAAATATCATACGGATTTGTTCCTACTCCGATCTTGCCGTCACGTGTTTTGTCTCAATTAATGAGTGTTAGAGGAATTATCAAGAGAATCAACTCAGGCATGTTAAGGCTATCCCTTCTTTCTTTTGGCATGATCAATACGATACAAACGAAACGAGTAAACACATAATTTTCATAAATGACTCTATTCATAGAAGTATTAGAGATGCCTACATTCTTGATTCCCCATATGAATTATTATTATATATTTTGTTCATTGGTCTAAAAAATACGTATTTGATAAAGTTTATCCGAAAGGCATATTGATGTTTGTGGCATTCTGAGAAATCTTATTGACGTATTTCTTATGCAGTTCATGCATTTATACATGTACATTGACCCATGACCAGATGTATGGATTATAATTATACGCGTATATTATATGTATATGAGATATGGGATATGGGAAAAGGTTATGGCGTTATATACGCACCACCACCTGATCAGCTGGTATACGTTTATGATTTTGCCCACAGTGGCTGGGATGATATGATGGGATGCCCTCAGAGGCTTGATGATGTTATGAACACATGTACCTATGCACGACATGACATTCATACACATATGCATGACACTATAAGTATTTCATGATTTACAGAATTAGCCCGACTTACAGGTTGAGTCATGTACTCCATGTTTCTTCTATGTCTTTTATATACTTATTTATGTGCCTTACATACCGGTACATTATTCGTACTGACGTTCTTTGTTGGGTATGCTGCATTCATGCCTGGAGGTATAGAAAATCAGTTTGATGAGCCCATAGTAGACGAGGTTAGCATTCAGCGAAGGGTCGGTAAGACTCCACCTCATTCGGAGTGCAGCCGAGTCTATGAGTTATTGTGTCAGAATTTTGCTACAGACTTATGGGTAGGCCGGTACCCTGTCCCATTTAATGTTAAATACTCTTAGAGGCTTTGTGGACAGAGATTCATTTTGTACAGTATGTCATAGGTCTTGATGGCCCATATGTATCCATGTTTAAGAAAGATGGTTCAATTTATACAGTGCTTTCCCACTTATAGTTATACATTACGAGTTGTAGCCATGTTGGCCCAGTTACTAATGATAGTACGATAAGAAATATATGTTACGTTGGTACTCGGTTGAGTAAGATACTGGGTGCCCGTCGTGACCCTTCGGTTTGGGTCGTGACAACTATTATGCTTTTAAGTTGCCATATATTGTGTTAGAACTTTGATGCATGGAAACGTTTCGGCTCAGTTGTTGTTTGATCAAATATGTCTGCCCAGATAGAAACAGTAGCCACATATTGTGTGTGAATTTTTGCTTTTTGGATTTTTGCTTCCTTTGTAATATAAGGCTTTTTGGATTTTTGCTTACTAGTGTTGTCTGCAAATTGCAATTCCAATGAAGGTGCATGCCCTTAATGTTTCAGTTCACTGAAAGTGCACGTCCTTAAGAAAATGATGTTTTAGTTCTTCAGTGCAACAGCCGGTCCTTAATATTTTTTCTTGAGTGAAGCTTCAAATTTCAAGAGCAAATACATTAGCTATTTTTTTGTTAAGCTAGTTTCAATCCAAAATGGCCTTGTAACAAGGTTTGTTATTTTGATGGTTTAAAGGTCATAAAATACAAGGTTAGCAGCAGTGGCTACTGGCTGGAGCCAATTTCTTTACAAAGGTGATTCAAATTTCAAAATATAAAGAAGATTTCCCATGACATATGATAAAACAAACAACAAGCTTAATTGATTATATCTATTATCAACGAAAGGAGCATTACAGAACACTTACAGTGTGTAATTAATCTATGCTTAATGTTGATAAACTAGGAGAATAACAGATCGAACAAAACCTAAAAATGAACCGAACCATAGTTTCAAACATCGAACCAACCGAAGTTATATTGGTTCGGTTGTCGGTGCACCAAATCAATAATCAAACACCGAACAAACCGAACTTCTTGTAAACCGTACTGCACCGACTGACTCCCACCCCTAGACTGAGCCGGTTGTTTTGCGTATTTGAGCCCGTTTTCCCATTTGATGCTTTCGGTATGCTTATTTGTTATTTCGTGACTTGCGGGGATGGTTGTTTTAGTTTCGGAAAGGTTTTGGAGTGAATTAGAATACTTAGTTCCATAGTTGGAAGCTTAAGTTATAAGAGTTGACCAAGTTTTGACTTTGTGTTAACGACTTCAGATTCATATTTTTATGGTTTCAATATATTCATATGGTGATTTTGGACTTAGGTGTATGCCCAAATTTGGATTTGGAAGTTCCTAGGATGATTTGGCTCTTTTTGCCGAATGTTGGCAATATGAAGGTTTGAAAAATTTATAAGTTTGACCATGGGTTGACTTTATGGCTATCGGGTTCAAATTTTTGTTTCGGGACTTTGAATAGGTCCATTTTTTTAATTTAGAACTTGTGTGCAAAGTTTGGTCTAATTTCGAATTGGTTTGGTAGGAATCGGACGCTTAGTTGTGAATATTGAAGTTCTTGAGTTTCAAAGCTTGCATGATGCATTTTGGTGTTTGATTCGTCGTTTTGTATGTTATGTTGATGTTCTGAGGTTGCGAGCAAGTTTATATGAGGTTTATGTACTTGTGAGAGTGTTTGATGTGGGGTCCAAGGGGATCGGGTGAGTTTCAGATAGTTTGAGAATGATTTTGTGAGCCTCAAAATATTTCTGGTGTTGCAGACATCGCAATTGCGCGGGTCTTCTTGCATTTGTGAAGGGCCGCATTTGCGAAGGCCTTCACAAATTTGCGATGGTAGGCTTCCTGGGGGAAACCTCACATTTGTAAGGAACATGTCGCATTTGTGACGTTGGCTGGTAGCAGGGAGGCATCGCATTTGCGAAGTTTGGGGTTGCAATTGCGACATCTGCTAAGGAAGACTAGGTTCGCATTTGCTAGTCCATGATCGCATTTGCGAAGTCGCACTACGACATTTGCATCTGGTTATTAGATTGGTATTTCGGGACTTAGACCTATTTTAACATATTTTGAGCCCTAAACTTGGTGAGGGGCGATTGTTGAAGAGGATGTTTGTACAAAGCTATTGGGTAAGTAATTTTTACTTAGTTTTGATGTTATATCTTCATTTCTCATAGAGTTTAACACCTAAATCATGGGGATTTGGAAGGGAATATTTTGGGAAATTTTGACTATGTTTTGAAAAATAAAAATTGGGGATTTGAGAGTCGATTTGGTGTCACGACCCAAAATCCTAACAACGGGGCCGTGATGACGCCTAACATCCGCTTGCTAGGCAAGCCAACATTAGCTACACAGATATTTGTATTAACAATTTCAAAAGCAGGATATTAAGAAGTATGACTGAAATGCTTTTAAATACATAATAAAATCCATACACGCTGTCTAGTCTAATCCTAGAAACTGGTGTCACAAGTGCATGAGCTGCTAAAAATGCTACAATCAGGGTTTGAAATAAACATACAACTGTTCGGAACAAAATAAACAGTAAAACAGATAGGACGGGGACTTCAAGGTCTGTAATCGTCGTGCAGCTCTATCTCAAGTCTCCTAATAATGATAGTCCGGTAAAATCTCCACGAAGCGTTGCTAGGACCAATACCAAAATCTACATAAGAAGTGCAAAAGTGCAGTGTGAGTACAACTGACCCCATGTACTCCGTAAATGCCGAGCCTAACCTCGACGAAGTAGTGATGAGCCTATAACAAGGCACTCACTATAAACCCGTATGAGTATAAACAGAAAACAATAACGGAATAGAAAAACATCAATTAACATGGAAACCTGAATAAGAAATGCATTATAGAGGGCCCCAGAATATCATCTATGCTCAGTTTCACAGCATAACATGGAAGTGGAACCAACAACCAAGAACAATCATAATACAACTCCTCTGTTGTGGTGCGCAACCCGATCCATACACAATAACAATACCGTTGTGGTGTGTAACTCGATCCCATATATAACATCAATACTATTGCGGCGTGCATCCTATGATCCGCGATCCCATATAGAATGTCAATACCGTCGCGGCGTGCAACCCGATCCCAATATCATATCAATATCTTTGCGGCGTGCAACCCGATCTCTCACACACACACACACACACACACATATATATATATATATATATATCTCATAATGTAACGCATAAAGGAAATAAGAGAATAAATCCCCAAGTCAATCCATAATACACAGTAAAGTGAAGTAAAAACAAGTAAGCCTAATGAACAAGTGAAGACATAAGACAAGTACAATCATCTATCTAATAACATGTAAAAGCATAAAGTAAGTAAAGGCAGACAATAAATGAAGGCGTGTATACATGAAGCGTATAACAGATAGAGGCATGTAACAAATGAAGGCATGTATTGAACAAGTAAAGGCATGTAACAAACAAAGCATGTAACAAGTGATAACATGGAATAAATAAAGGCATGAAGTAATTGAAGACATGCAATTAAGTAGCCCACCCTACATGCTCATCCATGACAACACATATATACTTGTCACCTTGCATATATACCGTCCACATACATAAATCATGTAGAAAATAGACCAATCAAATCCTTATTCCCTCAAGTTAAGGTTAACCACAAAACTTACCTTTTTCCGGAATAAAATCAACAATCAACCACGGCTTTTCCTTTAGAACAAGCCTCCAAACTAACCGAATCTAGCTAAATTTAATTCAAAGAATTCAAAACAAGCTTTAGAAACTACCCACAAATAAAAAGGTTCAATTTTGATCATATTTGAAAAGGTCAACAAAAAGTCAACCCGGACCCACACGGTCAAAATCCGAGATTCGGACTAAATCCCGGTTACCCATTCCCCCCGAGCCCATATATATAATTATTTTTGAAACCCAACCTCAATTCGAGGTCTAAATCTCAATGTTATAAAATTCCTTAATTTTACCCAAACCCCTAATTTCTACCTTGAAATTCACATATTTGATGGTTAAATTTATGAAAAAGTAATTGAAATTGATTGAAAACTACTTAAAGTTTCTTACCAATAAATTTGAGAAGAAAATCATGTTCAAAAATCGTCTCTAGAGAGTTTAGGGTTGAAAAATAGTGTACAATGAGCTAAGTCTCAATTTCCCCAATTTTTACCCAGTTGCAGGTGTCGCAATTGCGAAGTCCAGTTTGCAATTGCGACCATCGCAAAAGAGAACCACTAATCACAAATGTGATCAGTGTCCCAGCCAAACACTGGTCGCAAAAGCGAAATATACTTCGCATTCGCGGACTGCCCCTACAGCAATTGCAAATCCGCCTTTGTATTTGCGAAGGCTGCATGGCCAAGTTCCCAGTCGCATTTGGTACACAACCATCGCAAAAGCGCTGCAAACCAGCTCACATTTGCGATTCCCTCTTCACAAAAGTGAAGCCAACCGTCCCCTCTCCCATTTCGCAAATACGAGCTTGACTTCGCAAAATCGAAGATTGCAATAGCGAACAGGTCTTCGCATTTATAAGACCTACAACCAGTTGCACCCGATTTTCCAACAACAATTCAATTCCTTCTAAAACACATTCAAAACTCACTCGCGCCCCTCGAGTCCAATCTAAACACTCACACAAGTGTAATAACATCCTACAAACTCGCCCGCTAACTAAATCATCAAAATAACATCAATTATCAAGAATTGATCATCAAAACTCAAGATTTTCAATTTAAAAACTCAACTTTTGCCAATTTTACCTAATGCACCGAAACGCCCTTAGGTCACCCAAGACCTCAACCAATCATGCGTAAAATTCCAAAACATTATACGAACTTATATGAATCGTCAAAATACCAATCCGAGGTCGTTTACCAAGAATGTTGACCGTGTTCAACTCTAGCCTAATTTAAAGTCAAAAATCACATTTTCTTTAACATTTCACGTAATAGCTTTTCAAAAATCGATACGGATCACGCACGCAAGTCGTAACTCATCAAATAAATCTAGGAAAGACCTCGGAACATAGAAAAAGGAGATATTACTCAAAACGACCTATCGGGTCGTCACATTCTCCACCTCTAAAAGAAATGTTCGTCCTCGAACGAACATAGAAATGTACCTGAACTGATAAAGAGGTACGGGTATCTACTCCTCATATCGGACTCGGACTCCCACGTAGCCTCCTCGATTGGCTGACTTATCCATTGCACTTTCACATAAGGAAAACTCTTAGATCTCAACTTACAAACCTGCCAGTCTAGAATAGTCACCAGCTCTTCTTCATAGGTCAACTTCTCATCAAGTTGCACCATGCTGAAATCTAAAACATGTGACATATCTTCATGGTACTTCCGAAGCATGAAAACGTAAAATATCGGATGTACCCCTGCTAGGCTAGTAGGCAATGCAAGCATATAAGCAACCTCCCTACCCCTCTCCAAAATATCAAATTGACCACTAAACCTCAGGCTCAACTTGCCCCTTTCCCAAACTGCATCACGCCCTTCACACGCGAAACTCGGAGAAGAACCTTTTAACCTTCCATATAAGCCAAATCTCGAACCTTACAGTTCACATAACTCTTTTGCCTGGACTGAGCTGTACGAAGTCGCTCCTGAATCACCTTAACCTTCTCCAAAGCCTCACGAACCAAATTAGTGCCTAATAATCTAGCCTCACTGGGCTCAAACTAACCAACTAGTGAACGACATCGCCTCCCATACAAGGCCTCGTATGGAGCCATCTGGATGCGCAACTGATAGCTATCGTTGCAGGAGAACTCCTCTAGAGGTAAGAACTGGTTCTACTGACCCCAGAAATCCATAGTGCATGCTCGCAAAATGTCCTTCAAAATTTGAATACTACACTCGGGCTGTCCGTCCGTCTGAGAATGAAATGCGTTACTCAGCTCGACCCCGTGTGCCTAACTCATGCTGCACAACTCTCGGAAAATGCGATGTGAACTACGTGCCCTGGTCAGAAATGATGGAAAGAATCACGTCGTGCAGGCGGATAATCTACATGATGTAAATCTGAGCCAACCGCTTTGAAGAATATGATGTCATCATCGAAATAAAATGTGCGGACTTAGTCAATCGGTCCACAATAACCCAAACTGTATTATATTTCCTCAAGGTTCGTGGTAAGCCTACCACAAAGTCCATAGTGATGCACTCCCACTTCCACTCCGGTACTCCAATCTCTGAGTCAACCCACCCGGTTTTTTATGCTCGTACTTCACCTGTTGACAATTCAAACACCGAGAGACATGACTGCCTATATCTTTCTTCAGCTTCCGCCACCAATAGTGTTGTTTAAAGTCACGGTATATCTTTGTGACACCTGTGTGAATGGAATAGGGTGAACTGTGAGCCTCTCAATGATCAGCTCTCTCAACCTCATAACTCTATCATCTCTAATCACAACTTCCTTGGAACCACCTCGTTGCATCATGTCCTTCAACACCAACAAGTGAGGCTCATCAAACTGGCGAGCCTTGATACTCTCCAAAATAGTGATTGTGCCACAACACAAGCAAGAACACGGCTAGTTTCTGAAACATCCAACCTCACGAATTGGCCAAAGCCTGAACATCCATGGCTAATGGCCTCTCCACTATTGGTAAATATGCCAAACTACCCATGCTCTCTGCCTTCCTAAATGCATCGACCACTACATTGGCCTTCCCCGGATGATATAAAATGGTCATATGATAGTCCTTCAGTAACTTTAACCTTCTCCACTACCATACATTAAGGTTCTTCTGCTTGAACATGTGGTGGAGACTCTGATGAACGATATCGACCTCACATAGAACGCCATATAGATAACGCCTCCAAATTTTGAGCGCGTGAACAATGGATGCCAACTCCAAATCGTGCATAGGGTAATTCTTCTCATGAACCTTCAATTCACGAGACACTTAGGCAATCACCCCAACATCCTGCATCAATATTGCGCCAAGCCAAATACGCAATGTATCACAATACACAATGTAATATCCCAAACTTGTAAGCAACACCAACACTGGGGATGTAGTCAATGCAGTCTTGAGCTTCTGAAAGCTCACCTCACACTCGTCGGACCACCTGAAAAGAGCACCCTTATAGGTCAACTTCGTCAATGGGGCTTAGATAGATGAAATCCCATCCATGAACCGGTGATACTAACCTGCCAAACCCAAAAAGCTCCAAATCTCTGTAGCTGAAGTAGGTCTAGGTTAGTTCTGAACTGTCTCAATCTTCTTAGGATCCACTTTGATTCCCTCGGACGACACAATATGACCCAAAATAGAAATCGAGTCTAATAAGAACTCGCACTTCAAAAATGTGGCATATAACTAATGATCCCTTAACGTTTGAAGTTCAATCCGTAGGTGCTGCTCATGCTCTTCTTGACTGCAAGAGTAAACCAAAATATCAGCAATGAAGATGATCACAAAGGAATCCAGATGAGGCTTGAACACCTAGTTCATCAAATCCATAAAGGCTACTAAAGAATTAGTCAAGCCAAATGACATCACCAAGAACTCGTAATGACCATAACGAGTCTAACAGGTTGTCTTAGAGACATCTGATGCCCTAATCTTCACCTGATGGTATCCAGACCTCAAATCAATCTTGGAAAACACCATGGCACCCTGAAGCTGGTCAAATAAGTCATCAATCCTAGACAACAGATACATATTGTTGGTAGTGATGTTGTTCAACTACCGATAATCTATGCACATCCTCATTGATTCGTCCTTTTTCTTCACAAACAACAGCGGTGCACCCCATGGCGAGGAACTAGGTCTAATGAATCCTTTGTCAAAAAAAATCTTGCAACTGCTTTTTCAATTCTTTCAACTCAATTTAATCCATATAGTCCAGTGGGATAGAAATAGGCTGAGTGCACGGAACCAAGTCAATGTAGAAGTCGATATCTGTATCGGGTGGCATACCCAACAAGTTTGTAGGAAACACCTCTAGGAACTCATTCACCACCAGTACCGAATCCATAGAAGTCACTTCGTCACTAGAATCATAGATATAGGCCAAATACGCTAATAACCCCCTTCTTGACCATATTTCGAGCCTTAATATATGAAACCACCCTGCTAGTGGAGTCACCAAGAGTCCCTCTCTACTCCAACCTCGATAACCCTTGCATGGTTAATGTCATAGTCTTGGCATGACAATCCAATATAGCGTGATACAGGAATAACTAATTCATACCAAGAATAACCTCAAAATCCATCATATCCAACTACAGAAGATCAACTACGATATCATAGCCCCAAATAGTGACCAAACAAGAGAAATAAACACGGTCCAGCATAATAGAATCCCCAACCGGTGTAGACACAAAGACATGAGTATCCAAAAAATTATGAGACATATCCAAATATGAAGCAAAATAGGATGACACATACGAACAAGTAGAACCCGGATCAAATAAAACTGACGCATCTTTATGAAAAATCATAACAATACATGTGATAATCGTATCATACGACTCTGCCTCAAGTCTAGCTGGAAATGCATAGTAACGGGGTTGATCCACACCATTATGACCTCCACCTCTTGGTCGACCTCTCACTTACTGGCCTCCACCTCTAGTTGTCTGACCTCCACCTCAGGCTGCCTAACCCCCGCCTCTAGCTGGTTGAGCGGGAGGTGGAGCAATTGGTGCCAGAATCATGGCACGAGTACCCTGCTGTGGCATACTTCTTTGAAGTCTGGCATAGTACCTCCTGATATGACCCATACCTCCACACTCAAAGCACTCTCTCGACTAGTGTGGCTGCTAAATCTGAGACTGACCTTATCGGCCCGAATAACCACCGTGATAGCTCTGAATATGTAGTGCACAAATGGAAGCCGAAGGTGCAATGAATGCTAGATGCTCATGATGAGACCCATAAGAACCATGACAAGCGTTGACTGAACCGACCGGATAGGGTTGCCTCTACCTAATGAACCCCTGCCTCCAGATGAGGCACCGCTAAACCACCAAAATAATGAGGCCTTTTATCAGATGTCGCCTCTCTACTATGGCCACGAATCCTATCAATCCCCCTAGAAATCTCCACAACTTAAGTAAAAAAAATATTATCTTCGGTCTCTCTATCCATCTATAGCCTGATGCCGTAAGTAAGGCCATCTATGAATCTTCGCACCCTCTCCCTCTCGGTAGGGATCAGGAAAGTTGCATGGCATGATAAATCCACAAATCTGGTCTCATACTGAGTAGCGGTCATGCTACCCTGCTGAAGGAACTCAAACTGAGTGCAGAAGTCCTCTCTCTGAGTGAAGGGAATGAACTTCTCCAAAAATAGTTGTGAGAACTAGGCCCAAGTGAGAGGAGGTTAACCTGCTGGCCTGCCCTGAACATACACCCGTCACCATCGTTTGGCAGAATCCTGCATCTGAAGCACTATGAAGTCAACTTCGTTGGACTCTACTATACCCATGTTGTACAATATCTCATGGCAACTGTCTAAGAAATCCTAGGGAGCCTCAGAGGGTGTACCACTAAAGTGAGGGGGAAACAACTTAGTGAACTTGTCCAACCTCTTCAGCCCCGCAACTGACATCGCGGGTCTCTCCCCAGACTGTGTAGCAATAACAGGCTGAGCTACCCCAATTGGTAGAACTGATGTGTTTTGGTATCCATGAGTCATCTGCTCTGAAGTGTGAGTAACTAGAGTTTGGGCTCCTCCCCATTTTGAGAAACGACTGGTGCTACAAGAAATACACCAGCCTGGGTCACACTCTCCATAAGACCAACCAGGCGGACTATGGCATCCTGAAGCACTGGGGTGTTGATGAACCCCTCTAGAACCTGATCCAGCCCTACTGGTGTGGCCAGAATAGGGATCTCCCCATCCTACTCGATTTGAGGCTCGACATTCGGTGTTGATGTGCGTGCTCTAGGTTGAGCTCTGCCTGTGGCTCTACTTCAACCCTGGCCCTTACCCTTAGTAGTGGCTGCAACCATGGGATCCGGCTCCCGATCAGCCGTAGATATTGTACGTGTCCTCACCATTTGCGAGAGATTAAGAGAAGAATAATTCAAACTCAGTGATAGAACAAAGTCACAAGATAGAGAAAGAAAGTAAACTTTCCTAAAGCCTTATAAGCTCTAGAAGATAAGTATAGACGTCTCGGTACCGATCCTCAAGACTCTACTAAGCTTGCTCATGACTCATGAGACCTAGGCAACCTAGTGCTCTGATACCAATATGTCACGATCCGAAATCCCAACCACGGGGTCGTGATGGCGCTTAACATTTGCTTGCTAGGTAAGACAACAACGTTATCTACACATATATTTATTTTAACAATTTCAAAAGCATGATATTAAGAAATACGACTGAAATATTTCTAAATATGTAATAAAATCTATTCATATTGTCTAGTCTAATCCAGAAAGTCACAAGTGCATGAACTGCTAATAATAATACAATCAGGGTCTGAAATAAATGTACAACTGGTCAGAACAAAATAAACAATAAAGCAGATAGGAAGGGGACTTCAGGGTCTGCTGTCATCGTGCAGCTCTACCTCAAGTCTTCTGATAATGACAATCCGAGCAAATCTCCACTAAGCATTGCTGGGACCAACACTGGAATCTGTATAAGATGTGTAGTATGAGTACAACCGACCCCACATACTCAATAAGTGTTGAACCTAACCTTAACAAATTAGTGACGAGGATATACTAATGTACTCACTATAAACTTGTACGGGTATAAACTGAAAAAATGGAATAAAGAAGCAGCAATTAACATGGAAACCAGAATAAGAAGTGCACAACAGAGGGCCCCATAATATCATCTGTGCTCAGTTTTACAAAACAACACGGAAAAAGAAACAATAACAAAGAACAATCATAGTACAACTTCTACGTTGCGGCATGCAACCCGATCCACACACAACAATAATATCGTTACGGTGTGTAACCCGATCCCATTTATAACATCAATACTGTTGCGGCGTGCAACCCAATCCCATATATAATCTCAATACCATTGCGGCATGCAATCCGATCTCATATTTCATATCAATACCATTGCGGCGTGCAATCCGATCCCATATATATATATATATATATATATATATATATATATATATATATATATATATATATATATATATATATATTATAATACTACAACCAGCAAAGGTGTATCTCACAACATAACACAAAAAGGAAATAAGCAAATAAAGCTCCAAGGCAATCCATAATACATAGTTAAGTGAAGTAGGAATAAGTAAGACTAACGAACAAGTGAAGACATAAGACAAGTACAAGCATATATCTAATAACTTGTAAAACCGAAGAGCAAGTAAAGGCGAACAATAAATGAAGGCGTGTATACATTGAAGCATATAACAGATAGAGGCATGTAACAAATGAAGGCATGTATTGAACAAGTAAAGGCATATAGCAAACAAAGCATGTAACAAGTGATAACATGGAATAAATAAAGGCATGAAGTAATTGAAGACAAACAATTACGTAGCCCACCCTTCATGCTCAACCCATGATTACATATATACACTCGTCACTTTGCATATACTCTGTCCCCACACATAAATCAAGTAGCAAATAGACCAATCAAGTCCTAATTCCCTCAAGTTAAGGTTAACGATGGTACTTACCTATTTCTGAAACAAAATTAACAATCAACCACGGCTTTTCCTTTAGAACAAGCCTCTAAACCAACCAAATCTAGTCAAATATCATTCAAACAATTCAAAACAAGCTTTAGAAACTACCCGCGAATAAAAAAGGTTCAATTTTGATCATATTTGAAAAGATCAACAAAAAGTCAACTCGGGCCCACATGATTGAAATCCTAGATTCTGACCAAATCACGATTACACATTCACCCCTGAGTCCGGATATATTATTTATTTCGAAATCCGACCTCAAATCGAGGTCCAAATCTCAATTTTATAAAATTCTTAAATTTACCCATCTCCCCTAATTCTTACCTTGAAATTCATAGATTTGATAATTAAATTCATGAAAAAGTAATTGCAATTGATTGAAAGCTTGTTAAAGTTGCTTACTAATGAATTCAGGAAGAAAATCCTCATCAAAAATTGCCTCTAGAGAATTTATGGTTGAAAAATAGTGTACAATGAGCTAAGTCCCAATTTTCCCAACTTTTACCTAACTGTAGGTATCGCAATTGCGAAAGAGAACCACTACTCGCAAATTCAATTAGTGTCCTAGCCAAATAATTGCCGTAAAATAGAACCCTACCGCAATTGCGATTCCGCCTTTGCATTTGTGAAGGCTGCCCTGCCAGGTTCTCAGTCGCATTTGCGACACAACCATCGCAAAGGAAATGTCCACCAGCTCGCATTTGTGATCCCCTCTTCGCAAAAGCGAAGCCATCAGTCCGCTCTCCCATTTCGTAAATGCTAGCTTGACTTTGGAAAATCGAAGCTCGCAATTGTAAACAAGTCTTTACATTTGTGAGACCTACAACGCAGTTGCACCAGATTTTGCAACAGCAGTTCAATTCCTTCCAAAACTCATCCGAGACCCTCGGGCTCCAATTCGAACATTTGCGCAAGTGTAATAACATCCTACAAACTTGCTCGCTAACTCAAATCATCAAAAACAATATCAATTATCAAGAATCGATCGTCAAAACTCAAGATTTTCAACTTAAGAACTCAACTTTTGCTAATTTTTACATAATATGCTAAAATGCCCCCGATTCACCCGGGACCCCAACTAAACATGTATACAAGTCTAAAAGCATCATACGAACCTATCATAATTATCAAAATACCGATCCGAGGTCGTTTACCAAGAACGTTGACCGTGGTCAACTCTAGCCTTATTTTAAGTCAAAAATCACATTTTCTTTAAAATTTCATGTAATAGCTTTCCGAAAAATAACACGGACCACGCACGCAAGAAGTAACTTATCAAATAAAGATACGGGAGGCCTCATAACATAGAAAAATGAGCTAGTACTCCAAACGACCTATTAGGTCGTCATATTTGGACTCAGTTTTGGAAACTAATCATATATTTAGGCTCGTGGGGTTATGGATAGTCGGGATGTACCCCTTGACTCGAGTTTTGATGTTGTGGGTTTAGGGTTGACTTTTGTTGACTTTTTAGGAATTTAATAAAGATTGAGACTTTATTACTTAGAATTGGTCCCTTTAGCATTGTTTGATGTTATTGAGTCATTTGTTGCTAGATTTGAGCTGGACGTAGGTGATTTTTAAAGAACTGAATTTTTCGAGTATTGATTTGGCTCGTTTGAGGTAAGTATATTGCCTAACCTTGTGTGGAGGAATACCCTTTAGGATTTGATCTTATTTGCTTGTCCATGCTATGTAAGAAGTGACGTGTACGCGAGGTAACGAGCATGTATATGCTGTGTAGCTTATAACCGGATTAAAACTCTAGGCTATTAATATGCCTTAATATGATGATGTGCTTTATATGAAATATTCTTAATCACTTTGTGACTACATGAACATGATCGCTACAATTGATTTAGCCATAGTCAAGCTTTATATGTTATGCACCCATCCTTATTTTTATTATTGTCATGTCCTTGTGCCCTTTGTTGATAAATTATGAGCTTATATCTTTGATGAAATTTGGCATATTGCGTTGTGATGTTTATGGCACGTGTGGACATGTCGAGAAGATTGAATGGGTGTTGGCACGCGATCTTTGTCGTGTGATTGTTGTTATGCGCATGAGGAGAAATAAGGGTGGCATTTTCTCGGGTTGCCCATGTGGCGAAATAAGGGTGGCGATATACGCATGTGGCAAAATAAGGATGGCAATTATTGTTATTGCAGACATGGTGAAATAAAGGTAGCATTATTGATGATGTTATGTGATGATTTTGGGGGTGATTCTTTTGAAAACGTTTATGTAACGAAACAGAGCTGATATTTTGATCATATACATGTCTTCTTTAAACTTCGTCTTGTATTTTTATGAGTTGCTAGTTGAATTTGACTTGTTATTATGTACCTCCATTTCTTTTGATGATTTGCTGTCAAAGAGGGATTCTTCTATGTTGAGTTGTTATTACATGCTCTAATGATATTGATGATATTATTTTTCCGCTACATATTCTGTTGTCAATTAGTGATATATTTCATATATTTCTTTGACTAGTGAGTATCATATGACTTGAACCTCGTCACTACTTCTCTGAGGTTAGTCTTGGTACTTATTGGGTACTGAATATGGTGTACTCATACTATACTTCTGTATATTTTTATTCAGATCTAAGTGGAGCAGCGAACCTAGAGAGTGAGTACTTACACTGGTCATGAGGATCCAAGGTAGAGCTGCATGACTGTCGTAGTCCGTTGGAGCCCCACCCTTACATTGATAGTGTTATTTTTATATCCAAGCAGTATTGTATTTGAGACATCCTTAGGTATTCAGTTGGAGCTCATGACTATGTACTACCTAGTTCCGGCAAGTTTTATTGACTATTTCTGCTTTTATATTCTATTCTGTCTTATTATATCATGTCTTGTTAATTTAAAATTGTTAAGTGAATGTCTTACCTAGTATCGGAGAATTGGTACCATCATGATCCCTGTAGTAGAATTTGGGTCGTGGCAGAGCATCTGTCTCCAATTGTTATATTGGTGTTTAGGGTGGATTTTATAAGAAACATTGATTTTAAATGCTTATTAGTTCTTGATTAATAATTGTTTTTTAGATTTTGTGATTTGAAAAGTATTTACAACGCTAGTGATCCTGTTTCTAGGATTACTTTTGTAAGAAAACAAATAGAGGAAATAAACAGTATAATAGAACTTGAGATCAATTAGTAACAATAATAGTAATAACATGAGATCAACAAAATGCAATCTTGTGAACAATATATACATCGGTCAAAAAATCCCAGTCTAAAAAAGCAATTGTAAAAGTACTAAATTGTTAAATTTTAATAATAATCCCAAAAAAGCGAATTACTAGATATAGGTTGTGAGATACTATCACAACACATGCCAATTTTTAATTATTTTAATCGTCCCTTATTCTTCATTTGCTCATTGATGAATAATTTTTCTTGTTACTCTTGAAACAGTTGAACTCTAGTGAAGCGCAAAAAAAAAAATGGATCCTATATGGCATTAGTCTTGATTTAATTAAAATTTAGTAAACCCTTTGTGCCAATTATCAATTTTTTTTAAAAAGAACTTTTGGCTCTTTGACTAAGTTATGTAATCACATGCTCGTTAAATCTTTTTTATTCCTCTCTAAAAAAAGAACATCAATCATGTCCACTTGTTCTTATCCTCATTTCTTAAGAAATCATTCTTTGAAGATAAAAGTTCTAAGTCCTAAAAGACATCAAGTTACTTATGTTTAGGCTGAAGCCTCCTTCCTTATTTGCTCAGCTAGTCTTTCGTTGTAGTACTTACGGAGACCTTTTGGCTCTTGTAAAGTTACAAGCTTATCACTTCGTATACTTGACGGAATTTTTTGATGTTCTTCCCCGCCTATAATTATCCGTAGTTACTTATTTCCACGCCCTTGTGCTTATAGTGTTGCTCCTGAGCTGTTATTCTGACTGTCTTCCAAGTGGTACACTCTTTCATCTCCGTAATACTCATACGGTACCTTTAACTACCCCAATTCCTATCTGAATATTTCTCAAGTATTATAATATCATAACTGCGAGGCTGAATTCCCTATGTTGGGGTTCACTATGTTCATTTTGCACAATCAGTTGATTTGTCTGTATCCTCTTGTCTAGCCATAACTAGGCTCTTCCTGGATCAATTACTAACTGCTCGTTGGTCTTTTCTCATATCTGTATTCCGCGTAATCCCTCTTGGGTTATTCCCTTTGTCTTAACTTACGTCTCGCACTGACTCCTTATCTATCAATAACATCTCGGGCATGAACCCTTACTTTTTTCCTTGACGTCGTGTCTGCATAATGTTCTGGAATCGTAGCATGTCTGTAGGATTTGAATAAGTGCAATCTCATCCATTTCTCATTTTTATTACATTCTTCCTTTACGATTCCATAGTTACTAAAACTACTTAATTCTGACTTAATGCCACATCACTCCATATTCCCCCCTTTAGGGGAGTACTAAGAGTTGGAGCTACGATGACCTACCTATAGATGTTTTACCTCTTCATCTTTGGCATCCTATCACATTATCGATGACCCTTACTCACCTTGCGGCAATCCTTCTGTACCAAGGATAACAAAATTTCTTACTCGCGATGGTGACACTTAGTGCAACTGGCACATACAGTCCTTTAAGGTTAACTTTGCTCACATTGCTTGCTTTAGGGAGGCGTCTTCTTGAATGACCATTCTCTGAATTTCTCATGAATCTTCTTCTGTTGTCCATTCTATTATCGCCAGAACGCAAATCTGAAATTCTCATAATGTCGACCATTATCAAATCATTCAGTCCCTAATTCATGTTTAGTTTATCTTATTCACCAGCCCATACTGATTTTTATTACTCTAGGGTCTAACTTTTCCTTCTGGTAGTCACGTTGGAGTCATAAACTTATTTTTTGAAATGAGGATATGACTTTATGGCCTATACTCTTTTGCTGTCTCAAGGCATGTCATCTCTCGCCTTTTCCTTCACTTGACTATAGACTCTATAATACTGTCATCTTTTGATCTACCGTTGTCATCCATGTATCATATCTTACTCATAATGCTTTATTAACTCTTTTCTTATTTCCCGCTAATATTTATGTCTATCACTTTATTCTGAAAACTGGAACAAGAAATTCTTTTTCTTTTAGCTCCCCTTTGCTCCATCCAGTGGCTCTTCGGGTTGCTTAACGTTCTCGCTCTACTAGGGGACGTGAGCCACACTAAGGTAATATTTATCCCTTCCAGACTTTCAGTGCCTATCTTCTTAATTTTTTTGATCATGCTAGTATTCACATCTAATTGTAATATTCTAGAGTACACCATCTGGGTGCCCACAAGCAGATCTATTAGCACCTTTGTAATATCCTTGGGACATGTCAACTAACACAAACAATCCATTTACCATTTTGGGTTACTCTAACCTCAGCCGTATCCCGATATCCCGTCCTTTTCTTAAACTACACCTGTTAGCCCCCAATAGGGTATAACTGAGATGGATGTGACCAATTATACATACCTTTGTTACTGTTGAAGGTAACTCAAATTGTATATATCTCCCTTCCTGTATGGTAAATAATGATAATCTTTATTAATTGGGTACCTTGTACCCCTTTTCATCTTGCTTCTTTTACTTGCTGAAACTTGTATCTACCTTCTGATTCTCTTATTCCTTTTTACCTTAAAAGTGGATAGACATTCTTGCCTTAGGGATCCTTATCAAGAAGTTTACAAATCTTAGTACACACATGATCTGGTGAATACCTCATATTTATCCATCACAAGCATGATGCAAAAATTGAGTTCCTCTGACTCAACTCTTCCACAACTATATCTCTTATCGACCGTCTTTCTGGATGTAGGCATCATCGTATTATGAATAAGATAGAGTTTAGGAAATTGAGTTCTTACAACTGAACTCTAACACACGATCTAGAGTAAGAAGAAAAAGTGACTGTCCTAAATACCCTGTAGTCTCCTGCTTATAAGTGTGGTGCACAACACACCCATAAACAAGACTCTACTAAACACGGCTTGTAGACTCCCTAGGACAGATTGCTCCGATACCACTTTTGTCACGGCCCAAACCGATTGGACACGACGTGCACCCGGTACCTTACTCAACCGAGTACTAACGTAGCTTCTCTTTCATATCATTCTATTATAGGTAAATGAACCGGAGTACAGCATGAGGAAATACAAACTTATACATATGGCATACTGGCCTATAAGACCAAAATGATCACTCGTACACTAAACATAGGCCGACAAGGCCATATAAACTTTCATATACATGACATCTGTCTACAAGCCTCTAAGAGTAGATAATTGTCATAAAGGTCGGGACCGATCCTCGTCATACCAAACAATACACATCTAAATCATACTGACCAAATAAGCAACTCCGGAGCAAATGGAGTGCACCAACATCTTCTGCTGAGCTGATCGCCTACTTGGAGGACTTTCGACCTGTCTATCGAGACCTGCAGGCATGAAACGCAGCGTCCCCAGGCAAAAGGGACGTCAGTACAAATAATGTACCGAGTATGTAAGGAATAAAAATCAGTAAATAATAGACATAAGAGAAACATGGAGTAAAAGACTCGACAGGTACGTTTGCATAGCTCTGTGAATCATTTCATTTTTATAATGTCATGCATATGCGTATAAATGTTATACCATGCATAGGTATATGCGTTCATAATATCATCAAGCCTCTGAGGGCATCCCATCATATCATTTCGGCCACTGTGGGCAAATCATCAACGTATACCAGCTGATCAGGTGGTGGTGCGTATATAACGCCGTTACCTTTTCCCAACTTACGTATTTTTAGAGACCCATGAACAGATGATAGAATAATATGACACACGGGGAATCAAGAACATAAGCATCTCTAGTATTTTTATGAAAAGAGTCATTTATGAAAATTGTGCATTTGCTCGTTTCATTTGTGTCGTATAGATCATGCCAAAAGAAAGAAGTGATGGCCATAACATACCTGAGCCGGTTCTCTGGACAATCCCTCTAACACACGATAATCGCGACAAAACACGTGACGGGAAGACCTGAGTAGGGAAAAATCCGTATGATATTCTTGAGAAAGACTGCACTGTACTCTCTTAAAATTTGCAAAATCTCACGTTGCTAAAATGCTTAAGAAATCTCGTTTGTTTTAAGAGAATCATGTTACTAAGATGCTAATATTCCAATCTTGAAAACCGTAGTTTACCATTTTTGAATTAAGCACATTTCTTGAATTTAGAGGGGTTTTAGGATTTAATGGGTGTGGGTCCCATATTTCAAGGCTTTGGTGTCACATAAGCCCTTTAAATGTGCCACCTTCCAATCTTTTTTAAGATTCATTAAAGGGTAAAGGGGGTGCTGCCACGTTGGGGGGGCTAAGTTTATCCAAATTCTTTAATTAATCACCCACTAATCCTTAATTAACTGGTAATCTTCCATTACCCAATAATTAATTAATTACTCACATAATTACGAATTACTTCAACTTACTTAAAATACTACTCGCTTTTACGTACCTTATACACTTTACTATCATGGTCATGTGGTACCTTGTATGGTACTAGTCCATAAATACAAGGTATTTTAGCTCGGGACGTATGTTTATCCCAAAATATCAAACTTCTACGAAATTCATCTTCTTCGATTTGCTTACCCTCTCACCTTCACGAATTTATTTATCACTTGTTTGAAATAGCGTAATACTTATTATCCCAAAATAATTTTATTCCCGAACTTACGTCAACTAACTTATGACGAAACTTTAACATACGAAAATTCGGGATGTAACATCTCATTTAAGAGCTTTCATCAATTTATTTATGGTGTACTTTCACGTACGAAAATATGAGGTGTAACGCATGCCAATGCCATGTATCTCAGAAATGAATCATGTACTCACACTCTCAGAGTACTCAATCTCACTGTCTCACACTTTCCACTCATCATGCTCAACCACTCGGTACTATATATGGCCCATATGGCCCAGGGAAGATCCATCCCGGAATATATACATCACCGACCATCAGTCACTCAGTACCGAGGAAGGCCAATCCGGCCCCATGGAGAAGATCTATCTCCAGGTATATAAATTCTACGGACAAGATCCATATCCAAGGAAGATCCATCCCTCAATATAATCAACCGCACTCACTGGGGGTGTGTACAAACTCCGGAGGGACTCCTACAGCCCAAGCGCTATCATAAGCCAGATCCAGGCATAAATCAATATAGCATGCTGCGACGTGCAGCCCGATCCCATAATTTTCACTCATAATCAAGATCTCGGCCTCACTCAGTCATCAATCTCTCCAGGCTCACTCACGGTCTCACAATGTCATGAAACTAGTCCAATAACAATGATATGATGTATCAATAAATGACAACTGAGACTTAGATATGATATGAATGCATGAATATAACTGAGTACGAAATATTAATGAAATCAGTGAGATGACAGCAAGAAATGACCACTATGGGTCCCATCAATATCGGCATAAAGCCTAACGTGATATCTAACATGATTGACAGCTCAATTACTTTATCACATGGTGAAAACACGGATATCAATAAATTAGGGCCACTATACAATGCCATGGAAACAACAGAGTCCCAATTCACATGGTGCACGCCCACACGCCCGTCACCTAGTATGTGCGACACCTCAACACAAATCACATAACACTTTATTTTGGGGTTTCATACCCTCAGCTCCAAGATTAGAAGAGTTGCTTACCTCGAACAAGCCAATTTCAACACCGAGCAAGCCAAGCAATGCTCCAAAATGCCATCCTGCGCGTTCCGACCACCGAACGGCTCAAAACTAGCCAAAAGAAACTCAAATACATCAAACAATGCTAAAGGAACCAACCCCGATCGAAAAAGATCAAATCTTGAATCAAAAGCCCAAAACCGGCCAAAAGCACAACCTGAGACCGCACCTTGGAACCCGACAAAATTTACAAAATACAACAACCCATTCAATTACGAGTCCAACCATACTAGTTTTACTCAAATCCGACTCCGATTCGATGTTCAAAACTCAAAAAATCATATTATGAAACTTTAGGCCAAAACCTCTAATTTTCCTCTTTAAATTCATCAACCAATTGCTAAAAACGAATATTGATTCATGAAATGTAATCAAAACCGAGTAGAGAACACTTACCCCAAGATGAAATTTGCTCCAAATATCGCTCCATTCCGAAGTCCATAGCTCAATATGTGATAAAAATGACCAACCCTCGAACTTATAACATTCTGCCCAGCGAATCCGCATTTGCGGTCAAATTGTCGCATCTGCGACCACCACTTTTACGAAACAACCTCACTCAGCAAAACCCCGCACCTGTGGTACTTAAGCTGCTTCTGCGATTGTGCTTCTGCGCACTTGAACCGTATCTGCGGTTGCACAGGTGCGTCCAAGCACCCTCACCTGCGATCCTCATGCCAAGCTCTCTTTCTCGCTTCTGCGATGGCACTGCCGCTTTTGCGGCTCCACAGCTGCTCCCAACACTCCGCAGGTGCGGTCATACTAGGACCATAAAATGTTCAGCAATGCAACATGGAATGAAAATGGTCTGAACCTCGTCCGAAACTCACACGAACCACTCGGGACCCCGTCCAAATGTACTAACAAGTCCCATAACCTAACGCGGACCTAATCAAGGCCTCAAAACATACATAACAATATCGAAATGACGAATCACACCTCAATTTGAAATCGTTGAACTTTGAAACTTCAACTTCCACAACCGATGCCGAAACCTATCAAATCACGTCCGATTTACCTCAAATATTGCACACAAGTCACGTTTTCCATTACGGACCTGCTCCAACTTCCGGAATCAGAATCCGACCCCGATATCAAAAAGTCCACTCCCGGTCAAACTTTTCAAAATTCAAACTTTCACCATTTCAAGCCAAATTCCACTAGGGACCTCCAAATCACAATCTGGACGCGTTCCTAAGTCCAAAATCAGCCAACGGAGCTAACAGAACCATCAAAACTTCGTTTCGGGTTCAAATTCACAAAAAGTCAAACTTGATCAACTCCCCCAATATAAAGCTTCAACAATGAAATCCATTCTTCCAATTTGATTTCGAATAGCCTAAAAATCAAAATCGATGATTCACATATGTCATAATATATCATACGGAGCTACTCAAGCCCGTAAACTATCGAACGAAGTACAAATGCTCAAAACAATCGGTTGGATCATTACATGGAGAAAGTTGAGTTAGTGAGTGATGATGATGAGAAAGAAGAAGTGGAGGTTCCTTTTCAGAGAAAAAGAAAGAAAAAGGCTAGATCATCTTTAGCCACACCCAAGAAGAAGATGACCCCTAGAAGAAGGAAGTCTGTTGATTCTGAACTTAAAGGAACTAGTTCCAAACGCCGCAAGAAAACTAAGAAAAAGATAGATAAGGTAAGAAACGAGTGCTAGTTTTGTGGTTTGATAATGTTGAAGGGAAGAGTAATTGATCTGCCACTTCAGAAATGTTTGGGATGAATGATTTTCTAGATAAGCTTGAGTATTAGAAGTGGACGCGCTTGTTTGTGCACCCACTCTTCTACCAGAACTTCAAGTTGCTTGAAGATGGTTCAGTAAGCTCTGATGTAAGGGGAGTGGAACTGCTTCTCAATGCTGAAATTTTAGGAGATATTCTGAAGGTGCCTGTAAATGGTTTTGATATGTATGTGAGACATGAATGGCCTAGTTTGTAATAAAAGGAGGATTACATGTACATGAACTCAAAATATACCCTGAGGAGGGAGAAGCAAAACCAAGAAAGGTATGGACAGAGAGATGAACCGATTCACTAGCTCCTATTTGAGTTTTTGAACAAATATCTGCTACCTCGATCAGAAAGGAGACATGAGGCCACCTACTTGGACTTGGCAGTTATGGAGCTGTTAGATTAAAACAGGCTAATCAATCTACCCTCACTGATGATCAAGCCCATATCGAGAGTAGCTGCTCAAGAGAAAGGCTCATATGCTCTGTACTATGTTGTTTGAGAACTTAAAGGTTCCAATGAGGGGACCAAACTAAGAAGGACAGGTTTGATGAGGAGGCCTTGAGGGAATATGAATTCATTGCTAGGCAATCGGTTACAAAGAGCAAAAGTATGATCACATTCGAGGAATTGGTTATTACCAATAAAGAAAATAAAATGAGGGTTGAAGTTATCTCCTTGAAAGTAGAGAATAAACAACTGAAAGAAGAGATGAAGAGAGAGTAGGCTATTGCAGTTGCACATTTTGACAAGATTTTGGGGCTCACTCTCGGAGAGACCTTTTCCAGCAAAGAGCCAGATTCCTCGTCCTCTTATGTGCCCCTGTCTAGTCCTTAGGTTGTCCCTAGTCGAGTTCCTACTATGATCAATTTCAGGATTGTTACTATCTTTTTGTTAGGAGTTTGACATGTTTGTTCAGCCGTCTTTTGGTTTGGGTCCCTTGGGCTTAATTTGGTATGACTATCTCAATCAATATAAAATTCTATTTTTGGGCCATATATGTTTCTTGAAAGTTAGGTAAATCTTAATTGGATTAAATGTTTGAGCTCTTGAGATTGTATACATGTTAGTGTAGCCCCAATGACCATGAGTTTGACATTGTCTAATTCTCACATTTGATTTTACTAATACTTTATTTTTTGATGATGTCAAAAAAGGGAAGTTAGGAAATGTGCTGATCAACAAATCTGGCTCTTATGCACTTGAGCTGAAAATGTTGTTGAAGTTTATTTTTTTGTAAGAACTTAAATATTTTATGCATAACCATCTATAGGGTTACAATGAATGGAAGGTCAGTCACTTAAATTTTTGCAAATATGGACAAATCTGAAGAAGAGTATTATAGTAAACCTGGCTCTTGAGATGAAGACTAAAGTTGAGATAAGATAAAATGCACCTAGGTTTGTCACTATCAAAAAGGGAAATTTATTGAGCTGAGCATATTGTGCTTTGATGATTGACAAATGAAGATAAACTATGTGAAGCAGATATCAAGTGAACCAGGTTTGTAGCAAGATGAAGCTAAATGCTGATCAAACACGTGAGGGGTGAATACGTGTGCAAGCTGGATTCCAGAAGAAGTCAGCTCGTGCGCAATAAGGAAATATCTTGGCCGGAGGAATCCATGCATTAAAAGAATTTCTACAAAAAGGGAATAAATTGCATATAAGGAAAAGGTTTGAGTAGTTGGAAACGACTAAGGAAATCAAATTCTAAAAGGATTCTTTTCCTTAATCGAAATATTCCAGGTTTTGGAGCATTAATTGGCGAAACATTTAGGCCACCCTCACACCTATATAAAGAGACCTATTGTTGCCACCTATAACTAAGGCTATTAATACAAATCAAGTATTCACTCTTACTTGGAAATAGCAACTACTTCAAGAAGGTGATCTTAAACGATTTAAGCTGCTCAACTAAAGAACATGTTCCAAAAGACAAAGTTGTCAGTTCTTTAGTTATTAGGTTAAGTCTGTTGTTCTTAAATTGTAACCTATTTGCTTTGAAAAGTGTAATCATAGGTTAGCACAAAATATTGTAATTTTTATTTTGCTTTATAGATTAGAGTTAGTTTGGAAAAGGATCGGTTCAATTGAGTTGATTGTAGGAGTAGGGTTCTAGAGTTAATTCCCTTGATTATAGAGTTATAAAATAAAATCGCTCTTTGAGGTTAGTGAAGTTTCAAGGCAATTCCTACGAGGGTAGGTCGCGATTTTTATTTCCTTGAGTAAGGATATTTTCCACGTAAAATTGTTGTGTTCTTTACATTCCGCGTTTTACTAGCTAATTGTGTGTGTTTTGGGTACATCAAAGAATCCGGTTCTTTGATTCGTAAAAATGGGATAAGGCACAATTTACCCCTCCTCTTGTGTCATGGTGCTAATACCAAAATAACAGCGTTAGTGTTACACTAAAATCAGGTAAGACATGAAATTGTTCTAACATTGCTGGTTATAGACTCGTTAACAAATTTAAAGCTACAAGCGTTAGTGTATGTGCGTTGCACGTGAATTTTGCATCTGCCAATAAAAGTATATAAAATATAGAATAAAAATGAATTATGAATATAAAGTATAGACTTAACTCGTAATAAGGATTGAAAAAATAAGGAAAATTTATTGCTTTATGCATCAAACAAACGCCATAATATACAGTTATTTATGGATTTTTTTAAAGAATAATAAACAATAATTTATTTATAGATTTACATATTAATATCAAATATAGATTCAAAAGAAGACTTCCGACACAAGGATTGAGGAGATTAGAAAAGTTTATTTTTTGATGCACTGACAGCTCAATATACAATTATTAGTTCACATTTGTTAAATAAAACTCATCTTTCTTCAAGTTTGCCCAGTGTCTAAATGTAGTTTATTTGCATTTTTTTTTATTATATCAAAAAAAAATCTATTTACAAACTTACATATTAAAACCAAATATATAGATACAAAAGAATAACTTGGACTAAAAATAAGGATTGAAAAAATTAAAAAAAAACATTGATGTCACAATATAGCATAACTAATTTGCATGAGTTGAACATACATAGACTACCATTGTTTCAATTCGTCAACTGTATTTTACAAACAAAAAAAATATAATATCAAATGAATGTTTATTTACATATTAATACCAAATAATGGTTTATTTGTAGATTTTCTTATAAGAAGTTTATTTACAACCACTCTAAATTCAATTAATGGGATATAACTTTCAAAATATAATAAATTATTTTCGTGCGCAATACAATTATAGTGATTAGCAAAATTTTATATTATAAGACAGAAATATTTGCACCATCCTTTGAAACTAACACTCCTTAAAATATTTATAATGAAGAATGTGAAATAGTATCAAAGTGATTTTATAACAATCATTTTTCATTAGATAATGAAAATTATTTACCCGAACTGATAAATATTAGTACATTTTAAGGTATGCGGCTATGCACGTTTATCCCATCAATACGTATAAAACTTTAAAAAGTTATATAAATATTAAACTATGTATACTTGACATGCAATTGTTAATTATTATTTTAAAAGTATTTCTAAAATTTGATATTGAGTAAAACAATATAATAATCATGGATATTGAAATAATTTATATATAATCAGAGTGTTAATAAGAATATGTATTTAAATTTTGGTACATAAGTTTAATAAAATTGTGTTCGACTAAAGAGTACTGGGCATATTATTATATATACCCAAAGGATCAAAAGATATTTTTTCACAAAAATTCTTTTTCTATTTGTATTACTTAATTTTTCTAAAATAATTAAATCATATAGAATTAATTAGTTTTAATTTTATGACCGGTTATAAATCTATAATTAAGAATAAGGAAAATCGAAGAAGTGTTGGTCAATATTATCGACTTTAGTTATAATTTCATACTTATTCTTTCTCTATTTATATTTTTTTATTTTTACTAAGATCTTAAACTATATAGAATTAAGATATTAGCTCATTGAAAATTTAAAAAAATCAATTGTAATATCTAACATATAAAATATGAATGGCATTTATCATTATATCTAACATGGAATGTATATTTATGCTGGAAAGGAAAAATGACAATGTATAGCCGCTCTCAAATTAAAGCAAAAAATATATTTTTTTTGTATTTTTTTTGTATATATATACATTTTGTATCTTATATACAAAAATTATACACATTTTATATATTTGTTTCGCTACCAAATATAAATAATCTCTGGCGCGAGCTAAAAGTGAAAAAGGCCGATATATTTCAGTTTCTCATAATTATATAAATATTTACCACTAATAGATTTATTCTAATCTAATTTAAATCACAATTATATTTAAGGAAAAAAATGAAATAGACTAATCTAACGTGAAAATGAAAACTTGAAAGGAAGTTTTCATCATTATATTCATAACGTGTACCATAAATTAAATTAACATTATTTTTTTATTTATTGAAAAGATCATAAAATTGAGGAAAGGTTTAGGACTTCTTACATAATTCAAATAAGGAACAATTTGGTAAACAAAATTTGACTTGATAAAGTCCTAAATATTAGGAAAGTAATTTAATTTACAATTTTATCCAATATAAAACCGATTTTTAAAGGGTAAAAAAGGCGAACGACATTTCATGCCAACTCGTCACAATATGATTCAAGAATTGCATTTTTAATTAAGATCTAACTCGTCATATAATAAGATTCAAGAGTTGCAATTTATGGTCTCTAAAAACTTGAAAAGGTTCCTTACTTGCTACTTTGCATATGTTTTGTAACGACCCGACTGGTCGTTTTGAGTGTATTTGCCCCGATCCCCTATTTACTATTTTTTCTGCATCTGTTTCTGCTTATGTGACTAGTCGGGAGGTCTTGTTTTTGGTTTCGAAGTATTTTGGGACACTTAGTCCCTAAACCGGAAGCTTAAGTCTTGAAATTTTGACTGTCGTCAGAAGTGTGTGAAGATGACTCTGGAGTGAAGTTTCGTCAGTTCCGTTAGCTCCGTTGGGTGATTTTGGAATTAGGAGCGTGTCCGGACTGTGAATTTGAGGTCTGTAGCTAATTTAGGCTTGAAATGGCGAAAGTCGAATTTTTGGGAAGTTTGACCTGGAGGTTGACTCTTTGATATCGGGGTCGGATTCCGATTTCAGAAGTTAGAATAGGTCTGTAATATTGAATATGATTTGTGTGGAAAATTTAAAGCCAATCGGATGTGGTTTGGTAGGTTTCGGTGTCGTTTGCGGAATTCGAAAGTTTAGAAGTTCTTCAGGCTTGAATCCGGGTGTAATCGGCGTTTTGATGTTGTTTTGAGTGATTCGAAGGTTCGATTGAGTTCGTATTGGGTTATATGACTTGTTGTCATGTTTGGTTGAGGTACCGGGGGCCTCGGGTGGAATTCAGGAGGTTTTAGACTTGGTTTGGATTTGAGAGAGGCAGCTGAAGTGTTGTTGTTGCAGCGTGTAATCACACATGCGGAATGGGATCCGCAAGTGCGAGCTCGCAGAAGGGGGGATGGGACCATAGAAGCGGCCAAGGAGAAGTTGAGCAGAAGCCGTAGGTGCGAAGAATTTTCCGCACCTACGATGGTCGTAAAAGCGGGCAGCTGGGCGCAGGTGCGAGTTTTAGCCACAGATGCCATGGGTTTCCGCATCTGCGATAGGAACAGATGCAATCTTGAAGCCGCAGGAGCGGAATCTCATATTTTAAGTGGGATTCGCACCTGCGATGGATTTTTCACAGGTGCGGTGTCGCAGATGCGATAGTGGGTCCGCAGATGCGAAAAGGCTAGGCAAAAGGTTTAAAAGTAAGGGTTCACGATTTTAGTCATATTTTACCATTTGAGACTCGGACTTAGGCGATTGTGGAGAAGATTTTTGAGGGGATTATTAAGGTAAGCTTCTTGTACTCATTGTTGTTCATAAATCTTGATTCCCCACTGATTTCCCCACCTAATTAGCGAGATTTTGAAGTGAAATTTGGAGGTTTAGGGCTTGAGAATTGGAGAGTGGATTTTGGGGATTCGGAGGACCAAATAATGTCGGATTTTGATTAATTTAGTATGTTTAGACTCGTGAGTGAATGGTCTTTTGGGTTTTGTGACTTTTATCGGATTTCGAGAGGTGGGCCCGGTGGCCGGGTTTGAGCCTTTTTCGGATTTTGGGTTATGATTTTGTGTTTTTCTTATGGAGTTGATTCTTTTAGATTATATTAATTATATCGTACCGCTTGTGGCTAGATTCACGACGTTTGGAGATTTATTCGAGGGGCAAGGGCACTGTGGAGTAGGATTTTACGCGGTTTGAGGTAAGTAACAATTTTAAATCTGGTCCTGAAGGTATGAAACCCCGAATTTTTATATGATGTGACTATTTTGGGGGTGACGCACATGCTAGGTGATGGGCGTGTGGGCGTACACCATGGGGGATTGTGACTTGGTCCGTCCCGTGAGACTGTAATGTCGAATAGACTATTGTTAATTACCTATCCTCTCTGTGTTATAGATATTTGACTGCAAATCATGTTAGAAATCATGCTTAGGCTATGTGATAGTACTGTTGGGACCCGCAGAGGTCGCTTACTTATAGAATTATTTGATAATTATTGTCTTGTACTCAGTCATGGTTTTACTTGCGCATCATATCTCAGTCTCTTCTTGATTGTTATTGATACACTATGTTATTTTGTTTGGGCTGATCTTTATGATTTCTGAGAGCCCGAGAGACTAGAGAGGTTGGTGACTGAGTTAGGGCCTGAGTGCCGAGCTGTGAGCTATAGGTATATATATGGATCGGGTTGCACGCCGCAATGAGCCTGAGGGTTGTATGTATATGGATTGGGTTGCACGTCGCAGCATATTATATTGATTATATTTTATATGGATTGGGTTGCAGGCCGCAACGAGCTTTAGGGCGTATATATATATATGGATCGGGTTGCACGCCGCAACGAGCCTTATGGCTATTTATATATTATGGGATCGGGCTGCACGCCGCATCCATATAGTGCTTGGGCTGAAGGAGCCCCTCCGAAATCTGCACACCCCCAGTGAGCGCAGTCGACTATAAAGTATGAGAACTGAGGGCTGAGAGTTGAGTGATTGAGCTGTTGTGACGAGTTGAGTGCCTGTTGCCCTAAGAGGATGTACTTGCTTTTTCATTTGTTGATGCACTTAGTTGCTATCTGTCATTGTCGTGAAATTTCTGAAAGATTCTATATACGGATTTACCTGCACTTTAACTGTATATAACTGATTTGATTTGAACTGCCAGATTTGAAAGCATGTTTATTCTTTGCTGGAATTATTAAAAATGAACTATAATTGTATAGCTCGCCACTACCTTTTCAGTTCCTTATTTATTTCTGTTACTTGCTGAGTTGGTTGTACTCATGTTATACCCTGCACTTTATGTGCAGATCCAAGTGTGTTTGATCACGGAGGTCATTGAGTTCGTGCGCGATCGAGTACCGGAGACTACGAGGTAGCTGCCGGCATACGCAGACCTTGTCTCTCCTTATTAGACACTATTTTGTTAGACTAGATATCTAGATGCTCATGACTCAGTGACACCCCGATGTCGGGCTATGTTTTCGCACTTATGCTTTGGGTTTTACCCCATTTTTATGAAAGACTCCGGTTATTTTAAATATATTAATTCATTTCTGTTAAATATTGAAAGTGTTTTGGACATGTCGGCTTGCCTAGTATCGCGATAGGTGCCATCACGACTGGCTAAGTTTTGGGTCGTGACAAGTTGGTATCATAGCCTAGGTTACATAGGTCTCACGAGTCATGAGCAGGGTTAGTAGAGTCTTGCGGATCGGTACGGAGACATCTATACTTATCTTCGAGAGGTTATAAAACCTTTAGGAAAAAAAATTAACATTCGAGAATTCTTGTCGTGCGAATCTGTTGAATCTAGTGACTAAACATCTATTATTTCATTCTTTCATAGATGGTGAGGACTCGTACTACGGGGCAGGACGGACATCCACCGGTACCACTAGCCAGGGCCGCGAGAGGCCGAGGTAGTGGTAGAGGCCGCGGTAGGGGCAGAGGTGCAGCCCGCACAACAGCTGGGGCAGTACCTACAGACCCACCAGTTGCCCCAGTTCAGGAGCAGGCTCCAATTGTGGACGAGCCTGTGGGACCAGCTCAGGCACCACTTGTGCCCATTGTGATTCCAGGCCTTCAGGAGGCCTTAGCTTAGATTCTGACCATGTGTACCAGTCTTGCTCAGGCGGTCTCTGTTCCGGCCGCAACAACCACTTCTCAGGCCGGGGGAGGCGATCAGACTCCCGCCGCCCGCACACCAAAGCAGGTGGTACAGGGATTCCAGACACCGGGGGCACCACCAGCCCAGCTGGTTGCAGCTGTTCAGGATTATGTTGTTCCTGCTATGCCTGAGGATGAGCAGCGTAGATTAGAGAGGTTTGGGAGGCTCCAACCTCTATCTTTCAGTGGCGCCAGTGAGAGAGGATGCACAAGGTTTCTTGGACAGGTGTCAGAGGATACTCCGTACTGCAGGTATTCTGGAGACCAGTGGGTCTCATTCACTACCTTTCAGTTCTTAGGGGCTACATTCAGTTGGTGGGAGGCTTACGAGAGGCATAAGCCGGTCGGCGCAACACCCCTTACCTGGCAGCATTTCTCTGTTCTCTTTCTGGAGCAGTTTGTGCCTCAGTCCCACAGAGAAGAGCTGCGCAGACAGTTTGAGCAGCTTCGTCAGGGTGATATGTGTGTGACGTAGTATGAGTTGATATTTTCAGAGTTGGCCCGTCATGCTATCTGGTTGGTTCCCACAGACATGGAGAGGATCAGGAGGTTCATAGATGGCCTCACTTT
This sequence comes from Nicotiana tabacum, assembly GCF_000715075.1. Taxonomy (NCBI): domain Eukaryota; kingdom Viridiplantae; phylum Streptophyta; class Magnoliopsida; order Solanales; family Solanaceae; genus Nicotiana; species Nicotiana tabacum. Next base: position 36,508,583 of record NC_134098.1, read on the forward strand.
TCAGTTGCGATTGCTTATGACTAGAGAGAGAGTGTCTGGTGCTACTTTTAATGAGGTTGTCTATATTACTCGTCAGATTGCGATTGTTCGCAGCTAGGAGAGGGTCGAGAGGGAGGCCAAGAGGCCTCGTGGTCAGGGTGGATTTAGCGGTGTTCCTTCTGGGGGTAAGTTCCACCACTATAGAGGTCGTCCTTTCAGACATGCTCAGACGGCTCGCCCAGTTCATCGTGGTGCATCATCTGGCCATGGTTCACATAGTTATCAGCCGGTCCATTCATCTCTCAATGCTCTCCCAGCTCAGAGTTCGTCCCGTGCTCCATCGGGTCATAGCTCATCTATGCCAGGTCCTTCTACCAGTTATCCTGGTGCTCGGGGCTCCCTCCAGTCCCCAGCACAGCACCGGGGAGTTGCTATGAGTGTGGAGAGTTTGGTCACATGAGGAGGCAGTGTCCCCGCCTAGTGGGAGGTCCAAATCAGCAGAAAAGATATTTTATGACATCAGCACCAGTTTCTTAACCACCCGCTCAGACAGCTCGGGGTGGAGCCAGTCAGCTAGGGCCGCCCGAGAGGGGGAGGCTGATCAGGAGGCGGCCAGGCCCGTGTCTATGTTCTTCATGCCATACCAGATGCCATTGCTTCGGATGCTGTGATTACATATATTGTCTCAGTTTTCCATAGAGATGCCTCTATATTATTTGACTCTGGTTCGACTTATTCATATGTGTCCTCGTATTTCGCTCATTATCTGGATATGCCCTGTGAGTCTCTAGTTTCACCTATTCATGTGTCTACGGCGGTGGGCGATACTGTCATTGTGGACCGTGTATATCGGTCATATGTGGTGACTATTGGGAGTCTGGAGACTAGAGTGGATCTCTTGTTGCTTAGTATGGTCGATTTTGACGTGATTTTGGGTATGGATTGGTTGTCTCCATGTCATATTGTTCTAGATTGTCACGCTAAGACCGTGACGTTGGCGATGTCGGGATTGCCGAGGGTTGAGTGGAGCGGCTCCATAGACTATGTTTCCAGTAGAGTGATTTCATACTTAAAGGCTCAGCGGATGGTTGAGAAGGGTTATCTATCTTATCTGGCCTTTGTGAGGGATGTTAGTGCAGAAACCCCTATTGTTGACTCTGTTTCCGTGGTGCAAGATTTCCCGAATATGTTTCCTGCAGACCTGTCGGGCATGTCGCCTGACAGGGATATTGATTTTGGTATTGATTTGGTGCCGGGCACTCAACCTATTTCTATTCCACTGTATCGTATGGCACCGGCGGAGTTGAAGAAATTGGAGAAGGAGCTTCAGGAACTCCTTGATAAGGAGTTTATTCAGCCTAGTGTGTCACCTTGGGGTGCACCAGTTCAATTTGTGAAGAAGAAGGATGGTACTATGAGAATGTGCATTGATTACAGACAGTTAAACAAGGTCACAATCAAGAACAAGTATCCATTGCCGCGTATTGATGATCTGTTTAACCAGCTTTAGGGGGCGAGGGTGTTCTCCAAGATTGATTTGAGGTTAGGGTATCACCAACAGAAGATTCGGGACTCAGATATTTTTCAGATAGCTTTTAGGACCCGATATGGCTATTATGAGTTCCTTGTGATGTCTTTTGGGATGACTAATGCCCCAGCAGTGTTCATGCATCTGATGAATAGTGTGTTTCATCCTTATCTTGACTCGTTCGTTATTGTATTCATTGATGACATCCTGGTGTACTCTCGTAGCTAGGAGGAACATGCCTAACATCTGAGGATTGTGGTACAGCGGTTGAGGGAGGAGAAGCTTTATGCGAAGTTCTCCAAGTGTAAGTTTTGGCTTAGTTCAGTGGCATTCTTGGGACACGTGGTTTCCAGTGAGGGTATTCAGGTAGACCCGTAGAAGATAGAGGCGGTTCAGAGTTGGCCCAATTCGTCTTCAGCCATAGAGATTTAGCATTTTCTCGGTTTGGCTGGTTATTACTGTCATTTTGTGGAGGGCTTCTCATATATTGCATCGCCCTTGACTAAATTGACCCAAAAGGGTGCTTCTTTCAGGTGGTCAGAGGAGTGTGAGGAGAGCTTTCAGAAGCTCAAGACTGCTTTGACCACGGCTCCAGTTCTAGCCCTACCATCAGCTTTTGGTTCTTATGCGGTGTATTATGATACCTCGCGGATCGGTATTGGGTGTGTTCTGATATAGGAGGGTAGAGTGATTGCTTATGCTTCATGCCAGTTGAAGCCCCATGAGAAGAACTATCATGTCCACAACCTTGAGTTAGCACCTATTATTCACGCCTTGAAGATTTGGCGGCACTATTTTTATAGGGTCCATTGTGAGATTTACACTGATCATCGGAGTTTACAGCATCTGTTCAAATAGATGGATCTTAACTTGCGTCAGCGGAGGTGGTTGGAGCTTTTTAAGGACTATGATATCACCATTTTGTACCATCCCAGGAAAGTCAATGTGATGGCCGATGCCTTGAGTCGCCAGGCGGAGAGTTTGGGGAGCTTAGCATATCTTCCAGCAGTAGAGAGGCCATTGGCATTGGATGTTCAGGTCTTAGCTAGCCAGTTTGTTAGATTAGATGTTTCTGAGCCGAATCGAGTATTGGCTTGAGTGGTCTCTCGGTCTTCTCTTTATGATCGTATCAGAGAGCGTCAGTATGATGACCCCAATCTGCTTGTCCTTAAGGACACGGTCCAACACGGTGATACTAAGGAGTTCACTATTGGGGATGATGGTGCATTGAGGATGCAGGGCAGGCTATGTGTGCCCATTGTAGATGGTTTGCGTGAGTTGATTCTCCAAGAGGCTCACAGTTCACGGTATTATATTTATCCGGGTGCCGCGAAGATGTATCAGGACTTGAGACAGCATTACTGGTAGAGGAGAATGAAGAAGGACATAGTGGAGTATGTAGCTAGGTGCCTAAATTGCCAGCAGGTGAAGTATGAGCATCAACGACCAGGTGGGTTGCTTCAGAAGTTAGAGATTTCGGAGTGGAAATGGGAGCGGATCATTATGGATTTTGTTGTTGGGCTTTCACGGAATCAGCGGAAGTTTGATGCAGTTTGGGTGATTGTGGACCGGCTGACCAAGTCAGCTCATTTCATTCCTGTGATGACTACCTATTCTTCCGAGCAGCTGGCTCGAGTGTATATCCGTGAGATCGTCAGGCTTTATGGCGTACCGGTATCTATCATTTCTGACCAGGTTACGCAGTTTAAATCACGGTTCTGGAGGGCCGTACAACATGAGTTGGGTACTCGAGTGGAGTTGAGCACAACATTTCACCCTCAGACGGATGGACAGTCCGAGCGCACTATTCAAATATTAGACGATATGCTCTGTGCATGTGTGATGGAGTTTGGGGGTTCGTGGGATCAGTTCTTGCCACTAGCAGAGTTTGCCTATAACAACAATTATCAGTCAAGCATCCAGATGGCACCGTATGAGGCTCTGTATGGTGGGCGGTGTAGGTCTCTAGTGGGTTGGTTCGAGTCGGGCAAGGCTAGATTATTGGGTACAGACTTGGTTCAGGATGCTCTAGAAAAAAATAAGGTGATTCAGGATAGACTACGCACAGCCCAGTCCAGACAGAAGAGTTATGCGGATCGGAAGGTTTGCAATGTTGCATTCATGGTTGGAGATCGGATCTTGCTCCGGGTGTCACCCATAAAGGGTGTTATGAGGTTCGGGAAGAAGGGAAAGATAAGACCGAGGTTTATCGGTCCATTTAAGGTATTACGACGTGTTGGGGAGGTTGCTTATGAGCTTTTCTTGCCTCCCAGTCTAGCAGGAGTTCATCCAGTATTCCATGTTTCTATGCTCCGGAATTATCACGGCGATCCGTCTCACGTATTGGATTTCAGCTCGGTCTAGTTGGACAAGGATTTATCTTATGTTGAGGAGCCGGTGGCGATCTTGGATAGGAAGGTTCGAACGGTAAGGTCGAAGAATATTGCTTCTGTGAAGGTTCAGTGGAGGGGTCAGCCGGTCGAGGAGGCGACTTGGGAGACCGAGCATGATATGCGCAGCCATTATCCTCATCTTTTCACCACTTCAGGTATGTCTCTATACTCGTTCGAGGATAAATAATTATTTTAAGAAGGGGTGAATGTAATGACTCGTCGTTCGTTTTGAGTGTATTAGCCCCGATCCCCAATTTACTATTTTCCCTGTATCTGTTTCTGCTTATGTGACTTGCCGGGAGGTCTTGGTTTTGGTTTCGGAGTGTTTTGGGATACTTAGTCTTTAAAACGGAAGCTTAAGTCTCGGGATTTTGACCATAGTCGGAAGTGTGTGAAGACGACTCCGGAATGGAGTTCTGTCGGTTCTGTTAGCTCTGTTGGGTGATTTTGGACTTCGGAGTGTGTTCGGACTGTGAATTTGAGGTCTGTAGCTAATTTAGGCTTGAAATGGCGAAAGTCAAAATTTTGGAAAGTTTGACCAGGGGGTTTCCGTTTTGATATCGGGGTCAGATTCAACTTCCGAAAGTTGGAATAGGTCTGTAATGTTGAATATGACTTGTGTGAAAAAATTGAGGTTAATCGAACGTGGTTTGGTAGGTTTCGGTGTCGTTTGCGGAATTCAGAAGTTTAGAAGTTCTTTAGGCTTGAATTCGGGTGTAATCGGCGTTTTGATGTTGTTTTGAGAGTTTCGAGTTTGTTGGAATATGGGAGGTTTCGAACATGGTTTGGATTTGAGTGGGGCATCTGAAGTGCTGTTGTTGCTGGTGTAATCACACCTGCAGAGTGGGAACCACAGGTGAGAGCTAGCAGAAGTGGGGATGGGACCGGAGAAGCGGCCAAGGAGGAGTTGAGCAGATGCCGCAGGTGCGAAGATTTTCCCGCACCTGCGATGGTCGTAAAAGCGGGCAGCTGGGCATAGGTGCGAGTTTTAGCCGCAGATGCGATGGGTTTCTGCACCTGTGATAGGCGCAGATGCGATCTTGAAGCCGCAGGAGCAGAATCTGGGATTTTAAGTGGGATTCGCACATGCGATGGATTTTCCGCAGGTGCGGCGTCGCAGATGCGACAGTGGGTCCGTAGATGCGAAAAGTCTGGACAGAAGGTTTAAAAGCAAGGGTTCACGATTTTAGTCTTATTTCACCATTTGAGACTTGAACTTAGGCGATTTTGGAGAAGATTTTCGAGGGGATTATTGAGGTAAGCTTCTTGTACTCATTTTTTATCATAAATCTTGATTCCCCGCTGATTTCCCCACCTAATTAGCGAGATTGTGAAGTGAAATTTGGAGGTTTAGGGCTTGAGAATTGGAGAGTGGATTTTGGGGAATTGGAGGACCAAATAATATCAGATTTTGATTAATTTAGTATGTTTAGACTCGTGAGTGACTGGTCTTTTCGGTTTTGTGACTTTTATCGGATTTCAAGAGGTGGCCCCGGTGGTCGGGTTTGAGCCTTTTTCGGATTTTGGGTTATGATTTTGTGTTTTTCTTGTGGAGTTGATTCTTTTAGATTATATTAATTATATCGTACCGCTTATGGCTAGATTCAGGGCGTTAGGAAATTGATTCGAGGGGCAAGGACATTGCGGAATAGGATTTTGCGCGGTTTGAGGTAAGTAACAGTTTTAAATCTGGTCCTGAGGGTATGAAACCCTAGATTTTGTTATGATGTGACTATTTTAGGGATGACGCACATGCTAGGTGATGGGCTTGTGGGCGTGCACCATGGGGGATTGTGACTTGGTCCATCCTGTGAGACTGTAAAGTCGAATACACTATTGTTAATTACTTGTTCTCTCTGTGTTATAGAAATTTGACTACAAATCATGTTAGAATCATGCTTAGGCTATGTGATAGTACTGTTGGGACCCGCAGAGGTCACGTACTTATGGAATTATTTGCTAATTGTTGTCTTGTACTCAGTCATGGTTTTACTTGTGCATCATATCTCAGTTTCTTCTTGATTGTTGTTAATACACTATATTATTTTATTTAGGCTGATCTTTATGATTTCTAAGAGCCCGAGAGACTGGAGAGGTTGGTGACTGAGTTAGGGCCTGAGTGCCGAGCTGGGAGGTTAGTGACTAAGATAGGGCCCGAGTGCCCAGCTGTGAGCTATGTGAGTATATATGGATCGGATTGCATGCCGCAACGAGCCTGAGGTCTATATGTATATGGATCGGGTTGCACGCCGCAACGAGCCTTAGGGTTTGTGTACATATATATATATATATATATATATATATATATATATATATATATATATATATAGATCGGATTGCACGCTGCAACGAGCCTTATAGCTATTTATATATTATGGTATCGGGTTGCACGCCGAAGCGATTTAGCGCTTGGGATGAAGGAGCCCCTCCGGAGTCTGCACACCCCCAGTGAGCGCAGGTACCTATTGAGTGTGAGTACTGAGGGCTGAGAGCCAAGTGATTGAGTTGTTGTGACGAGTTGAGTGACTGTTGCCCTGAGCGGCTATACTTCCTTTTTCATTTGTTGATGCACTTAGTTGCTATCTGTCATTGTCGTGAAATTTCTGAACTATTCAATATCCGAATTTACCTGCACTTTAACTGTATAAAACTAATTTGATTTGAACTGTTGGATTTGAAAGCATGTCTATTCTTTACTGGAATTATTGAAAATGATCTGTAATTGTATAGCTCGTCACTACCTTCTCAGTTCCTTATTTATTTTTGTTACTTACTGAGTTGGTTGTACTCATGCTACACCCTGCACTTCATGTGCAGATCTAGGTGTGTTTGATCATGGAGGTCATTGAGTTCGTGCGTGATCGAGTACCGGATACTACGAGGTAGTTGCTGGCGTCCGCAGACCTTGTCGCTCCTTCTATGTAATCCTTCTTTTCTGTATTTATACTTAGACATTGTTTTTTTAGACTGGATATCTAGATGCTCATGACTCAGTGACACCTCGATGTCGGGCTATTTTTCCGCACTTATTGTAATGACCCGGCCGATCGTTTTTAGTATTATAACCCCGTTCCCCCATTTACTGCTCAATTTATGCTTTACAGTTATTTTATGACTTACCGGGTTAGTTGGTTCGGGTCAGGAAGAAATTCGGAATGAAACGAGACACTTAGTCTCATAATTGAAAATTTTAGTTAGAAAGGTTGGCCGGATGTGGACTTATGTATAAACGACCTTAGATCTGAATTTTTATGATTCAAATAGCTCTGTATTGTGATTTTGGACTCGTGGTTGAATAGGCGTTCATATTCTATAACTTTCGCCAAATTTCGAGACGTGGGCCCCACGGGCGATTTTTGAGCTAAATTTCGGATTTTTATGGAAAATTAGCATTTTCTTATGGAATTAATTCCAATAAATTTTATTGACTGAATCGAATTATTTATAGCTAGATTCAAGGCGTTTGGAGGCCAATTCACGAGGCAAAAGCTTAGCGGAATAAGAATTTCATGGTTTGAGGTAAGTAACAGTTATAAATCTGGTCCTGAGGGTATGAAACCCCTAATTTTTGTATCATGTGATTATTTTGGAGGTGACACACATGCTAGGTGACAGGCGTGTGGGCATGCACCGAGGGGATTGTGACTTGGTCTGTCCTGTGGAACTGTGAAGTTGAATAACTTATTTTTAGCTATATGCTCTCTATATATTGAAGAAATTTGATTGTAAATCATGTTAGAAATCATGCTTAGGCTATGTGATAGTACTGTGGGGACCCGCAGAGGTCGCGTACTTGTTGAATTATTTGCTAATTGCTATCTTGTACTCAGTCATGATTTTACATACGTATCATACCTCAGTCTTTCTTGATTTTGTTGATTCACTATGTTATCTTTGTTTGGGCTAATCTTTGTGATTTTCGAGAGCTGAGACACTAGGGAGCTTGAGGACTGAGTAAGGTCGAGGGCTTGTCGGTGAGGTAAGGATACTATGGCACGTGAGTTGTCTGTGCAGGATATTATAGCACGTGAGTTGTCCGTGCAGCACGTGAGTTATCCGTGCAGATTATAGCATTTGAGCTGTAGGAGCCCCTCCGGAGTCTGTACACACCCAGTAAGCGCGGGTACCCATTGAGTGTGAGTGTCGAGGGCTGGGAGCCCTACGAGTGATCGTTATCCTGAGAGGTTGTACTTGTTTTTCATTTGTTCTTGCATTTAGTTGTTATCTATCATTGTTGTGAAATTCTCTAAAAGATTTTATATCCGTATTACATGAACTTGAACTGTATAAAACTGATTTGACTTATGGAATTGAAAGCATGTCTATTCTTTGCTGGAATTACTGGAAATGAACTATAATTGTGTAGCTCGTCACTACCTTCAGTTCCTTATTTATTATTGTTACTTGCTGAGTTGGTTGTACTCATACTACACCCTGTACTTCGTGTGCAGATCCAGGTGTTTCCGGACATAGCGAGTGTTGATTCTCTCGTACAGTTGATTTTTCGGAGATTCAGAGGTAGCTGCCGTATTTTGCAGACCTTGTCTCTCCTTCCCTATCTCCTTGTTTACTGTATTTGGTCTTAGACTATTATAGACCATATTTTCCAAGACTTGTATTCACTTTAGATGATCATTTACTCAGTGACACCAGGTTTTGGAGATTGTTCGTATCAGTATTTATGGGATTTTGTGTTGTATTTAAATATTATGTTTTTCAAGCTTAAAGGAAATCGGGGGTTATTGATGTTATCGGCTTGCCTAGTATTGAGATAGGCGCTATCACGACAGGTCATATTTCGGGTCGTGACAAGTTGGTATCAGAGCCCTAGGTTACATAGGTCTCACGAGTCATGAGCAGGTTTAGTAGAGTCTTGCGGATAGGTACAGAGACGTCTGTACTTATCTTCGAGAGGCTGCAGAACCCTTAGGAAAAATTCACATTTCTTGTATTCTGTCGTGCGAATTTGTTGATTCCGAAAAGCTAAATTTCTGTTATTCTATTCTCTCACAGATGGTGAGAACACTCACTACCATATTGGATGGTCAGCCACCAGAGGGCAGCGAGAGGCCGGGGTCGTGGTAGAGGCCGTGGCTGAGGTTGAGGTCGAGGTGTAACTCGTACCACAGTTGGACCAGCACCTGTAGTACCACCAGTAGCTCCAGCTCAGGAGCAAATTATAGATATAGCGAAGCGGACAGGACCAGCTCAGGCACCAGCTGTGCCCATCGAGATTCCAGGCCTTCAGGAGACTTTGGCCCAGATATTGACAGTTTGTACTGGTCTTGCTCAGGTGGTTTCGGCTCAAGCCGCACTTTCCACTTCCCAAGCCGGGGGAGGTACTCATACCCCTGTTGTCCATACTCCAGACTAGGTAGTATAGGGACTTCATATACCGGGGGCACTACCAGCTCAGCCGGTTACAGCTGCTCAGGCCCCGGTACTTCCTGTTATGGAAGATGATGAACATAGGAGACTTGAGAGATTTGAGAGGCTTCGACCTCCACCATTCAGTGGTGCTGAGTCAGAGGATGCTCAGGGTTTTCTGGATAAGTGTCAACGGATGCTTCGGACAACGGGTATTCTGGAGACCAGTGGAGTCTCGTTCACTACTTTTCAGTTTTCTGGGGCTGCTTTCATATAGTAGGAGGCTTACGAGAGGTGTAGGCCGGTCGACACAGCACCCCTTACCTGGCAGCAGCTCTCCGGTCTATTCCTGGAGAAGTTCGTGCCTCAATCCCGCATCGAGCAGCTGCGCAGGCAGTTCGAGCAGCTTCATCAGGGTGATATGTCTGTGATGCAGTATGAGATGAGATTTTTAGAGTTGGCCTGTCATGCTATCTGGTTGTTTCCCACAGACAGGGAAAGGATCAGGAGGTTCATAGATGGCCTCACTTTTCAGCTGCGATTACTTATGACTAGAGAGAGTGTCTGGTGCTACTTTCGACGAGGTTGTCAACATTGCTCGTCAGATTGAGATGGTTCGTAGCCAGGAGCGAGTTGAAAGGGAGGCTAAGAGGCCTCGTGGTTCAGGTGATTTCAGCGGTGTTCCTTCAGGGGGTCAGTTTTACCGCGGTAGGGTCATTCTTTCAAACAAGCTCAAGCGACTCGTCCAGCTCATCGTGGTGCATCAGCTAGCCACGGTTCTTATAGTGCTCACCCAGGCCAGTCTTCATTCAGTGCACTACCAGTGCAGAGTTCTCATCATGACTCGTCCGCTCAGGCTTCTACAGGTAATTCATCGGGTTATCAGGAGCAGCAGTTCCATCAAAGGAGGGGTTATTTCGAGTGCGGAGAATTGGGTCATTTCAAGAGAGATTGTCCTAGGATGTTGAGTGGGGATCTACAGCAGAGTTCTCGACCAACGACATCAGCACCAGCAGTTACACCACCTGCCCAGCTAGCTTGGGGTAGGGGTCAGGCAGCTAGGGGTTGCCCAAGAGGGGGAGGCCGATCAGGTGGCGGTCAGGCCCGATTCTATGCTTTTCCTGCCATGCAAGATAGTGTTGCTTCAGATGCAGTGCTCACAGGTATTGTTTCAGTGTGCCACATGGAAGCTTCTATATTATTTGACCCTTGTTCCACTTATTCATATGTATCATCGTATTTTGCTCATTAACTCGATATGCCCTGTGAGTCCTTAGTTTCACCTGTCTGTGTATCTACACTGGTGGGAGATATTATTACTGTGGATCGTGTGTATCGGTCGTGTGTGATAACTATTGGGGAAAAGGAGACTAGAGTTGATATCTTATTACTCGGTATGGTTGATTTCGATGTAATCCTGGGTATGGATTAGTTGTCTCCATGTCATGCTATTCCGGACTGTCATGCAAAAACTGTGACATTGACAATGCCGGGATTGCCAAAGGTTGAATGGATAGGTTCTCTAGAGTTTGTTCCTAGCAGGGTAATTTCTCATTTTAAGGCTCAATGTATGGTTGGAAAGGGATGTTTTCAATATTTGGCCTTTGTGAGAGATGTGGATGCAGATACTCCTATTATTGATTCAGTACCGGTCGTGCGAGACTTTCCGGATGTATTTTTTGCAGACCTGCCGGGTATGCCACCCGACAGGGATATTGATTTCGGTATTGACGTGGTGCAGGGCACTCAACCCATTTCTATTCTTCCGTATCATATGGCACCAGCTGAGTTAAAAGAATTGAAAGAGCAACTTCAGGAACTCCTTGAAAAGGGGTTTATTGGGCCTAGCGTGTCACCTTGGGGTGCACCGGTTCTATTTGTGAAAAGGAAAGATAGTACTATGCGGATGTGCATCAATTATAGGCAGTTGAACAAAGTTACAATCAAGAATAAATATCCTTTGCCGCGTATTGATGACTTATTTGACCAGCTTCAGGGAGCGAGGGTATTCTCCAAAATTGATTTGAGATCTGGGTATCACCAGTTGAAAATTCGGGATTCGGATATTCTAAAAATGGCATTCAAAACTCGTTATTGCCACTATGAATTTCTTGTGATGTCTTTTGGTTTAACCAATGCCCCAGCAGCATTATTGGTGGAGGTGAATGAAGAAAGATATAGTTGGTTTTGTAGCTCGGTGTTTAAATTGTCAACAGGTAAAGTACGAGCATCAGAGACCGGGAGGATTACTTCAGAGACTTGAAATTCCGGAGTGGAAATGGGAGCGTATTACCATGGACTTCGTAGTTGGGCTTCCAATGAAATTGAGGAAGTTTGATGTGGTTTGGGTGATTGTAGATCGTTGACTAAGTCTGCGCATTTTATTCCGGTTGGTACTAATTATTATTCGGACTGGTTAGCTGAGATATATATTCGTGAGATTGTTCGCCTACACGGTGTGCCAGTGTCCATCATTTTAGATCAGGGCACACAGTTTTGGAGAGCAGTGCAGCGAGAATTGGGCACACAGGTTCAGTTGAGTACAGCATTTCACTCTCAGATGGACGGACAGTCCAAGCGCACTATTCAGATATTAGAGGATATGTTGCGCGCTTGTGTCATCAATTCTGGGGGTTCTTGTAATCAATTTCTGCCACTCGTGGAGTTTGCTTATAATAATAGCTACCAGTCAAGCATTCAGATGGCTCTGTATGAGGCTTTATATGGGAGACGGTGCCGGTCTCCGGTGGGTTGGTTTGAGCCGTGTGAGGCTGGGCTATTGGGTACTGACTTGGTTCAGGATGCTTTGGAGAAGGTCAAAGTGATCCAGGAATGGCTTCGCACGGCGCAGTCTAGACAAAAGAGTTATGCCGACAGGAAGGTTCATGATGTTGTTTACATGGTTGAGGAGAAGGTTCTGCTTAAGATTTCACCCATGAAGGGAGTGTTGAGGTTCGGGAAGAAGGGAAAGTTGAGCCCTCGGTATATTGGGCCTTTTGAGATACTTAAGAAGATTGGAGAGGTGGCTTATGAACTTGCTTTGCCACCTAGTCTATCAGGTGTTCATCCAGTGTTCCATGTATCCATGCTCTGAAAGTATGTCAGGGATACATATCATATTTTGAATTTCAGTACAGTACAACTGGACGGTAATTTTACTTATGATGTGAAGTCGGTGGCTATTTTAGACCGGCATGTTCGAAATCTGAGGTCAAAGAACATAGCATCAGTGAAAGTACAGTGGAGAGGCCAGCCAGTCGAAGAAGCTACTTGGGAGATTGAGCACGAGATGCAGAGCAAATATCCACACCTATTTGAGACTCCAGGTATGATTCTAAACCCATTCGAGGACGAACGTTTGTTTAAGAGGGGGAGAATGTAATGACCTGGCCGATAGTTTTTAGTATTATAACCATGTTCCCCCATTTACTGCTCAATTTATGTTTTACAATTATTTTATGACTTATCGGGTTAGTTGGTCCGGGTCCGGAAGAAATTTAGAGTGAAACGAGACACTTAGTCTCATAATTGAAAATTTTAGTTAGAAAAGTTGACCGGATGTGGACTTATGTGTAAACAACCTCGGATCTGAATTTTTATGATTACAATAGCTCTGTATGGTGATTTTGGACTCGTGGTTGAATGGGCTTCATATTTTGTAACTTTCGCCGGATTCCGAGACGTGGGCCCCACTGGCGATTTTTGAGCTAAATTTAGGATGTTTATCAAAAATTAGCATTTTCTTATGGAACTAATTCCAATAAATTTTACTGACTAAATCAAATTATTTGTGGCTAGTAGATTCGAGGCATTTGGAGGCCAATTCACGAGGCAAAAGCTTAGCGGAATAAGAATTTTCGGTTTGAGGTAAGTAACAGTTATAAATCTGGTCCTAAGGGTATGAAACCCCGAATTTTTGTATCATGTGATTATTTTGGAGGTGACGCACATGCTAGGTGACAGGCGTGTGGGCGTGCACCGAGGGAATTGTGACTTGGTCCGTCCCGTAGAACTGTAAAGTTGAATAACTTGTTTTTAGCTATATGCTCTTTATGTATTGAAGAAATTTGACTGTAAATCATGTTAGAAATCATGCTTAGGCTATGTGATAGTACTCTGGGGACCCACAGAGGTCGCGTACTTGTTAAATTATTTGCTAATTGTTATCTTATACTCAGTCATGATTTTACTTGCGTATCATACCTCAATCTTTCTTGATTTTGTTGATACACTATGTTATCTTTCTTTGGGCTGATCTTTGTGATTTCCTAGAGACTAGGGAGGTTGAGGACTGAGTAAGGCCGAGGGCCTGTCGGTGAGGTAAGGATACTATGGCAGGTGAGTTGTCCGTGCAGGATATTATAGCACATGAGTTGTCTGTGCAGTACGTGAGTTGTCCGTGCAGATTATAGCGCGTGGGTTGTAGGAGCCCCTCCGGATTTTGTACACCCCTAGTGAGCATGGATACCCATTGAGTGTGAGTGTTGAGGGCTGGGAGCCCAGTGAGTGATCGTTGTCCTGAGAAGCTGTACTTGTTTTTCATTTGTTGTTGCATTTAGTTGTTATCTGTCATTGTTGTGAAATTCTCTGAAATATTTTATATCCATATTACATGAACTTGAACTGTATAAAACCGATTTGACTTAGACTTATGGAATTGAAAGCATGTCTATTGTTTGCTGGAATTACTGGAAATGAACTATAATTGTGTAGCTCGTCACTATCTTCAGTTCCTTATTTATTATTGTTACTTGCTGAGTTGGTTGTACTCATACTACACCCTGCAATTCGTGTGCAAATCTAGGTGTTACCGGATATAGCGGGTGTTGATTCTCTCGTACAGATGATTTTTCGGAGATTCAGAGGTAGCTGTCGTGTTTCGCAGACCTTGTCTCTCCTTCCCTATCTCCTTGTTTACTGTATTTGGTCTTAGACTATTATAGACCATATTTTCCAAGATTTGTATTCATATTAGATGCTCATGTACTCAGTGACACCAGGTTTTGGGAGTGTTCGTATCAGTATTTGTTGGATTTTGTGTTGTATTTAAATATTATGTTTTTCAAGCTTAAAGGAAATCAGGGGTTATTGATGTTATCTGCTTGCCTAGTATTGAGATAGGCGCCATCACGACAGGTCATATTTCGGGTCGTGACACTTATGCTTTGGGTTTTACCCCATTTTTATGAAAGACTTCGGTTATTTTAAATATATTAATTCATTTCTGGTAAATGCTGAAAGTGTTTTGGAGATGTCGGCTTGCCTAATATCACTATAGGTGCCATCATGAGGGTTAGGCTTTGGGTTGTGACATGTTTCTTGCTTCAGCGAGCTATGAGCTTTGTGAATATACTCCACCTCAATGAGTATAACTTTTTAATTAATACTTAACTATTATATATATGAAAAATTATGTTCAAGTTATAAAAAAAAATACAAAAGTTAATATTTTTCAAAATCCAAGCAAGCAAGACTAAATAAAAAATCAAAGTTAGAGAGTAATATACTCATAGATATTGTGTTATATAAATATACAGTGAAATTCACAACAAGAGACCTCTTGAGTACTATCAAATCATGAACAAAAAAGAGTACTATCAAAAATAGATTAGTACCTCCAAATTGGCATCTTAACATATCCTGATCACAAACAGTATAATGATCGATCATGCGTTTCTAATAAACACCAATTAAATAATGGCATAAGACCAACAACGAATATAGAAAATTTTAAGACAAGCCATTTTGAGGTTTTTTATTTTATTTTGATAATGAAACTTTTCCCTTCGGAAATATTCGATAAAATAAGTAGAAACTAAACTAAAATCTAATGCAATAAAGAGTCAGATTTGAACAAATAAAAAATTTAAAATCTAGAAGGCAAGTTAACAAAAGAAGCTTTTAATTAGCTTTATACGTCTCATAAAATTAACTTGTCTCGTCAATATTATAATCTCTGCAAATAAGCATAAATCAAGACGCAAAGCTCCATTCCATTAGCAAACCCAGTAAATGCGTTTGCAGCTACCTGTAGGAAAAAAGAAGATAAGGAATTAGAGAACTCTTGAATTGCAAATACATTGATAACTAGTGCTCCTTAAATAAATTTAAAGGCGGTAGAAACAAGATGTAAAATTCTAGTCCCTTCTCTTTCTTTGATAAATAAATTCTAGTCCTTCTCAATTGATAGATGATAGTCCTAATTCTTTTAAAACTAGCTTGACTTTCCTTAATCTAAAAGGACTACAAATTGGTCGATAATATGAACTGAATGTGCTTGAAACTTAATACTTCTAAATCTAAATAGAGTTGAAAGTGAAAAAATTGTTAACCAAAACATTAGTGAAAATTTTGTTAACCATAAGAAAAACTTGGTCGAAACTTTTCAATTGAAAAGTGTTGGAGTTTTAGAACGGAAAGGATTTGAAAAGTCAGTCCGAAATATTAGTGATAATTAAATGATTATTCCTAAATATTAAGGTAATAATTAAAGGAAATAATTAAATTATTATTTTGTCCGGTGTAAACTCTATTTTAAAAGGATAAAAAAGAAGAACCGCATTTCTCTAAGGATTTTCGTATTTTTAATATAGTATATAGATAGATATAGATTAACGGGAAGAAGCCCATTACCACTTGATAAAATTAATAGATGCGCAGAACTTTCATGTTTTCAAATCTTAGCATCTGAACACTCATCACTCTCTATCTAACCAATAAACAAAAAAAATCTCTCCCTTCTCTCTAGATGTCAAACAATTCTGTAGACCCCACTCGCCCACCAGACCACCTGACCAAACAAAGGAGATATCGACAACTCAGTTGCCTCCCCCCCCCCCCCAAAGCTACTAACGATCGGGTAACGGATAGCCCAAAGGCTAATACTCTTAATGTCATCGCCGGAACCACCACCGGAACTATAACTACAAACCCACCACCAAACGAAAACAACCAACCTAAATCATCTGATACCAACCAAACACCCAATTCCTCTGATAACAACACCCAAAAACACACCCAGCTTCTTAATTGCACTACTTACCCAAAACTCTCGACTAATTTCGATCAAGCCCAACCCAAAACTCTACACACAAATGACCTAAATCAAAGTGACCAACAGTGCATTCAACCACAAAATAGCAAACAACTACCTGACCCTAACCTCCCTAAATAACAAAATGAGTTTGGTCAAGGGAGTAAGTACATCAATGGCAAGCATTTGGTGTCTAAACCAACCTTTGCCGCCACTGTCCAAGCCAAGCTCCAATCTCCTGACAGTGATGCCATGGTTGAGATTCAACATGGCACCCACTTGGTAAACCGGCGGTTTTCTTCAAGGAGAAGGATTATTTCGTTAACCTAGCAAAAGAGTGCAGATTCACTATCATTGGTAAGTTCTATCGAGGTAAACCATTCATGGAGGAAATTAGGAAGACTTTTATAAGGCAATTCCAACTCTCTGCTACTTTTAAGATAGCATACTTCGACCCTAAGCATGTTTACCTTGACTTCGCTAATGAAGTTGATTACAATCACATCTTTTCTAAGGAATATATTGACATTGGTGATGCCCCTATGAAAATTCTCAAGTGGACTCCGGATTTCAAACCCGAGGAGGAAACTTCCATTGTCCCTGTTTGGATCCTAATTCAACAACTTCCATGGCACCTGTTTAAATGGAAAATAGTATTTAGAGTCGTTCGGGAAGTAGGTGTGGCTGTGGCTCCGGACCTGACTGTCACACCCCATATTTTCATACGTGAATGTACGTTGCAAGTCAATTAATGTAATCTTGGAAATGAGATTCTCTTTGAAAGTATATAAAGTGATCTAATGATATTACATCCCGTATTTTTGTTCAACATACAAACAACTAGGTTGAGGATGAATTCACTTAAATGTGAGAAAGGAGATTTTGGACAAATAAAAACGAGCTGCTTGCTTACCTGACGTGCCTGCTTCACCAACTTACTTTCCGTCCTACTTGTTTGAGCTACTCGACACATGTCTAAATTATTTAATGACGATAAAACACATGTTTCAAAATGTAAAAGGGACCAACATGAATCACCTACTTGATTAAGTAGGTGACAAGTAGGTGCATCACCTACTTAGAGCTTGTGGATCAAATTAAAAGAGAATGAAAAAGGATAGAGATGGGCAAGTCTTGGGGCAGCCCAAGACCCATCTTCCCAAGCCCATTAGTGGGTCCACATAAATATATATATATATATATATATATACATTAGTGGGGCCATATAAACATAGATATATATCAATTTCACTTAGAAAATAATTCATAATCCCTCTCTCTCTATTGCAACGTGAAGGAGCTCCAAAATATCAGCCCAAGATCTCTCTCAAAGTTATCCTAGGGTTCAAGACCAAATCCACAAGTTGGTAAGGTGATTTCTCTCTTGGAAGATCAAGGTCACCTAGTTATCTATCTACTTTGTTGTTTGGGGTAAAGAGCTTATTTGATCTTGAAGTAAAGCTTAGTTGGATGAGTATTCTTTCTACTAAGGTAAGGTTTAACTTCTCCTCTATGTATTTAAGATCATCTATGTATGTCTAGTTGATTTGATAAAGGAAACTTGTGAAGTAAGTTGAACTTCATGTTGAAGTATTGTAGTTGCTGGACTATGTTGGAGTTTAATTCTTGATGTTTTATGGCTGAAAATTAGTAGAAATAACTTAAGAATACTATTGCTATTGTGGTTGATGTGCTTGGAATAAGAGAAGGCTTGGAAAGTGAAAGTTAGAACTTTGTTGTTAGGGTAGATGGTGTGGACTGTTTTGGTGATGTATTGTAATGAATATGAGATTTGATATTGATATATATATATATATATATATATATATATATATATATGTTTGTTGACATTCTAGACATCTGGTCTTGTTTTTGGATTTGAGGAAAATGAAAAGAATAAGGGGAGGTGCTGTCCAAAATTTCGTAGATGAGCTAGTCGCTCATTTGTGTTGAGTTCTAGCTTCCGTAAGCTTAACAATGTTCCCTTATTGTTTGTTGTAGATTGAAGTACTAATGGGCTGAACCTACATCGTGTGGTTAGGTAAACGAAAAAGGTATGTTAAGGCTATCCCTTCTTTCATTTTGGCATGATCCATACGATACAAACGAAACGAGCAAACGCATAACTTTCATAAATGCCTCTATTCATAGAAGCACTAGGGGTGCCTATGTTGTTGATTCCCCATGTGTCTTATTATTATATCATCTGTTCACGGGTCTTAGAAAATATGTAAGTTGATAAAGTTTATCCGAAGGCATGTTGATCTTATGATCCGAGAGTTCTTATCGACTTACTTCTTATGCATTGCTTTCATTTATATATGTACATTTACCCATGACCAGATGGCGTTATATACGCATATATTATATGTATATGGGGTATGGGTAAAGGTTACGACGTTATATACGCACCACCACCTGATCAATTGGTATACGTTGATGATTTCGCCCATAGAGGCCGAGATGATATGATGGGATGCCCTCAAGGATTGATGATGTTATGTACTCATATACCTATGCATGGTATGACATTTACATGCATATGAATGATATTCACAAAGATATTCAGACTTACATGTTGAGTTCTTTACACCATATTTCTTTCATGCCTTACATACTCGGTACTTTATTTGTACTGACGTCTTTTTTGCTTGGGGACGTTGTGTTTCATGCCCGTAGGTCCCGATAGACAGGTTGACAGTCCTCCTAATAGGCTATCAGCTCAGCAGAAGGTGTTGGTGTACTTCACTTGCTCCGGAGTTGCCTATTTGGTCAGTATGATTTGGATATGAATTGATTGGTATGGCGGGGACCTGTCCCGACCTTTATGACGTTTATGTACTCTTATAGGCTTGTAGATAGATTTCATATATATGGATACTTGTATGGCTTTATTAGCCTATGTTTTTAGTGTACAAATGATTATGTCGGCCTTATAGGCTCGTATGTTACGTGTATAAGTTTCTATATCATGTTGGGTCGTCATATGTCTAGTATTCCCTTATGTTTTATTCCAGTTATCTCATGATGGCCTTTCTGGCCCATTTACCTATGATGGTGTGATAAGAAATATATATTACGTTGGTACTCGGTTGAGTAAGGCACTGGGTGCCTGTCGCGGCCCTCCAATTTGGGTCGTGACAAAAGTGGTATCAGAGCAGTTCTGTCCTAGGGGGTCTACAAGTTGTGTTTAGTAGAGTCTTGTTTATTGATGTGTAGTGCACCACACTTATAAGAAGGAGGCTACAGGGCATTTAGGATTGTCACTCTTTCTTCTTGCTCTAGATTGTGTGGTAGATCTCAGTTGTAAGAATTCAAACTCCTAAATTCTATTTTATTCGTAATACAACGATACCTACATCTAGAAAGACAGCTGATAAGAGATTGACTGTGGCTGTGGAAGAGTTGAGTCAGAGGAACTCGATTTTGCATCAAGCTTATGATGAGTAAATGAGAGGTCTTCAATAGATCATGTGTGTACTAAGACATGTAAACTTCTTCATAAGGAGCCCTAAGGCATGAATATCTATCCACCCATATGGTTTAAAGCAACGAGAGAATCAGAAGGTAGATACAAGCTTCAACAAGTAAAACAAGCAAAGTGAAGAAGGGTACAAGGTACCCAATTAGTGAAGATTATCAGTATTTACAATTCAGGCAAAGAAATATAAGCATTTTGAGTTACTTTCAATTGTAACAGAGGTATGTACAATTGGCACACCCATCTCAGTTATACTCCATGGGAGCCAACATATATAGTTTAAGAGAATGACGGGTTATCAGGATCCTGCGGGGGTTAGAGTAACCCAAAATTGTGGATGGATTGTTAGCGTTAGCTGACATTTCCGAAGGATTTTATAATAGTCGGCATCGTGAGAATTTCAGAGATAGCGTTCCGGCAATAATAGAATTGACAACAAAAGAATAATCTTTAAAATTCATTCATAAAGACGCTTCCCTAAAGCAAGCACTGTAAGCAGAGTTAACCTTAAGGGACTAAGTGTTCCACTTACACTAGGTGTCACCCTCGTGAGTAAGAAATTTCGTTATCCTTGATATAGAAGGATTATCGCAAGGTGAGTAAGAGTCAGTGAATATGTGAAAAGACGTCAAAGATGAAGAGAGGGGAAAAGATGGTGTGATATAGTGTTAAGTAGGAGTTATATGGTTCAGGGAACTATGGAATAGTAAAGGAAGAATACGGTAAAAATGAGAAAGGGATGAGATTGCACTTATTCAAATCCCACAGATAGGTTACGACTCCAGAACATTACGCAAGCACGATGGCAGGGAAAGGTTCCCGACCAGGATGTAATTGATAAATAAGTGTGAATGAATACTTGATACATAAGGAGCCAGTGTGAGAGGTAAGTTAAGACGAAGGACATATCCCAAGAGAGATTACGCGAAATATAGATATGAGAATGGACCAACGATTAGTTAGTAGTTACTTCAGGAAGAGCCTAGTTATGGCTAGACAAGAGGATACAGACAAATCAGCAGATCGTGCAGGATAAACATAGTGAAATCCAATATGGTGAATTCAGTCTCGCAGTTATGACATTGTAATCCTTTAGAAATATTTAGATGGGAGTTGGGGTAGTTAAAGGTATTGTATTGGTTTTATAAAAATAAAAGAGAGTGCCACTGGGAAGACAGTCAAAATATCAGTTCAGAAGCAACCCTACAAGTACAAGGGCGTGGAGGTAAGTAACTAAGGATAAATATAGGCGAGGAAGAACATCAAAAACATTCCGTCGAGTATACGATGTAATAAGCTCGCAGCTTTACAAGAGTTAGAGGAGTCTAAGACTAGGAGCATTTAGAAGAGATGGAATGCTGCCCTAGTAGTAGAATAAGGGTGTAATTGTGAAAGAAAAGAGGATGACATTTAGACATTTGATTGAGTAATGATCTAAAGAAAAGGGATTTCATGAATTGCACGAGATTCAAATACCCCCATAAGATGAATCACATTGGGATACTATGAAATACAGTTATTGAAGTTGATCAGGAAAATCACTTCAAATGTTCCTCGATGTGACGTAAGCCCTAGATGACAATGTATTACATAAGAGGTTTCAAGTTATCGGTGGTAGATTGTAGATCAACATTGAGGTGAATCAACAATGGATGGATAAAAGTTACAAAGTATGAGATGAGATTAGGCCGTCATTCTTAAGATGAACAGTAATGAGGAATCATTAAAGGACTTAGATTTATACATATAGGATAAGCAATGAGAGTAACCTGGAGTTGGTAGAAGACCTCAGTAACAATAAACCGAAGTAAGAGTTATGGTATAGTATGACCTACTTAGATGTAGTAAAGTCATAGACGCCCAGAGGGACAGCTTGTCATAATTTTGTATATGTTCACAAAGTGAGTCCTAGAGATTGGCTAAAACCTAGATGAAAAATGAGAGAAGAGTCGCATAGGCGTACATACAAGGACAAAGTCGTACAGACTGCATGATAGAAGGTAGCAATAGTTACGAGATTGAAAGAATTCCGACCACAAGTCGTGGTGTGAGAAAGAGGCCTAAAGGGGGGAATGCTCTGGCATTTGGATTTATTCACAAAATAGTTGCCTAGATGGCAAGGAGAGTATTAAAGTATTTGCAAGAGCTATAGGTTATGAAAATGATAAGTGCATCAGTAAACATTCGACGACGAATGTTCCAAAGGGGGGAATAATGTTACACCCAATATTTTCGTACGTGAATGTACGCCATAAGTCAATTGATGTAAGCTCAGAAATGAGATTCTCTTTGAAAGTATATAAAGTGATCTAATGATATTACATCCCATATTTCCGTTCAATATACAAACGACTAGGTTGAGGATGAATGCACTTAAACGTGAGAAAGGAGATTTTGGACAAATAAAAATGAGCCGCTTGCTTAATCAGCGTGCCTGCTTCACCAACTTACTTTTTGTCCTACTTGCTTGAGCTACTCGACACATGTCTAAATAATTTAATGAGGATGAGACACATGTTTCAAAATGGAAAAAGGACCAACATGAATCACCTACTTGATTAAGTAGGTGACAAGTAGGTGCATCACCTACTTAGAGCTTGTGGATCAAATTAAAAGAGAATAAGAGAATGAAAAAGGATAGAGATGGGCAAGTCCTGGGGCAGCCCAAGACCCATCTTCCTAAGCCAATAAGTGGGGCCATATAAACATAGATATATCTCAATTTCACTTATAAAATAATTCATAATCCATCTCTCTATTGCAACATGAATGAGCTCCAAAATATCAGCCCAAGATCTCTCTCAAAGTTATCCTAGGGTTCAAGACCAAATCCACAAGTTGGTAAGGTGATTTCTCTCTTGGAAGATCAAGGTCACCTAGTTGTCTCTCTACTTTGTTGTTTTGGGTAAAGAGATTATTTGAGCTTTAAGAAAAGCTTAGTTGGATGAGCATTCTTGCTGTCAAGGTAAGGTTTAATTTCTCCTATATGTATTTAAGATCATCTATGTATGTCTAGTTGGTTTGATAAGGGAAACTTATGAAGTAAGTTGAACTTCATGTTGAAGTGTTGTAGTTGTTGGACTATTTTGGAGTTGAATTCTTGATGGTTTATGGCTGGAAAACAGTAGAAATAACTTAAGAATATTACTTTTATTGTGGTTGATGTGCTTGGAAGAAGAGAAGGCTTGAAAAGTGCAAGTTAGAACTTGGTTGTTGGGTGAGATGGTGTGGACTATTTTGGTGATGTATTGTAATGAATATGAGGTTATATATATATATATATATATATATATATATATATATATATATATATATATATATTCGTTGACATTTTGGACATGTTGGTCTTGTTTTTGGATTTGAGGAAAATAAAAAGAATAAGGGGAGGTGCTGTCCAAACTTTTGTAGATGAGCTAGTCGCTCATTTATGTTGAATTCTAGCTTCCATAAGCTTTACAGTGGTCCCTTATTGTTTGTTGTAGATTGAAGTACTAACGGGATAAACCGATGTCGTGTGGTTAGGTAAACGAAAAAGGTATATTAAGGCTATCCCTTCTTTTATTTTGGCATGATCCATACGTTACAAACGAAACGAGCAAGCGCATAACTTTCATAAATTCCTCTATTCATAGAAACACTAGGGGTGCCTATGTTGTTGATTCCCCATGTGTCTTATTATTATATCGTCTGTTCACGGGTCTTAAAAAATATGTAAATTGATAAAGTTTATCTGAAGGCATGTTGATCTTATCGACTTACTTCTTATCCATTGCATTCATTTATACATGCACATTTACCCAAGACCAGATGGCATTATATATGCTTATATTATACATATATGGTGTATGGGAAAAGGTTACGGCATTATATACGCATCACCATCTGATCAGCTGGTATACATTGATGATTTCGCCCATAGAGGCCGAGATGATATGATGGGATGCCCTCAGAGGCTTGATGATGTTATGTACTCATATACCTATGCATGGTATGACATTTACACACATATGAATGACATTATAAATGTTTTACGATTCACAAAGATATACAGACTTACATGTTGAGTTCTTTACACCATGTTTCTTTACACCAAGTTAAACTAAGGGATATGTAAGGACCCATAAATATTTTAACCAAAAACTCGGGGTTTCAAGGCGCCAAGTTAGGTTCCTGAGTTACTATAGTAGAAATTCTTCGCGGCGAGCTTGCTCGCTGAGGTTCGGACTTTTTGGATTGAACAGTACCCCAAGGACTTAGAGGTAAATATTTCGCAGAAGAACGCATTTCTGCGGCCCATTATGCGGCCACATAATCACTCGGCGGACCGCATAATGGCCGTAGAGTGAAGCAGAAAGTTTGCCCAATTTGAGGTCAGTTTTGCAGTCGATTAAGCGACCGCATAACCGATAAGCGGACCGCATATCGATTGCATAATTCCTCTTGAGTTTTTGCATAGGTAGTTCTGCGGTGCATTATGCGACCGCAGAAGGAGTATGTGGACCGCATACTGGTCGCATACCTGGGCCGTAAGTTTAGGCCCCTGAGGGCTATTTATGCGGTCACTTTGCGGACCGCATACCTGTGTCGGGGCACCATTTTTCTTAATTTAAAACCCGACCCCCATTCCGTCAAAACACCCATTTAGTCTATTTTGAAGCTCATTTCTGAGATTTCTAGTGTGTGAGAGAGAGGGTTCTAGAGGGAGGGCCTAATTCCCATCAATTAATCTTCAACCATCACTCAAAGCTTGAAAGTATTCAAGTAGAGTACCTAATTCTTCATCCAAAAAAGTAAGACTTCATCACCCAGCTCTTAATTTCAAACATAGCTATAATGGGGTATTACTAAAATGGTCCATGGGTGTGAGGGTTATTTATCTTGCATGCATGTGATAAAGAGTGTGGGAAAAATAAGAAGTGAACTAGAACCATGAATATTTTCCTAATTTTGGGTTCAATTTGTATATTTCTTAAATAGATTGAGGTTGCTAAGGGTTCCGGAAAATTGTAGAGTCTAAAGAAGTGCAATTGAGGTATGTATGGCTAACTCTTTTCTTCTTAGAATCAAACTCCTGGTGTCCGAATAATTGGTGTAAGTTCCAACTTGATTATACTAGAATTGTCTGCCTTAGTGTGTTGGTTACCATGTCATCATGCTATTTGAGAATGTAATCATGATTTTCCAAGCTCCTTCCCTTATGTGTGAAATGCCTTATGTGATGGTACTTTTTGACATGAATGATGGTGTTATTTGAACAAATAAAGAGGGAAAGACTTCAATTGTAAAATGTGCCAAAGTGCCAAGAACTATTTAATAAATGAGGCCATTTGTACCATGTAATGAAAGATGGGAAAAAGATGTGAATTGAGTGAATAATTGAAAGAGGTTATGTCTCAGGTGAGATGGCTTAGCCGATCGGGCCGAGATCGGACGCCATGCCGTACACATGGTGGCATTTGTGTTGGAATTATTAATTTACATTGTGAATATGGATATGTCTTACTTGGGATGGCTTAGTCGGTCGGGCCGAGACCGGACTCCATGTAAAAATACGGTGGCATTATGAGTTGTGGCTTTGGCACTAAAAATTATTAACCTAAAAAAATGGAAAGATTGAATTGGAAATTATGTGATCCTTACTTGATGATTCTTTGTATTTCTTTGAAGTACTTATTGATTGTTATGACTGCCTTCTCTTTATTTCACTGTTCATTCTACTAAGACTAGTGTTTGCCTTACATACTAGTACTATTCGACAGTACTAACGTCCCTTTTGCCGGGGGCGCTACATCTTTGAATGGATGTAGGTGGTTCCATCGCAGATAGCGCTGATCGCAGATAGTGGTGCTCTCCCTCTCACTCATCACAGTAGTCTTGGTGAGCCCCATTTCTTCCTGGGGTCATGTAGTCCTTCTTTTATATAAGTTTTCATATTTTGAGGTATAATCGGGGACTTGTTGCCGGCATTGTCATGTTGCTCTTTTGTACCCTTAGAGGCTCCGTTGACGTTTACGTGGGTCATGTATGTATGTTAAGGTGGTCGTTGGATCGATTTGTATTTTGAAAACTCGGTTATGGCATAATGTACGTATATAAGGAAAAATGAACTAGTAATGTCTATATATTTATGTAACTGATCTCTCCCATGTTTTACAAATGGTGATGGGTTCCCTTTTTGGATTATGAATGAGTCGGGTAGGAAAGGTTCAATAGGCTTGCTCGATTGGGTTCACTCGGTTGAGCGCTGGTCGCGCTCCCCGAGGTTGGGGCGTGACAGGATATTTCTCAGAATTATAAGTTGCCTTGGTATATTGCCAGTGACTTTAATTGTATTATTGATCCAAGTAAAAAACAGGGTGGTAACCTACACAGAATGTCTAAAAGCATGTCTATGCTACAGTTTATCATGGATTGTGATCTTATTGACCCAGGCTTCTCAGGTTCACAATTTACCTGGTGCAATGGGTGGGCTCCTAATAAGAGAGTCTGGAAAAGGCTTGATAGAGTGCTGGTTAACCAAGACTGGATGAACAACTATGATTCTACTAATGGCAATCACTTGATCAGAACAAGATCCGACCACTCTCCCCTCCTCACCATTGTTAAGAATACTTTCCAGGCCACTACCAAATATTTCAGATTCTTATACTTCTGGACTAATGAAGATGGTTTTAAAGAGGTGGTAAAACAATCATGGGATATAGAGGTTCATGGCTGTCCTATGTGGAAATTTCATCTGAAACTAAACAATACTTGCAGATGCTTATCCCAATGGTCTAAGACCTATATTGATAATATTTTTGACAATGTCAAGGACCTGGAGAAGATGGTGGATGATTTAGAACACAAGATCATTACAAACAACACTGATTCTAATAGAGCTGAGCTTAACCGTATAAATGTTCTCCTTATCAAGGCCTATAAAACTGAGGAGTCTATATGGAAGCAAAAATCTGGGATCAAATGGTTTGTGAAAGGGGAAGTTAACTCTAAATTCTTCCACTTCATTGCCAAGGGTAGGAGGAAGAGGTTATCTCTCAAGAAGATCAGACTAAATGATGGCAATTGGATTGAAGGAGATGAAGATATTGCCAAAGAAGCTATATCCTTTTTTCATAACCAATTTACTAGATAATATACTGATTCCAATTTTTCTATCCTTAACTGTATTCCTAAAGTAATCACTAACATGGACAATGCAGATCTTACAGTTAATCCTTCTATAGAGGAATTGAAAGATGTTGTATTCTCCTTAAGTCCAGCACATTGCCCCCGGACCAAATGGTCTTTCTGGGAGATTTTATCATTCTTGTTGGGATATTATTAAGGATGATCTATTACTAATGATTACTGATTTCTTTGCAGGTAACCAAATTCCAAAGTCCATTACCCACACCTACCTGATCCTCATTCCTAAAGTGGATAATCCTCAAGATTTCACACCTATTGACCACGGGTTTAACGTTACACACCAAACCTTTTAAAAGTGTGTCAACGACACACCACTTTTGGCCAGTGTCTCGGACGTGTGAAATACGAACAATGCGTCGCGTGAAAAGTTAATTTTTCCTCACCTGACAAATATCAATGGCTACTTACTGGATTTCTTAACCCTAACGCCTACTTCTTCTTCTTCTCCCTATATTAAAAGTTATTTGGCAACCATTTTCCAAGAGAAAAACCCAACATTCATCTTCACCTTTCACATCTAATATTTTCAAGCTCGTTATATTTGTTAAATTAAAGTTCAATTCATAAGGTAAGATAATTATTCTTCTGTCAGTTCTTGTATTAGGGTTCATATTGAATGGAGAATTCGGGTCCATTTTTTGGATGTGAAGATGCAGCTGAACTAGTAATTTCATGGAGCATAGATTATTATAATCATTATTTCAAGATTTTATAAGCTTCATTTTAATTTGTTTTTGGATTTGAAGAAAGATAAGAAAATTGGGTGTAAGTATTTCGCATGGTTTGATCTCATGATCATTTGAAGCTGGTGATTTTTGGTCTGCTTAGGAAGAAGAAGCAGTTTTAAGCGCATTTGCAGGAATCCGAAAAACAAAGGAATTGGATGAGACTTTTTTCTGAGTTTAGGATTAATCATCCTTAAGGACATTGTATTTGGTAGTTCCGAGCATTGTTATATAGTGTAATGATATTCCCCTGTATTGGGTGTTCATGTATTTGGCTGATTGAAGTTGTTGTTGTCTATGAGGGTTATCCCTATTTTATTAGAGTTGTATTCAAGCTTTATGTTATCTTCCTATTTAGCTGATTGAAGTTGTTGATCCTCTCTTTTGTTATGTTCCTATTTAGCATTGATAATCAAACATGGATAATGCAGTTTTTTTATAACCAAAGTATACCCGTATAAAAATAAGACCTAAATAAACTTCATTCCACAAAATAGGTGTTCATTAGTAGACACCAAAACGGATTAGCAACACTTAACAGAACATACCACTTGGTTGTCCATAGCAACATTTAACATAAGATACCACTTGGTTGTCCATAGCAACATTTTACAAAACATACCACTTGGTTGTCTATAGTAACACTTTACAAAACATAATACTTTGTTGTCCATAGAAACACTTAACAAAATATAAAGCTTAAACGACAACCAAAGTCTTCATTTATTTTCTGCTTCTTCGTTGGTTGAGATGATGAACTAGCTTGACTAAGATTGCGTTGTGATGTTGCATCTCTTTGAAGTTGTCTTGTTCTTATGGCTTTTTTTCCCATCCACCTCAAGCTGGCACTTCTTGGTTGGTAAGAACATTACTCCTCTAAAGTTGTAGACCTCTTAGTCTTAGTTTTGGTGCTAATGACCCTTGGATTTTGTCCTCCACTCTGCCAAAGTACAGCATATTTAGTTACAACATTACATTCAATAGAAGGAAGATACACTAAATTATAGCTTTAGTTAGTTCACTTACAGTAAAAGAAGTAAACCTGTTGCTTGCTTGAAACAACCCAATTCCACTGCCTTTACCTTTTCCTACCCTTCTACCTCTTGCAGAAACTCCTCTACCTTGTGTTGATTGTGAACTAGATGTTGTAGTAGTACTGGTAAACCTTCATTGCAATTGGGGAGATATCACATATCCATGTCTCACAGAACTCCCTCATCTTACATATCCTAATCATCAGCTTAATTCTGACTTCCTCTAACATTGTGATAATTGTCTTGTGTCTCTTAGCCAGTATCCATGAATTGAAAGTCCCACACATGTTGTTGTCAATAATATCACACTTTCTATCACAATTGAAATAAGCTTTGCACCAGGTTTCTTTTCTGTAGTGGAGTAAGCTTTCATATATGCCATCCCCAAGCTTGTCTAGCATATCAAGTTGGTTATTTAATTCTGCAACACTAGAAGCTCTTGCACACATCTCCAGAAAGTATTTCTCCTCTCCAATCCTCTCCACTCTTTTGACCAGTTTGCCAGGATGTGCCTAGCACACATCCTGTGTTCACACTCAAGCAACAAATCCCTGACAGCATTAATTAGACCCTGAAGCAATTAAAAAAATAGTTACTGCAAAAAAATATTGTGAAGCAAATGATGTGAAGGAAAAAATAGTTACCGAAAAAAAATGTTGTGAAGGAAAATATTACCTTCTGCATATCAGACATAATTGTAAGGTCTCTACCATCTTCTAAGCTCAAATATCCACTCAAACACTTCAGAAACCAAGTCCATGTGAAGGTGTTCTCCACCTCTACAACTGCCCATGCAATTGGAAACATCTGATTGTTTTCATCTTTGGAGACAACTATAAGAATTGTCCTTTGCAAACTCCTTTCAAGAAACATCCATCAAGGCCAATAATTCATCTGCATCCTTCAAGCCAACCCCTTTTCATGGCATGTAAACAAACATAGATTTTAGAAATTATGAGTTATCTATCACCTTGATCTTATGCTTTTACCACATATGTAATTGGTCCGCAAAATCATATCTCTGTAGTCATAGAGTCTTTTGAACTCTTGATGCACATCACCAATGATTTCTTTCAGTATCTTAGCTCTAGCCCTATGGGCAGTTGATCTCCCTACATAGAGGTCCAGTTCTTACTTTATTTATTTTCTCAACTCCCAAACTTTCATACCTGGTTGTGATATAATTCTACTCTTGTATCTTTTTGCAAAATATCTTGAATTACACAACTTGTTCTTGTTGTTTGTATAACACTTGTGCATTGGATTATATTTTTCACCTTAAATTATTGGATCTGCCATCTTTACTAGCTGCTAGAAGCCATCCACATTTAGGTACCATGCACTTTACCCTCAGCCTATGTGGCTCATTTATGTACTTCTCAATCTGCACTCTTTTTGAATTGCATATTTGGTGACTACTTCCCTGAACTCATCAACATTTTCAAATATTAATCCTAACTCCCAAATTATTTTCTTGGCAGTAGGATCAAAGATCAATCTCTTCTTTTTCTTTTTTTCCTCCATTTTCATATTGTGTTCTTCACCTTCCAGATCTGAATCAAAGCTTTCAGCATCTGAAGAACCAAAGTATGGCGCATCAGTCCCAATTAGAACTTCATACCTATTTTGCTTATTACATGTGCACAGCTCATCAAACCCAATGTCTACACCTGTTTTATCTATGTTTACATTACCCCTCCTTTTACGCTTTTCACTTCTTTTTCTCCTGCTTCTCTTCACCTGCTCTCTACCATCACCAAACTCCTCATGGATATCTGATTGGAGATCATTGTCATCAGGAACATTCAATTCAACTTCATCAGAACTATCAGAAGTCCAGTCTATTTCATCTTCTCCTTCATTCCTAGCAGCATCAGAAGCAGCATCATCAAAAGCACCGGCATCAGAAGCAGCAACATTAGAAGCATCAAAACTCTATGAAGACCAGTGTATGTCAACAGAATCTTCATTATCTACCTCTTCAACCTCTATAGGCCTTTTTCCATAAGCCTTACTACTACTCACACCTTACCCTTTTTCAATAGGGTCATGTACTAATAAAGGGGCAGCATGAGTCACATATATTTCTAGTGTATCCCCATCCTCTAACTGATTGAAAATGTCTAAAATATCCTTATCAGTCAATACATTTACCAGTTTGTCAATCCTATCCATTGGCATATATAATGTCACGCCCTGAACCTGGGCATGGACGTAACACGGCACCCGGTGCCTGACTACATGCGATCGAGCGAACCAACTGGCTGGCTGAAGCAACATGTGATATCATTACATACTGAATGCGGAAGATAAACTAACACATGCTGATATACTGAAAGTTTGGGTGATATAAATCAAAGTGCGAAAATACTAATACAATTCTGAAACATATTTGTAGCTACCATAGCTTATCTTGAAAAGCTTGCGACTCTGTCTAACTGTTACTCTAGTCTATGAAGCCTCTATTGAAGTACTGTAAATATTGACTATCTATAAATACTCAAAGATTGCAAAGTAATGACAATGCCCCGAAAGAACTAGGGTTCACCAAATAGCTGGTACGAGAATCCTAGCACTTTGAATTGTCAACCTGTAAATCATTGCCTGCATTGTGAGATGCAGGCCCGGCCAAAAAGGACATCAGTACATTTGAATTGCACTGGTATGTAAAGCAACTGAAAGAAAGAACTGTAAATGCTGAAACTAGGCTGATAATAGAGAACTGATAAATGATAACTGAAATGATAACTATTGAAACTGAAACTTCATTGATAACTGATAACTAAAATGATAACTGATAACTGAACAAACGAAGTAAGGATATGAATATGAACAACCTGTTTATTTGAAAAAACTATGGCCTCAGGCCCAATATATATCTGCACAAGCTACGGCCTCTAGCCCAAGTATACGTATACATAACTAAGGCCTCAGGCCCAAAAATGCATAAAGCATAAACTACTGCCTCAGGCCTAAACATGCATAAAGCATAAACTACGGCCTCAGGCCCAAATATACATAAAGCATATAAACTACGGCCTCAGGCCCAAATACATGTGTCATATTCAAGGATTTAAATTCAGGAACGGAGAATCATACTACAATATGTGATGCTCAAATACTGAATCATATTGAGTTACATGGTACTGGATTACTGAATAGGACTAGACTGAGATATGTATTCTTAAACTGATTATGAAAACTGAAACATCAATTGTTTATGACATGCTAAGTAATCTAGATTGAGACTTACGGGCATCAAACCCAAGTCTATATTGATTACGCACTAAGCTCACAACATTCAGAATGAAAGTCATGAACGAGTTATGAAGCTAGATAATAGAAGTTCTACAACTATTCAAGGAACTAGGCTTAACTATATTTCTGAGGCAAGTAGTAACGTCGTAAAAGAAACGTAGTGTTGGGAGAATCATTAACATTCCCAAACATAGAGAGTTAGCCTCACATACCTTAACTTCTTGCTCTTGAGCGTAATACAACATCTGCCAACCCTTTCAACTTTAATCTATATCAGTACAAGTCAAAGGGATTCCATATTAGCAATAATACTTATGTTTGGGTCACTTAGGCATTTTCTCAAACACTTGGTGGGCATAAAGCTTCATACCCCTAATTAATGGTATTTCTATACCCAACAACCCATTCTCTTGCTCATAGATAAATTCTAAAATCTCAAATTGCTATCATCAATACCATTCTTTATCACCCATAAGATAATACACCCTTAATCAATTCTCAACAATCAACAAACCAAACCTATAATCGTTCATGCTTTTCTGTCAAACCCATCAACTCATATCTCATGAACTAGAGTATATAATCATTAATCCAATGCTATAATCAATTAGAGGTGAAGACATTAACTTTTTGAAGTTCAATCCTCTTGAATTCGAGTTCTAGGGTTTCTTTTCTCAACCATGATGTCCCAATCGAATATCTAATGAATTGGAGGGTTTACCAATATTAATAAGGTGTTGGGGAATTGAAATTAACTTATAATCACCATTAGAACTTACCTTGAATGGTGGAGGGACCTTTGAGAAGTTAGGTTCTTGAGAGCTTCCCTTTCTAAAGCAAGTTTTTATGATTTAGGGGTGTGGGGGACGAAGTAAAGCTTTAAAAATGACCCTCGGGTGCGCACCTGAAGGCCCAACCACGCACCTGGATGCGCAGCAGGGCTATAGCACTGCCACAAGTGTGTGGCCGCACACGGGACCATCGGGGCATGCACCTGGGTGCGCATACTGTGCATTGTCCAGTAAAACGCACATAACCTTTTGCACAGAGCTCCGTTCGGGCTCCCCAATATATCGTTGGAAAGCTATTTCAAAGGGTACAACTTTAGTGTTTTGTGTTTTCCAAAATTCCTTACCAATTTTCACTAAATATTGATGGAAGACAGACCTTCCATAAACTTAGTCGATTTTATCGGATCTTATGCTCCTCACTCTCTGTCTTGATTCCAAAACAACTATTTCCACCCATACTCATCCTGATAGGACTTCACATGTCTAAAATAACAAATTAATACCCATTTAACATATCCACACCTAGTCTAAATGTAAGGGGTGTTACATTATCTCCCTTGGTTTCATTCATCCTCGAATGATTGTCCTGACTGTAACTACGGCTAACTCTATACCTTAAACGGGTCTGGGTGAAACATGTACTTTCATGACCACTTGCATACTAAACTGTATGAATACATTATTACTGAACTGCTGAGATATTGAACTGAATGACTACTGCATTGACTGAATACTGAGGTGACTGAATATTGAAGGACATGGAGATAATAATATAAGGTCTAAATGAAAAGGTTAGTTACATTCAACATTTCTCCGAAACACCCTTCAGCTATCATAGCATATCACAAGCCTCACAGGGCATCATAATGCGCATAACATGAAACATATACGTGAATACTAGTCTGCCATGGATACGTGAATATTGAACTAACATGGATATATGAATATTGAATTGGCACGAATATTTGAGTACTGAACTGACATCAATATATGAGTACTAAGCTGGCATGAATGTCTGAGTACTGGACTGACATGAGTATCTAAGTACTGAAAACTTTAATGTCATAACATGACACGTGAAGTATTGGGTGTACATCCGCCAATTCTAGTGGCAACTCTAACTCATAAGTTACTTGTCCGACCCTTCGTAGGATCCTATTGTGACGCCTAGAACTCAGAGAGCGCGACCGGCGCTCAACCGAGTAAACTCATTCGAGCAAGCATAATTTACATTAAACTGTCATCATTACTCATGCATGATTTACCATAACATAATTAGATATTGACTTTCATATTGAATATATTTGGCTCAATAGCCCATATTTTCTTTCTCATGATGGTTATACAGCTTTATAAATAGTTGTAAATAATGTGAACATAAATACATGACAAAACTTAAATCTTTAATTACATGACCCACAGTGTACATGGAGCTTCTATGACAATAGATACCTAAATACATAAAATGAACTAGACCCAAACACCCACTAGAACTGTAGCGGGCTCACCATAAGCTGAGTAGTGAAGAAAATCCCTATCAAAGATCCATATCATCCTGTAGAAGTATATCTGCATCCATTAAAAGATGCAGCGCCCCTGGCAAAAGGACGTGAGTACATGTGGAATAGTACTCGTATGTAAGGCAGTCAAAACAACATATGAAAATACAGTAACTCAAACAAGAGGCAAATAAAGTACATCCAGAAACTACGAAATATCCCATAGAATCACATTTCAAGTCTTATTATACTTGCATCATTCTAAACTTCTTTTAGGATCAACTGAGCCATATGAACTATACGTGGAATACATAATATAATGTAATTGTAACAACATGTACAAACAAGGCCAATGACAGTGGCACATTCCTCCCTTATTTTACACATATACATTTCATAGACTGTCCTTAGTGTTCACATATCATATTATACACCTATGTGTCTCATAGACCGTTCACTGTATCACCTATACAATACACATGTGTGTTTCATAGACCGTTCACAGTGTTTACTTACACAATACAAATACACCTATTCAAGGGATTGAAAGTTCAACATGAATATGATAAATCATGGTAATAGTAAAAGGGCTACGATAACCGTCAATGTCGAGCCAATTTACTAAGAGCTTCCATTAATCATTTATAGATATTAAGTCGGGGATCCTCTATAACCACCTTCACACAAAGCAGCCCTCCGCCTCACCCCAATAAATACGGGTGGAGGTGTATCATGATACCACAATCCCAACATAAAATGGCCCTACCGCCTCACCCCAATATATGCGGGTGGAGGTGTATCACAATAGCACAATCCCTACACAAAGCGTCCCTACCGCCTCACCCCAATATATGCAGGTGGAGGGGTATCACAATACCACAACCCCAACACAAAGAGGCCCTACCGCCTCACCCCAATATATGTGGGTGGAGGTGTGTCACAATACCACAATCCCTACACAAAACGGCCCTACTGGCTCACCCTAATATATGTGCGGGTGGAGGTGTATCACAATACCACAATCCCTACACAAAGTGGCCCTACTGCCTCACCCCAATATATGTGGGTGGAGGTGTATCACAATACCACAATCCCAACACAAAGTGGCCCTACCACCTCACCCCAATATATACGGGTGGAGGTGTGTCACAATACCACAATCCCTACATAAAGCGGCCCTACCAACACACCCCAATATATGTGCGGGTGGAGGTTTAATCCCAATCACAATACCATATAGAAACTCAAAGCGACATAGTATGTCATTACATTTAAGGTCGTAATTTCTCATATCATTGGAATACTTCATGTTCATGCTCATCATGGAGAAATGCAGCTCATTACATTAGCACATGCATGGTAAATCAATAAGTCGATTTCAATGGCACATGAGCCCGATTTCTTTCCTTAAGGTTCATCATCATTTAGCATCGGACAACTCCCTTTCATCTCATTATTCATGACTCTTGGGGACTTAACAATCAAAGTCATTTACATACATTATTTCAGAAGCATACAACTATAGTTGAAACCATTGGGGCATACAACACCTCATAATTCTCATTTAGGCAACTGCCACATTTCATGTTCATACTATCACTTACTTGTACTTGCCATGGGTGATCATAGAACATTAAGAACATTTAAAATATTTAGGAATACCATACCCTCTCCTCATGAGGGCGTAGAAGCTTATAACACATTAGAAACATAAGTAAAAATATGTTCATCTCATAACCTTTCACACCATATATCACTTCACAATTACTTTCAACTACTTACAACTTTATTATTTCATTGGCTATCTTGGCCATTCATATGATTCTTATTTCATGGCGCAATGGCCGTATTTCATATTCCACACTTTTATATCTTTTCTTTCATGGATCATCGTCATAAATATCAACATATACAATATTCCGTAAATCACAACTTTAGGTTCATTAGTAATGAAGACTTTAAACACAATGGATTTCTTTCCAAGAAATGGAGTAAAATGATTGGCAATCGAAGCACAAGTTAAAATCATAAACAAGTAGCACATCATTTATTCTTGAAATACTTTTTCCCAAAAAGGACAATACACAATTTCTACTCACGAATATGTAAGAATGCAAAACACATTGAAAATACTCACTAAACATAGCATTAGCTAAAACAACCTCATATGGGCATCACTTGAGTTCATAAGCTTTTAGGCAATTCTATTTTCAAAGTCAATTTTAGAATAGTTGAATCAAATCTCATTTCATGATCTTTCTCACATCATCTCATTTCATTGGTACCATTGGCCATAAGTATAACTTTCACTCTTGGCACGTTGGCCACACTTTATATCCCCAATTAACTTATTTCACTTCCAACCATCTTTATAGGTTATCAACAATAAGACGTTTCCAATCAACACTTTAGGTACACATTTGAGCAATTAAGAGTCTAAAGCATATTGAGTTTTCTCACACAATTTGACATCATAACCTTTATTTGAAACACCACTCAAAGACATATAATTTCAATACACATATCATTCTTGAACACATTCCCAAAAGATAACATAATGTGATAGGAACATTCGGAACACGTTTTAAATAACATAATTCTCGACACTTTGCTTATTCGGGACAATCGAATTTATTGGGAACAACCCGGGATATAGAATAAGGAACTTGAGACATTCATACTTGAAACTTATGAGAACATCATTGGATTCAATTCTAAGAAAGAATTTTAGCCAACATACCTCGCTTTGAGCTTTCCTTAAATTACTACAACGTTCCGAAAATTTTAGCAATCCCAATCTATTTTGAGACATAACAAAATTGAACCTTAATTAGGAAGATATTCATGGTCTCAGCTCATTTGAGCATTTTATCAAACACTAGTTGTGCAAATTTAACTACAAGGTTCTTCTACAAGATTTCTTTCACTCTACAACCCAATCCTTACTTATTTGAGCTCAACAATCTTCCCACAAACCTTAGTGGTACAAGCATATATAAATAATACTCTTACACCCAAGAATCATACTCCTAATCAACCATCTTCTACCCAAATCCGAAACTAAAAACTAGGGTATGAAACCTTACATCTTAGATGAAGAACTTGAGAGATTTCTTGTTGGATTTCAAGGCTTGAGCAAGATTTGATGAACAAGACACTTGAGCTTCTTCCTCTCTCTAGAACACTCTCATTTCTCTCTAAAAATATCAGGTATTAGATAAAAAATGACTTAACCTCTTTACCCGGCCTTGGGGGTATTAAATGAGCTCCTACGTGCGCGGCCGCGCACCTGGGCAAGTGGCCGCGCACCTGAGGCAAAAACTCTTAAATATGCGCGGCCGCGCATCTGGGCGCGCATATGACACAGGTCCAGTAAAATGGCCATAAATTTCTGTATACATATCCAAATGACGAACGGTTTGATGTGTTGGAAACTAGACTCAAGGGGATTTAATATTATAAGTATATCATCACATAAATATTTATATATATGTAGACTTAGGGCTTCCTAGAACTCCACGTCACTTATAATATGCCCCGTATACTTATTATCATATCCAATCGATATGCATATTAATAGTCCTCATATGCACACAAAATGATGTAATTATCGCACATCAACTTTCTTAATAGTGCTTAAGTACTTCAAAATTTTCCGAGGTGTTACACCTATACGGCCCGATGTATTTAGGACTGAGCTTTACTTTCTTCCCAAATCTTATAACACTTTTCATATGCCAAACATTCATAAACACCCAATCATCAACTTGAAACTCTAGGTCTCCACGCTGAACGTCTGAATGGGACTTTTGGTAGCTCTAAGCCGTCTTCAAACTCTCTTGAATCAACTTGACTTTCTCCATAGCCTGATAGACCAAATTTGGCCCCAACAACTCTGCTTCTCCAACTTTGAACCAACCAATTAGTGATCTACACCTTCGCCCATACAGAGCTTCGTATAATGCCATTTGATACTAGAATGGTAGTTGTTATTATAAGAAAACTCAATGAGAGGTATGTGATCATCCCAATTACTTTTAACATCAAGGACATATCCTCAAATGTCTGAATAATGCGCTCTTCCTGGCCATCTTTCTTAGGATGAAAAACTTGTGCCTAATCCTTATGAAAGAAATTCTAAAAGTTCATTTTAAACTGAGCACCACGGTCCGAAATGACGGACAACGGAGTCCCATGCAATCAGACAATTTCCTGAATGTACAACTTGACATAATCTTCTGTTGAATCTATAGTCTTTATTGGCAAGAAGTGTGCTGACTTGGTAAGTCGATTTACAATCACCCAATCAAATCAAGCTTTCAAAATGAGCAAGATAATCCTATTATAAATTCCATATTTACCATTTCCACTCAAAAATATGTGTAAACTGTGGTAAAACACTGGGCTTTCTGATGCTCGACTTTCACTTGTTGATAATTCAGACAACTGGCCACAAAGTCTGCGACGTTATTTTTCATGCCGTTCCACCAATAAATCTCCTTAAAACTATGATACATCTTTGTGGAACATGAGTAAATAGAATACCTGACATTCTGGGCTTCAAACATAATATGCTCTCTTAGCCTATCTATGTCTGGAATACATAGTCTGCATTGGTACCTCAAAGTACCATCATCTCCCCATTGTTCAAAAGCCATTATCTTAAGCTTGTGATGTTACATCTCGGGTTCTCGTACCTTAACGTTTCGTCATAAGTTAATCGACGTAGACTCGTGGATGAGATTATTTTTGAGGTTATAAACATTTATGCTATTTAAAACAGGCGATAAGTAAGTGCCGTGAAGGTTAAAGGGTAAACGAATCAAAGAAAATGAGTTTCGTTGAAGGTTGTCAATTTGTAATAAAATACGGTCCGAGCTATAATACCCGGTATTTATGGACTAGTGCCATACAAGGTACCACATGACCATGATAGTAGGGTACATAAAGTGTGTTAAAAGTGAGTAGTATTTTAAGTAATTTGAGATAATTCTTAATTATGTGGATAATTGGGTAATTAATAATTTTTGTTGGGATATTAGCTAATTAATTATAATCTTTGGATAAGTTCAGTAAGCCTCCCAACGTGGTAGCAGTTGAGGTCTTGATCAAAGACAAAATTGTGACTCTTAATTCATGTAAAATGTGGCACATTTAGAAGATTTTTGTGGATAAGTCACCACATAAGTGGGGGCCACACCCAAAGATATTAAAGACCTCTCTAATTCACTTTGTATCTCTACAATGTAATGAAGAAAGCTTTAGCAAAGATTAGTACGGTGCAATCTTTTCAAGAATGTCATACGGATTTTTTTTCCTATTTCGATCTTGTTGTTACGTGTTTCGTCGCGATTGACGACGTGTGTTAGAGGGAATATCAAGAAAATTAGCTCAGGTATGTTAAGGCTATCCCTTCTTTCTTTTTGGCATGATTCATACGATACAAACGAAATGAGTAAATGCATAATTTTCATAAATGGCTCTATTCATAGAAGTACTAGGGGTACCTATGTTCTTGATTCCCCATGTGAATTATTATTATGTCTTCTGTTCATGGGTCTCAAAAAAATATGTAGTTGATAAAGTTTATCTGAAAGGCTTATTGATCTTATAACATTCCGAGAAATCTTATTAACGTATTTCTTATGCATTTCATTCATTTATACATGACCTATGACCAGATGGCGTTATATACGCGTATATTATATGTATATGGGATATGGGAAAAGGTTACGGCGTTATATACGCACCACCACCTGATCAGTTGGTATATGTTGATGATTTTGCTCACAGTGGCCGAGATGATATGATGGGATGCCCTCAGAGGCTTGATGATGTTATGTACACCTATACCTATGCATGATACGACATTTACACGCACGTGCATGACATTATAAATGTTTTAGGATTCACAAAGTTATTTAGACTCACAGGTGGAATTCTTTACTCCATGTTTCATCTATGTCTTTTATGTACTGATTTTCATACCTTACATACTCGGTACATTATTCGAACTGACGTCCCTTTTGCCTGGGGATGTTGCGGTTCATGCCCGTAGGTGTAGGTAGACAGGCTGATGGTCCCCCTTTTTAGGATCTTTGATCAGCGAGAGTTGGTGTGCTCCACTTTATCGGGAGCTGTTACTAGTTTTGATACGCTGTTTTGATATGTAGATATGGGTACGACGGGGCCCAGTACCGTCCTTTATACAGTTGTACACTCTATTAGAGGTCTGTAGACAGTTATGTATAGTTGGATGGTATGTGGCCTTATCGGCTTCCTGTCTTGGATATGTAGTTGTCCATAGTAGCCTTGCGTGTGTGTGTGTGTGTGTGTGTGTGTGTGTGTGTGTGTGTGTGTGTGTATATATATATATATATATATATATATATATATATATATATATATATATATATATATATAACGTATGTCATTCACGTAATTCAGCAGTTTATTGACAGATGTTATTCATGACCTACCCTTAATTCATGTTTATATCTTAGATGCATGCTTAGGGGTGTTCGACAGGTAGGACTCGGGCACTCGTCATGGCCCATCGGTTTGGGTCATGATAAAAGTGGTATTAGAGCAATTTTGTCCTAAGGTTGTCTATAGACCGTGTCTAGTAGAGCCTTGTTTATAAGTGTGTTGTGCACCACATTTATAAACAGAAGGCTACAGGACATATAGGATGTTATCCTTCTTTCTTATCTTAGATCGTGCGATATAAGAATTCATTTTCCTAACGATGTGTTATGTTTTCACCGATGCCTAAAAAGGCTACTGCTGCCAAGAAAGGCAAGTCCGTGGCTGATGAGACTACTAGTCGAGCGCCACGAGTTACCAGGGTTCGGGGAGAGTCTCATAGTGAGATTCCATCTCAGACTTCACATACCCCGCCCTTTCCAGAGGAGCTCCGAGGGGCACCAGCTCCAGCGCCTTATCCTGTACATCCAGCTCCTCAGCCAGACACACCGAGTCAGGAGATGAGAGATGCTATTCAGCTATTGACTCAATTAGTAGCCGCACAATCTCGGCGTCAGGATGTAGGTATTGGCCATGCAGATAGGGTCATTAGTGTGAGGGTTCATGATTTCATTAATTTGGACCCTTCGGTATCTACTGGAGCAGATCCCAACGAGGATCCTCAGGTATTTATCGATAGGATATAGAGGACTTTGAGGGTAATGAAGGCCACTACGACTGAGTTAGTTGAACTAGCTTCCTATAGACTTCAGGATGTTGCAGTTAATTAGTACGAGTCTTAGGAGTTGTCCAGAGGTGAGTATGCCCCTCTAGCGGTATGGCATGAGTTTATAGAGGCTTTTCTTTATCATTATCTACCACCAGATCTTAGAAGGGCTAGAGTTGATAGGTTCTTGACCCTTCGGCAGGGTAATATTAGTGTTCGGGAGTACAACCTTCAGTTTGATTCATTGGCTATTTATACTCCCACTATTATAGCTAAGATGGAGGATCGAGTTCATCAGTTCGTGATGGGGTTGGATCCGCACCTACTTAACGACTGTATATCGGTCTCACATCAGCGAGGCATGGATATTTCTCATATTTAGGCATACGCTCAGGGTGTAGAGGAGCGTAAGCAGAAGCAGAGGGATGATCGTGAGCAAGATAGGGGCCAGAGTAAGAGAGCGAGATCTTCGAGTCCTTCTGATGAGTTTCGAGGTGGTCAGAGATAACAATACCCGAGGTATCCATCCCAGCCATCGGCTAGCGCACCCCTTCAATTTACCAATAGGAGATTTGATCGTTCCACATATTCAGGGCCTAGTCAGAATTCCAGGGCCTCAAGTTCTCAGTATAGGGGTGAGTCAAGTTAGATGAGGCCGCCCTTGCCACGATGTGCTCAGTGTGGTAAGCAGCATGTCGGGCAGTGCCTTATGGGGTTGGGTGTTTGTTATACTTGTGGTTATCCAGGCCACGTTATGAGAGATTATCCGACGAGAGGTTGTACAAGCATAGTTCAGCCAGTGGAATCTGTAGTTGGTTCTTCATCATCAATATACCCCCATAGGCAAGGTTCACAAGCACCAATCGGTCATGGTAGAGGCAGAGGTGGAGCATCTAGCTCGAGCGGTCCTCAAAACTGCATCTATGCATTAGCAGGCCGACAGGATTAGGAGTCGCCACCGGATATTGTTACAGGTATATTATCAATCTCCTCATATGATGTATATGCATTGATTGACCCAGGTTCCACCTTATCATATATTACTCTATTGGTTGCTAGTAAGTTTGGAATAAAACCTGAGTTGGTTAAACCTTTTGAGGTATCCACACATGTTGGGGATTCAGTGATAGCTAGGCAGGTATATAGAGATTGTATAGTAATAGTTCATAGTCGATCTATAGTAGCAGACCTAATCGAGTTAGATATGGTAGAATTTGATGTTATAATTGGTATGGATTGGTTGGCTTCTTGTTATGCCAACGTTGATTGTAGATCAAAGATGGTCCGATTCCAATTCCCAGGGGAGCCTGTTTTGCAATGGAAAAGTAATACGGCATCGTCGAGAGGTAGATTTATTTCCTATCTCAAGGCAAGGAAGATGATCATAAAGGGCTATATTTGTCACTTAGTTCGGGTGCAGGATGTGAAAGTAGAGTCACCAACCATTCAATCTATCCTTGTGGTTAATGAGTTTCCCGATGTTTCCCCGATGAGCTTCCAGGTCTTCCGCCAGAGCGAGAAATTGAGTTTGCTATTGACCTACTACCGGATACTCAACCAATATCTATTCCTCCCTATAGAATGGCACATGTGGAGCTGAAAGAGTTGAAGGAACAACTAAAGGACTTGCTTGAAAAGGGCTTTATCAGACCTAGTACATCACCGTGGGGAGTACCTGTGTTATTTGTGAGGAAGAAAGATGGTTCCTTGCGGATGTGTATTGATTATAGATAGTTGAATAAGGTGACGATCAAGAATAAGTACCCGCTCCCGAGGATTAATGATTTATTTGATCAGTTGGAAGGTGCCAAGTATTTCTCGAAGATAGACTTGAGTTTCGAGTTCCATCAGGTAAGGGTTAGAGAGAAAGATATTCCGAAAACAACATTCAGGACCAGATATGGTCATTTTGAGTTTCGCGTTATGTCATTCGGTTTGACCAATGCCCCAGCAGTATTCATGGATTTGATGAACTGTGTGTTCAGACCCTTTCTAGTTCTATTCGTGATTGTATTTATTGATGATATTTTGGTATATTCTCGTTCTGAAACTGAGCATGCAGATCATTTGCATATTGTGCTCAAAGTTCTACAAAAAGGGAAGTTGTATGCAAAATTCTCTAAATGTGAATTATGGTTGAATTATGTAGCTTTCCTTGGGCATGTTATTTCGGGTGAAGGTATCCGGGTTGATACACAAAAGATTGAGGCAGTAAAGACTTGGCCTAGACCCACGACACCGATGGAGGTTTGTAGTTTTCTCGATTTGGCAGGTTATTACAGGAGATTTGTAGAGGGGTTTTCTTCCCTTTTAGCACCATTCATAAAGTTGAATCATAAGGGAGCTAAGTTTCAATAGACTGATGCTTGCAAACGGAGTTTCCAGACATTGAAGGACAGATTAACTTCAACACTGATTCTAACACTCCCAGAGGGAACCGATGGTTATGCTATATATTATGATGCTTCGGGACGCTTCGGCATTGGATTGGGTTGTGTACTGGTGCAGCATGGTAAGGTTGTAGCTTATGCTTCTAGTCAACTAAGAAAGCACGAGAAAAATTACCCGACCCACGATCTAGAGTTAGCCGCGGTGATTCATGCACTAAAGATGTGGAGGCACTACTTGTATGGCATTCATGTTGATATCTATACGGATCATAAGAGCCTTCAGTATATCTTCAAGCAAAAGGAATTGAACTTACGCCAAAGAAGATTGTTGGAGCTACTGAAAGACTATGAGGTTGATATTTTATACCATCCAGGGAAGGCGAATGTAGTAGTTGATGCCCTCAACCGTAGATCTATGGGTAGCATGTCATATTTATAACTAGAGAAGAGTGGGATAGCTCATGACATTCATTAGCTAGCTAGTCTTGGAGTTCGGTTACTGGACTCAGGTGATACTGGAATTACTATTCAGGACACGACAACATCCTCTTTAGTAACTGAAGTGAAGGAACGCTAGTACAAGGATCTTGTGTTAACTCATTATAGGGATACAACCCCTCAGAAGGAGAAGACACCATTTGAGATTACAGAAGATGGGGTCCTCAGGTATCGAGGATGATTATGTGTCCCTAATGTTGCAGGGCTATGCCGGCAGGTTATGGGAGAAACTCACTATTCTCGGTATTCTATCCATCCAGGAGCAACAAAAATATATCATGATATCAGGGAAATATATTGGTGGAACGGAATGAAAAAGGATATAGTGAAGTTTGTTGCTCAGTGCCCTAACTGTCAGTAGGTTAAGATTGAGCATCAAAACCCCAGTGGATTATTACAGGCTACGGAGATTTCGACTTGGAAGTGGGAAGTAAT
The DNA here is from genome assembly GCF_000715075.1 of Nicotiana tabacum. Lineage (NCBI taxonomy): Eukaryota > Viridiplantae > Streptophyta > Magnoliopsida > Solanales > Solanaceae > Nicotiana > Nicotiana tabacum. The sequence continues at coordinate 36,553,377 of NC_134098.1, forward strand.
TAATATGGATTTCATCGTAGGCTTACCTCATACCCAGCGTAAGTTCAATTCTATATGGGTGATTGTTGATAGACTTACAAAATCAGCCCATTTTCTGCCCGTTAAGACTACGTATTCCGCAAAGGATTATGCAAGGCTTTACATTAAGGAGATAGTATGACTTCATAGTGTCCCTATATCTATTATTTCGGATAGAGGAGCTCAGTTTATAGCTAATTTCTGGAGGTCCTTCCAAAAAAGATTGGGGACTCAGGTAAATCTTAGTACAACATTTCATCCCCAGACAGATGGATAGGCTGAGCATACTATTCAGACACTTAAGGATATGTTACGGGCTTGCATGATAGACTTCAAGGGTAGCTGGGATGATCATCTGCCGCTTATTGAGTTCGCGTATAATAATAGCTATCATTCCAGTATTCAGATGGCTCCATACGAAGCTCTTTACGGACGGAAGTATAGGTCGCCTATAGGATGGTTCGATGTTGGAGAAACTAAGTTAGTAGGACCAGAGTTGGTACAACAGGCAATCGAGAAGATTAAGCTTATACAGGAAAGGCTACTAGCAGCTCAAAGCCATCAGAAGTCTTATGCGGATAATCGACGACGGGACTTGGAGTTTCAGATTGACGATTGGGTATTCCTAAATGTATCACCGATGAAAGGCGTTATGAGGTTCGGTAAGAAAGGAAAACTTAGCCCTCGGTACATTGGGCCATATAAGATCATATGCAAGGTAGGCCAGGTACCATATGAGTTAGACTTACCTTTTGACTTGGAGTCTGTACATCCAGTCTTTCATGTGTCTATGCTTCATAAATGTATCAGAGATCCTTCTAGAATCGTGTCAGTTGATGATGTTCAAATCACAGAGCAGCTATCATATAAGGAAACTCCCATTGCTATACTAGATAGACAGGTTCGGAGATTGAGGACTAAAGACGTAGCTTTGGTGAAAGTACTTTGAAGAAACAATAATGTGGAAGAAATGACTTGGGAAGCCGAAAAAGACAAGAAGTCTAGATATCCTCACTTGTTCCCTTTCCCAAAGAAGGATTCGACTGAGACATCACAACCTTAAGGTACGTGTATGGATTCTTGTGTTAGTTATTATCATTGGTCGTGTGAGACCATTGTTATTATTGATGATTATGGTCCTATGTGGCATTGAATTATTGAGTTTTCTACAGGAAGGATTGATAGTATTATTTTTACAAAGGCGACTCTGCCAAAATTTATATAGATCCCGGGGAGTTAAACATTCGAGGATGAATGTTTCTAAGGGGGAAGGATGTTATATCTCGCGTTCTCGTACGTTAAAGTTTCGTCGTAAGTTAATCGACGTAGACTCGGGGATGAGATTATTTTTGAGGTTATAAGCATTTATGCTATTTATAATAGGTGATAAGTAAGTGCCGTGAAGATTAAAGGGTAAACGAATCAAAGAAAATGAGTTTCGTTGAAGGTTGTCAATTTGGGATAAAATACGGTCTGAGCTATAATACCCGGTATTTATGGACTAGTGCCATACAAGGTACCACATGACCATGATAGTAAGGTGTATAAAGTATGTTAAAAGTTAATAGTATTTTAAGTAATTTGAGATAATTCTTAATTATGTGAATAATTGGGTAATTAATAATTTTTGGTGGGAGATTAGCTAATTAATTATAATCTTTGGATAAGTTTAGTAAGCCTCCCAACGTGGCAGCAGTTGAGGTCTTGATCAAAGCCAAAATTGTGACTCTTAATTCATTGATCAAAGCCAAAATTGTGACTCTTAATTCATGTAAAAGGTGGCACATTTAGAAGGTTTTTGTGGCTAAGTCACCACATAAGTGGGGCCCACACCCAAAGATATTAAAGACCTCTCTAATTCACTTTGTATCTCTACAATGTAATGAAGAAAGCTTCAGCAAAGATTATTATGTGATAGCAATGTGATTTGCTACAAAATTCATACAAGACTACTTAGCAACGTGAGAATTGCGATTCTAAGGGAGTACGGTGCAATCTTTCTCAAGAATATCATACGGATTTTTTCCCTATTTCGATCTCGTTGTTACGTGTTTCGTTGCGATTGACGTGTGTTAGAGGGATTGTCAAGAAAATTAGCTCAGGTATATTAAGGCTATCCCTTCTTTTTTTTGGCATGATTCATACGATACAAACGAAATGGGTAAACGCAGAGCTTTCATAAATGACTCTATTCATAGAAGTACTAGGGGTGCCTATGTTCTTGATTCCCCATGTGAATTATTATTATATCTTCTGTTCATGGGTCTCAAAAAAATATGTAGTTGATAAAGTTTATCCGAAAGGCATATTGATCTTATAACATTCTGAGAAATCTTATTAACGTATTTCTTATGCATTTCATTCATTTATACATGACCCATGACCAGATGGCGTTATATATGCGTATATTATATGTATATGGGATATGGGAAAATCTTACGGCGTTATATACGTACCACCACCTGATCAACTGGTATATGTTGATGATTTTGCCCACAGTGGCCGAGATGATATGATGGGATGCCCTCAGAGGCTTGATGATGTTATGTATACCTATACCTATACATGATACGATATTTATACGCACGTGCATGACATTATAAATGTTTCAGGATTCACAAAGTTATTTAGACTAACATGTGGAATTCTTTACTCCATGTTTCATCTATGTCTTTATGTACTGATTTTCATGTCTTACATACTCGGTACATTATTCGTATTGATGTCCCTTTTGCCTGGGGACACTGCGTTTCATGCCCGTAGGTGCAGGTAGACAGGCTGACGGTCCCCCTTTTTAGGATCTTTGATGAGCGAGAGTTGGTATGCTCCACTTGATCGGGAGCTGTTACTAGTTTCGATACGCTGTTTTGATATGTAGATATGGGTACGACGGGGCCCAGTCCCATCCTTTATACAGTTTTACACTCTATTAGAAGTCTGTAGACAGTTATGTATAGTTGGATAGTATGTGGCCTTATCGGCTTCCAGTCTTGGATATGTAGTTGTCCATAGTAGCCTTGCCGGCTCGCCCTACTACATTCCGCATGTGTATATATATATATGTCTTTTGGACATGTTTCCCTCACGTATGTCATTCACGTAATTCAGAAGTTTATTGACAGATGTTATTCATGACCTACCCTTAATTCATGTTTATATCTTAGATGCATGCTTAGGGGTATTCGACAGGTAGGACTCGGGCACTCGTCATGGCCCATCTGTTTGGGTCGTGACATGTGAATCATTTCTTTCACCTGCAACAAGTAGGGATCATCAAACTGTTTCTCCTTCACTTCGACTACTAAGGAGGAACAAGTCTTGTTCTGGACAACAACTCCACCATCTTTGGTGTCCGAAATTCGAAATCCTAGCTTGGCTAAGCGGTGAACTTCTTTCACTATAGATCTATTGTCTGCCTCAATCACGAGTTGTACTTCCCATACTTGATTATAGTTTTAAGGTACTTCCTGAAAATACTTATAGTGTTGTTGTGAGCTAAGTCTTTGACTAGTAATCTGAAGATTAGAGTCTCGTGCAATGGCACTACCCTCGTGATACATAACTGGGCATGATTTTATACTTTTTTTTATATCCAATGCTCACTTTGAGGTTTCAAATCTCCAACTAGACTTAATGGCGATTTTTACATCTCCCTTTAGACCAAAGGTTAAGGTCTTGTACTTGCGGATCCTTCTCTTTTGCTGGGCTCCGAACAACTTTCCTCATCTTCTGCAATTCTTGCACATTATGTCAAGGATGACTCATCTTCCGACTTACTTCTGAGCAATCTTTCTTACTAAGAAAAACTAATTTACTTACATAAACGGAAAGCTAATATATTCACAACTATCATATACAATCTTAATGATTTAACTCTGCTTACTCTGTCAATCTTGGGGAAACCTCTTTTCGATAACTCTTAAAGGCTATTCTTCTGTAGTTTGCACTCTTACTGCTAGCTGATTTTTTTTCCAGTATCACTGTACTTCGGGTTTAACTTAAACTCTTTGGGTTCTAACACGTGTTCGATATTTCAAACTGTCATCCACTCACTAGAGTTAACCTACTAAGTGAATCAAATCTTACCTCTACTAGCTCTGCTGAAATTGCTAATTCATTGTATCTACTCAAAACTTACTTTACTAGTCTTTTACTAATCACCTGCTAGCGTCATATTTTCTTGTTCTTCTTTGAATAACTAAAGTGAAGCATATAGTTATTCTTAACTTGTCTCACCATCCGACCCTATTCTACAGTCGCATACTATGTTCTTTGTTTTGGAACTATGTACATAGATCACACTTAGGGAAATTGTATCCGTCTTAAACAAAATTAGATTATTTAACCCCAAACTTTCTATACACTTCAAAATCATATCAGACTATAAACATCCAAGGTAAACACTTAGTCACATAACCTAAGGGGGAATTGTTATATCTTTTATCTCACAATAATAGCTGCTTCTTGTAATAACTTACTAACTTGGTACTTTCTACTTCTCATTTGAGTAAATGTGAACAACTTAAAATTATTTCCCTAAATTCAATATTGACTGCTCTTGGTTCTCATTTCGTACATCATATCTTCTTAGTCATATGCATGAGTCATACAAAAAACGCATATCTAATAATAACAATTGTTTCTGACTCCTAGGTATTTTGCCCTTAGGCTCTTTTCTGTCCAAAACTATATTGACCAATGTTAGGGCCTGACATCTGAACTATCATCATCTAACTTGTGGCTCCATTTTTATGAATTAAAAATAAAATTATTCTGTGAGGTAAAATACATACAGATACACTACCATGCACAAACTTGTCCTTCAGATATATCATCATCTGATAAGTCACTTCCTGCACCAGCTGGCGAGTCTTGGTCTTAATCTGGACCTAAAACGTGCGAAGATTCCGCTAAAATCATTGTTACTTACATTTTATTTGAGCACCCATATGCATCACTGTATACTCACGAGTCACCATAAATTTTTATACACTGAAAATTGGATATCTGGTAAATATATAACCGAATACTGGTGTACTGAATAACCATAAACTTGCTAGCTAAAAGACCGTATAACTAGTAACTGAGATAAACTGATAACCATAAAATATGATGACTCTTTTTGCACTTTATAATAAGGTTATGCTCTAATATGTACTACTATCTATTGCATCCCACTCTCAACATCCTCTCAAGTCTCGTTTGTTACCATCACATACTTCATAAATATACCCCAATGGGCAATCATCCTCTCTAGGACCTTGGGTTTTTCTTGCATGTCGCTTGGGCATTCGATAGTAAGAGAAGTTAACTATTGCTCTAAGCTTCATGGCATGATCTAGAGTAGAAAGAAATGAGACAATCCTGAATGTCTTGGTAGTTAACCGTTTATATGAGTGGCCGGCACACACATATAAAGGAAACTCCACTGGACACGGCTTCATAGACTCCCTAAGACTCTTGAACCTAGTGCTCTGATACCAAGCTTTGTCACACCCCGAACCTGGGCCTGGACATAACACAGTACCCGGTGCCTGACTACATGCGATCGAGCAAACCAATTGGCTGGCTGAATCAACATGTGATACCATAACATACTGAATGCGGAAGATAAACTAACACATGCTGATATACTAAAAGTCTGGATGATATAAATCAAAGTGCGGAAATACTAATACAATTCTGAAACATATTTGTAGCCAACATAGCTTAACATGAAAAGCCTGTGACTCTGTCTAATTGTTACTCTAGTCTATGAAGCCCAACATTCAGGGATTTAAATTCAGGAACTGAGAATCATATTGCAATATGTGATGCTGAAATACTGAATCATATTGAGTTTCATGGTACTAGAATACTGAATAGGACTAGACTGAGACATGTATTCTTGAACTGATTATGAAAATTGAAAATTCAATTGTTTATGACATGCTGAGTAATCTAGACTGAGACTCATGGGCATCAAACCCAAGTCTATATTGATTACGCACTAAGCTCACAATGTTCAGAATGAAATTCATGAACGAGTTATGAAGCTAGATAATAGAAGTTCTATAACTATTCAAGGAACTAGGCTTAACTATATTTCTGAGGCAAGTAGTAACATCGTAAAAGAAACGTAGTGTAGGGAGAATCATTAACATTCCAAAATATAGAGAGTTAGCCTCATATACCTTAACTTCTTGCTCCTGAGTGTAATACAACATCCGCCAACTCTTTCAATTTTAATCTATATCAATACAAGTCAAAGGGATTCCATATTAGCATAAATAATCATATTTTGGTCACTTAGGCATTTTCTCAAATACTTGGTGAGTATAAAGCTTCATAGTCCTTATTAATGATATTTCTATACCCAACAACCTATTCTCTTGCTCATAGATAAATTCTGAAATCTCAAATTGCTATAATCAATACCATTCTTTATCACCCATAAGATAATACACCCTTAATCAATAATCAGCAATCAACAAACCAAACTTATAATTGTTCATACTTTTATGTCAAACTCATCAACTCATATCTCATGAACTAGAGTATATAATCATTAATCCAATGCTATAATCAATTAGAGAGTGAAGACATTACCTTTTTGAAGTTCAATCCTCTTGAATTCGAGTTCTAGGGTTTCTTTTCTCAACCATGATCTCCCAATCAAATATCTAATGATTTGGAGGGTTTACCCATATTAATAAGGTGTTGGGGAATTGAAATTAACTTATAATCACCATTAAAACTTACATTGGATGGTGGAGGGACCTTTAAGGAGTTAGGTTCTTGAGAGCTTCCCTTTCTAAAGCAAGTTTTTGTATTTTAAGGGTGTAGGGGATGAAGTAGGGCTTTAAAAATGACCCTCTGGGTGTGCACCTGAAGTCCCAACCACACCTTGACGCGCAGCAGAGCTGTAGCACTGCCACAATTGCGCGGCCACGCACGGGACCATCTGGGCGCGTACCTGGGCGTGCATAATGCACATTGTCCAGTAAAATGCACATAACATTTTGTGCAGAGCTCCGTTCAGACTCCACAGTATATCTTTGGAAATCTATTTCAAAGGGCTACAACTTTCGTGTTTTGTATTTTCCAAAAATCCTTAAAGATTTTCACTAACTATTGATGGAAGAAAGACTTTCCATAAATTTAGTCGATTTTATCGGATCGTATGCTCCTCACTCTCCGTCTTGATTCCAAAATAATTATTTCCACCCATACTCATCCCGATAGGACTTCACATGTCTAAAATATCAAATTAATATCTATTTAGCATATCCACACCTAGTCTGAATGTACGGGGTGTTACATATACAGCTCAGCTACGTTAGTTAGTCCCATTTCCTTAGTGTAATCCATAAGCTCAAAGAATGAAATCCTATCTATATCCATGTCTAAAGTCAAAGTTTGACTTCTCCCCATATATTTACTAAAAGGACCAATAATTAACTCACCCCTGTGATAGCACTTTAAAGTAATAATTTTAAAAGGCATTGTCCCTGAAACAAGCAGACAACAGGTTTCAATTTCACATGCAAACAAAGTATAAAGAAATCAAAATCGACAATAAAGAAAGATATAACACAATAAAGAAAGAAAAAGACAACACAAGCTCAAAAGCACCAGGTTTTAGTAGACAATGACAAGAGATTCCCCATAAAGATGTCTTAAAGCCCTAAAAATACTCCTGACAAAATACCCAAATTAACCCTAACTATTTTGACCCACCCATCCAAATCAAAACAATTGAACAACATAAAATGAGAATACTAACCTGAAAATGACGAAAGCAACAACAACGACCAGCAGATGGGTTCTCGTCGGAGTCGCCTTCAAAGATTAGGGCTCAAGAACATTTTGGGAAAATAGAAATATGTTTGTTAATCTGGTCGAGGGGTATTTTTTAATCTAGCAGGTCAGATCTTTCTTGGGTCAGGATTAAAGCCTTGGGTCAGGTTGTCCATTTTTAATTAAAGAATCGTTTGTTTTTAATTTAAATAAGCGCGTGTATACACAACATAGAGTATTACTTAGACTGGTCAAAAGTGGTGTGTCATTGACACACTTTTGAAAGGTTTAGTGTGTAACGTTAAACCCGCGGTCAACTGGTGTGTAACAGGGATTTGGGTACAAGGTGGATGTGTAAACTATGTATTTTGCCTAATCTGAATCTAGTATAATTTGCTAAACTAAAGTTTCATTGGCATGTCTAAGAATTAAAAAAGATGCAAAGTAAATTTTTTTTATACCGGACATAGTTATCCAATCAATATATATACTGGTGTGAGATAGCAGGTACATATTAAAATAGTCATATGCATACAAATAGACCCGAACACCAGTGTTACCAAAAATATTCTCCATTTAAATGTATCAAATTAGCTAAAACCGGAAATACCTGAGCTCTTCTTCTAGTATAACAGGAGATGTTTACCAATAGTGTAAGAATCTTTAGTGTTCGCATAGCTCACAACTTTATGTAAGTCTGAAGCAGAACCCCCTCGATATAAAAACATAATGACATTTCAAATCTAAGCAGGTTACGTTACTCTGAATATCTTGACATTGGAAAGAGCATTTGAAGTCCCAACCATGAAAAGTCCTAGCCTATCAGTGAAATGGGAAGGAGAAAAAACCTCAAGGCCTGAAACTAATCAAGTGATAATAGGAATAAGATCAATATGTTTAAACCCTTGCATTAATGATTCTAAGTTAATCATAAACATACTACATCTTCAACATAAGATAACATATTTACAAGAACATGGCCAATAATTAGCTACAAATAGGGCACTTGATCAAGCCATTTTCGTTACATTCAGGACATCGACTTGGAAATTCATTAGCTTTCCCTTCTGGATCAGTAATTTTGCAGCTTCCATGGCAATTGAAACACAAAACAAACCTAATCCCACAACACCCTTTACATGGAGAAGTTGAAGGAAGTAAAGGAATCCCATGTAGAAGTTTCTTTAATATTCCTTGTTCATGCAATCCTACAACTTCATCAGCTCCACCAATGTCCCTGCCTCTAATAAATAATCTAGGAGGGACTACTCTTCCACCAAGAATCCTCCACAGCTCCTCTCTGTACTCAACGTGCATCGATACATCTCTCTCGTAGTAGACAACTCGAAAGCTTTCTAGCAGAAACCGGATTATGTTGCAGTCCTCGAACGTTTTCCTGATCCCTCTTAGGCTTGTTGTGTAGAAAATGACTTTGTCACTTCCTCCCGGTGGACACTTCTCTTCGAAATTAGACAGTGGTGAGAGTTCCAAGACCCTGTTTTCGTCGTCTTTGGAGTTACTTTTCTCCATGGTATCTGAATATTCTTGTAGAGCTTGAGGAGTAGATGTTTGTGTTTGTGTTAAAAGCTGTACTTCATGCTCAGACAATGGAACAGTTTTACAAGAATGAGGTTCCCATGTTGAAGTGTTTTCCATTTTATTGTTATCTGTGGGAGACATCATGTCCTTTGAATGGAGTTTTCCTTTTCGGACATCCTTTGTAAGATCAGAACTAATGTTTTGACAAAACATCTCAGGAGGGATGTCATTGTCATGTTCTTCGTTTGCTGTTAGGTGACTTTGGAAGTATTGGATTGGACGATTTACTTGAAAAACTAGGTTGTGTTTCAACGAAGTTAATGATGGAATGGACTTGATTTTCCTTAGAATTCCTCCCTTCATGCTTTTCATTTCCTCTGTTCCTTTTCTTTTCCTTGTTTGTTTCCCTTGTAGACTGATTTAGCTACTAGTTTCCACAAAGAAAGAGTTGGCTAACACTTTTGTCCACAACCATATTTTCAAAGGTATTATTGATCAAAGGGGGATGGATAGGGACTTTTCTCTTGTTGATTTTTCTTTTCCAGTGGTTAAAAAGCAATGCACAAAAGCCTATTTGTTAGTAGCTTTTTGAGCTACTGAATGATGACAAGTAAATTGATAAACATACCTAGAAAAAAGAACATGTTCAACAGCTGGTTTTCAATTTAACTGAGAGATGAGTGCACATTGAAATGATAATTTCTATATGTGAAGGACTTCTCAGTAATTTTGCCAAATACAACAACAGACGTGGACTTTTATGATCGGTTTAAGCAATAGATAATTTCACCATGGAAATGGAGGTAACAACCAGTGACGGAGCCACCTTTGTACAAGTACGGTTAATCATCGAGAAATTACACCGTGTAACTAGGTAAATTTTTATTTTATGTATATATACTACATGTTGAATTCACTTGACTTTTTAGTGTATTTATTTCTTTATATTTTGATTAACATTTTGTTTCAGTCAATGATAACACTAAGTAGAAGGTTACGGGACCAAATTCAGGAGGGGGACAAAGGTGTACCACTCGCAATAATACAATCACAAGGGGAGCAAAGCAACTTCTTTTTATCGGTTAGAGAGTCTGGAGGATATAAAGCAACAACAGTGACTCAACCTTTTTGATGTTGAGCATGACCTGTCTCAACAAGTCAAAAAGCAAGCCCCTACATATCATGATGTTGATTCGACAAGCTAACTAAAAACATAATCAACAATTTCTTTGGATATTCTTCTCTCGGAAAGGAAATTATTATAGGAGAAAAGTAGAAAACTTTTAGTCTCAGAACTACAGAACCGGGGTCTCCCCTGAACGAGCATTCAAAGGATGAGAATAGAGATCGTCTCCCATACAACCACCCACTAGTAGGCATTGTCGACTAGATCAAACCAATCTCGATTAGAAAAAGAAACTGCCTTTGGAGTCGATAAAAGAATGTAACATTTATATAAAATATATTTCAACATAAAATAAAAGTATTAAAATTAAATAGTTTTCAAAAAGAAATACGTGTCATTCCTTTTTAACAAACTAAAAAAACGTGTATCACATAAAGTGGGACAGTGAGTAACAAGTTCCATGTTTGGCATTTTCAGTTGCAGCACTCAGGTATTCAAAGTGCGCACAAAAATATTTAAGTGCGCGCGTGGTCTAAAGGTCCCACTCATTCACTTTGATGAACCTGGCAGTTCAAGTGGTAGGCGTAGGCCACAATATGTGAGACCCCCTCAATAGACATCTGATCCACCAAATAGGTGTGTTTCGGTCTCTTAATAGTTGCTGCAGATTCTCAATGATTCAACGCAAATAACCCCTTCTGGCTTAAATAAGCAGTATTACTGTATAAAGATGTACAAGAAAAAGCCATAAACCAGATAATACAAGTATTTATACATTAAAGCAGAAACAGAAAAAGTTTGGAGAGACTCCTTTAAGTCACTTAATTACAATATTGAAAACACATTATTTGTTACTAGGTCCTTGGACCACCTAGCTATCCGCTGCTAACGCCTGGGACTCGGCTATAAACCCAATGCTGAAGCCAAAACTTATGCAGGACAGTTGCTTATTCCTGTCATCCACCATCTTCATTGTAAGAGTATATGATCCCTAAATTTAAAAAAGGAAAAGGAAAACACCATTAAGTACGTTTAAAGGCAGCAGTACAGGATTTTCTTCCAATTCAAACCCGGAAAAAGGGACCAAAAACATGAAAATCTACAAAAATGCCAAGCAAAAAAGGGAACCAAATGTGAAGGCTGTACTCCTCAAGCCGTAAGTTTTTTTTTTTTTTTTGATATCCAAAAAATCCCAATGCCGTTGGCACACCGACCCTGACGTGCGTCTAACCCGCACAACATAGGGATGTACTCTTACCACTAGTCCATACCCATAGCTTTACAGCACCCAGAAGTAGACCCCACTACTTTCCCAATTGAGGCACATAATATTATGGTTTGAAGACTAGCAAGGACAAAGCAGCTCATGAAATACAGAGACGGCTAAGCTTTTTAGAAACTTTATGCAGAATGAAAATAGCAAATTGATATTAAGATGGATAGTTCAAAACTGAATCGGAAAGTTGACTCACAGGTGGAGTAAATCCAGGCAACTCTTGTGAGTGGGAAATCACGAAATCACCGGAAGCTGGGCAAGATGTCTCTTTACAAAGGTCGATGGCCTCGTGGTGGACATGGAAGAATAAATAGTTGACATCAATCACCAGCTTTCCTCCAGTGAGATTCTTACCTGCAAGGACAACTCAATCTTCTAGTCATAAGATACTTCTAGCACATTATTAAACTTCTTTTTTTTGTCCACAAAGGGTTGAGAAAACCTAGTAGACTATGTCAGAGCCCACTGGTCATATGAAAGCAATTGCCACTTGAGAAGCAATTGCAGAGCCATATACTCCATGAAGTCGAAAAGTGAACCCAATGCAGCTAAAGATAATTAAGCGTGGTGTTTATTGTTGGATTTTAAACTTGTGTAGTTTAAAGAGGGTGAATGAGAAATGAAGAAAAAATGAAATATTTGAATTTCCCTCCTTGACAAAGGGACATTGTCCCATATTGGAGGAAGAAAAGACTTTTGATGTGTATATATATAATTGCTCTTCTTCTAGCTCTTAAAGAGTTAAGAAGAAGGCAAGCCTTGCGCCGCCGTCGTCGTTCGCTCGGCTCGGCTTCGGATTTGGATTTGGTCAAAGATTGATTGATTAATCTTTTTGGACAAAATTTCTTTCAATTATTTAATTAATTAAATAAATAATTAACAAAAAATTCAATCCGGAATAACCCATGACCCGTGACCCGGTCCGGTCAGGCTCGTTTTCTTTCCCGGATTATTTTAAATTCATTTTCCCATAATATTTCAAACAACCCTATTCCAACAGCCATGGCTGTTTCTGAAAGGTTGCAAACCTTTTCAGAAACAATGCCAGCAACTCTATAAATAGAGTTTGAATCCCAGAATCTTTCCTTACGAAATTTTCTGATCTTCTTCTTCTTCTGCACAAAAATTCCAGTGTGTTTACAGCCTTCGAGTGGCTCGCTGTTCACCGGCGTTTTGGTACCAACACTCCGGTGAGTTAAATCATTCTATCCTGGGAGGATATATTCCAGCACCTAGGGTACTTGAGGGGAATAATTTCCTTAAGGACACACTGTGTATTCAGTGAGCTCGATTTATTCCTACACTGTTTTTCCAGAATTTATTTCTTTAAACAAGTGTTACTAACTTTCTGTTTTTGTTTATATATTTCAGAAAGTTTAATGATTTAATTGTTTATTACAGCAATACAGATTTATAACAATCTTAAGGAAATTATTTTATTCTGTATTTTGTTTGTGGAGATTAAAACCTGTGTGGTTTTCTACTCCTTCTAAATTTTACTATTCTGATTTGAAGATATAAAAACTTCATCAGAGTATTGAAATTCAGAAAACGATTTGAAGAACATAAAAACTTCATCGTTTTCTGTGAAACAGTATATAAAAACTTCGGTTTTATTTATTATACATATTGTTTGTTGTTAATAACAGTATTGTTTACTGTTCTGGTTTTGCCATTAATTGAACTCTTCTGTTGTTTACAGTGAGAAATGGCAATTGATAACGGAAATTCTTCTGCGACTGTTGCGACAACGACGATAGCCTCGTCAAGCCGCACTGCTTTTCCACCGGCAGAGAAACCGGAAAAATTTTCCGGAGCCAACTTCAAAGGATGGCAGCAAAGGGTGTTCTTCTGGCTTACCACACTTAGTATGCAGAAATTCACTAGTGAAGAACCTCCAGTGCCTGCTGCGGACATGCCGGACAACGAGAAATTCATGATTGTTGAGGCGTGGAAGCAGGCAGATTTTTTTTTGCAAAGGCTATATCTTAAGCGCTTTAGAGGATGACTTGTACAATATGTACAGTGCGATAAATACTTCGAAAGAGTTATGGGACGCACTTGAGAAGAAGTACAAAACTGAAGATGCATGCTTGAAGAAGTTCGTGGTTGCCAAGTTTCTAGACTATAAAATGATAGACAGCAAAACTGTTGGAACCCAAGTTCAGGAGCTTCAACTTATTTTTTATGACCTTATTGCTGAAGGTATGGTCGTGAATGAAGCATTTCAAGTGGCTGCAATGATTGAAAAATTGCCTCCTTCGTGGAGAGATTTCAAGAACTATCTTAAGCACAAGCGCAAAGAAATGAAGTTGTAAGATCTTGTGATTCGTCTCAAGATTGAGGAAGACAACAAAACAGCCGAGAAGAAGTCTCGTGGAAATTCAACGATCATTGGAGCTAATATCGTTGAGGAGACTGCTCCAAAAAGTAAGAAGAGAAGTCTCGTGGAAATTCAACGATCATTGGAGCTAATATCGTTGAGGAGACTGCTCCAAAAAGTAAGAAGAGAAAGAGGTCTTCTGGACAGACTAAGGAACAGAACAAAAAGAAATTCAAGGTCAGCTGCTACAATTGTGGAAAAATCGATCACAAAGCCCCTGATTGTCGTCTCCCGAAAAAGTATAAGAAGAAGGGACAGGCCAACATAGTGGAGAAGAATGATGACATTGATGATCTGTGTGCAATGCTTTCGGAATGCAACTTAATTGGAAATCCAAAGGAGTGGTGGATTGACTCTGGAGCCACTCGACATGTTTGTGCTGTCATGTAAGCATTTATTACTTACTCTACTGCTGGTCCCGAAGAAGAGCTTTCCATGGGAAATACTGCAACAGCCAAGATTGAAGGATATGGGAAGATATTCCTGAAGATGACTTCCGGCAAGGTGTTAACACTCAACAACGTTCTTCATGTTCCTACTATTAGGAAGAATGTAGTTTCTACTTCTTTGCTTGTTAAGAATGGATTCAAATGTGTATTTGTTTCTGATAAAGTTGTTGTAAGCAAGAATGAAATGTATGTTGGAAAGGGCTACCTCACAGAGGGCCTCTTCAAACTAAATGTAATGCTTATTGACAGTATGAATAAAATTTCAGCTTCTTCTTATTTATTAGAGTCAAATGATTTATGGCATATTCGTTTAGGACATGTCAATTACAAACCTTACGGAAGTTAATTAATTTAGAAGTATTGCCTAAATTCAAGTGTAATAAATCAAAATGTCAAATATGTGTTGAGTCTAAGTTTGTAAAACATCCTTATAAGTCTATTGAAAGGAATTCAAATCCTTTAGACTTAATTCATACTGACATTTGTGATATGAAGTCGACACCATCTCGAGGTGGGAAAAAATATTTATTACTTTTATTGACGATTGCACTCGATATTGTTATGTTTATTTTCTTAATAGTAAGGATGAAACAATTGAAGCATTTAAGCAATACAAGAATGAAGTGGAGAATCAATTGAATAAAAAGATCAAAATGATTAGAAGTGATAGGGGTGGAAAATATGAATTTCCGTTTGCAGAAATATGTTCGGAATATGGAATTATCCATCAAACTACTCCACCTTACACACCTCAATCCAATGGAATTGCAGAAAGGAAAAATCGGACATTAAAGGAAATGATGAATTCTTTATTAATAAGTTTCGGATTACCGCAGAGTTTGTGGGGCGAAGCTATCCTTACAGCTAACCGAATACTCAACAGAGTACCCTACAGCAAAACGCAATCTATTCCATATGAAAAATGGAAAGGAAGAAAACCCAACTTGAAATATTTCAAAGTGTGGGGGTGTCTAGCAAAGGTACAAGTTTCTTTACCTAAAAGGGTTAAAATCGGACCAAAAACTGTTGATTGCGTTTTCATTGGATATGTTACAAACAGTAAAGCATGTCGGTTTTTGGTTCATAAATCCGATAATCCCGAAATTCACGTTAATACGGTAATGGAATCAGATAATGCTGAATTCTTTGAAAGCATCTATCCGTATAAAACTGAATGTGAGTCATTAAGTGAAAGACCTAAACGACCTCGGGAAGAACCAAAGGAAAATACTCCAAGTATAGAAGATCCAAGGCGTAGCAAACGTCAAAGAATATCTACTTCCTTTGGACCAGATTTTGTGACATTCTTGCTTGAAAATGAGCCTCAAACTTTTAAAGCAGCTATGTCATCTTCTGATTCAGCATTTTGGAAAGAGGCAGTCAATAGTGAGATTCAATCAATTTTGGATAACCATACATGGGAATTGATAGATCTTCCTCCGGAAAATAAGCCTTTAGGTTCGAAATGGATCTTTAAACGGAAAGTAAAAGCTGATGGCACTATTGACAAATATAAGGCAAGACTTGTTGTCAAAGGTTATAGACAAAAGGAAGGCCTTGATTACTTTGACACTTACTCGCCAGTAACGAGGATAACATATATTAGGGTGTTAGTGGCACTAGCGGTCGTGTATGGTCTTGAAATCCATCAAATGGATGTTAAAACAACTTTCTTAAATGGAGAATTAGAGGAAGAGATTTACATGGAACAACCTGAGGGTTTTGTGGTTCCTAGTAAAGAAAAGAAAGTGTGCAAACTTGTTAAGTCGCTTTATGGACTTAAACAAACACCCAAACAATGGCATGCCAAATTTGACCAAACAATGTTGGCAAATGGGTTTAAAATCAATGAGTGCAACAAATGTGTTTACATTAAAAATACTCCAGGTCATGAAGTCATTGTTTGTTTATATGTTGATGACATGTTGATAATGAGCAAAAACATGGCAGATATAAATGCTACTAAGTGCATGTTGGCTAGCAAATTCGATATGAAAGACTTAGGAGTTGCTGAAGTGATCTTAGGAATCAGAATTCACAAGACTCCACAAGGTCTAGCATTATCACAGTCTCACTACATTGAAAAGGTACTTGACAAGTTCAAGTATTTGGATTTCAAAATTGCCAAGACTCCAATTGACGTGAGTTATGCACTTCAAAAGAATGAAGGTGAAAGTGACTCACAACTGGACTATGCAAGAGTATTGGGAAGTTTGATGTATATCATGAATTGTACGCGACCAGATATAGCATGTGCTATTAGTAAACTGAGTCGGTTTACAAGTAATCCCAATCACATACATTGGATGGCAATGAAACGAGTTTTGGGGTATCTCAAACATACCCAAAATTACGCTTTGCATTATAACAAATATCCCTCCGTGATCGAAGGATATAGTGATGCAAATTGGATCACTGGATCATCTGAAGTTAAATCCACGAGTGGATATGTTTTCACAATTGGGGGTGGAGTAGTGTCTTGGAAATCATCCAAACAAACATGCATTGCCCGTTCTACAATGGAATCTGAATTCATAGCTTTAGATAAGGTTGGTGAAGAAGCTGAATGGCTCTGGAATTTCTTGGAAGATATTCCATTTTGGCCCAAACCTTTGGCACCTATTTGTATACATTGTGATAGTCAAGCGGCAATAGGTAGGGCAGGGAGCGTCATGTATAACGGAAAATCTCGTCATATACGACGGAGACACAATACCGTTAGACAATTACTTTCTAGTTGTGTTATCACAATTGACTACGTAAAGTCAAGAGATAACGTGTCGGATCCACTTACAAAAGGCCTATCTAGAGAGGCAGTTGAAAGATCATCAAAGGGAATGGGGTTAAGGTCTAGGACAAGTCATCATGGCGGTAACTCTACCTAGCAGACTGGAGATCCCACGAGCTAGGTTCAAAGAGATCAAACAAAGTTATGAATGACGGTTCAACATTGTCAAATAACTCAACCCATTCTCGTGATGAAGACAATGTTCAGAAATCGAGGTAAAGCATTAAGGCTTTTTGATGAGTCAACAAAGCTTAAAGGTTTTTTAATGATTTGCTAAGTCTGCAGGATATGACCAGATAGTGTGTCTATAGGATTACACGTTTAGAAATCACCTATGTGAGTGTGAAGTGTAAGCCGCTTCAAGGGGAATGAAAATAAAGGCCCATTTTCTAAGCACTCATGAAACCAGGCGGTGTTCATGGTTGAAACGAACACAACCGTGAGAACCATAGATGGTTAAGGATTGATTGTGTGACTTATGTTGTCTAGGTATACAACAAAGCTCGACGGTTCAAAGATATCAAATCTACCGATTGACCAAGTATATCCGATATAAGTTCACTACGGAAAGTTCAAAAGGAAACCTACTTATCCAGATGCAATTAATTCTTGCATGTAAAACACACACGCGTCCGTGCATTCCTTTATTTTATAGCCATTCCCCATTCATGTGGGGAATTGTTGGGATTTTAAGCTTGTGTAGCTTAAAGAAGGTGAATGAGAAATGGAAGGAAAATGAAATATTTGAGTTTCCCTCCTTGGCAAAGGGACATTGTCCCATATTGGAGGAAGAAAAGGCTTTTGATGGGTATATATATAATTGCTCTTCTTCTAACTCTTAAAAAGTTAAGAAGAAGGCAAGCCTCGCGCCATCGTCGTCGTCGCTCACTCGGCTCGGCTTCGATTTCGGCTTCGGGATTCGGATTTGGTCAAAGATCGATTGATTGATTAATCTTTTTGGACAAAATTCCTTTTAATTATTTAATTAATTAATTAAATAATTAACGAAAAATTCAATCCGGAATAACCCATGACCCGTGACCCGGTCCGGTCAGGCCCGTTTTCTTTCCCGGATTATTTTAAATTCATTTTCCCATAATATTTCAAACAACCCTGTTCCAACAGAGATGGCTGTTTCTGAAAGATTGCAAACCTTTTCAGAAACAATGCCAGCAACTCTATAAATGGAGTTTGAATCCCAGAATCTTTCCTTACGAAATTTTCTGATCTTGTTCTTCTTCTTCTGCACAAAAATTCCAGTGTGTTTACAGCCTTCGAGTGGCTCGCTGTTCACCGGCGTTTTGGTACCAACACTCCGGTGAGTTAAATTGTTCTATCCTGGAAGGATATATTCCAGCACCTCAGGTACTTGAGGGGAATAATTTTCTTAAGGACACACTGTGTATTCAGTGAGCTCGATTTATTCCTACACTGTTTTTCCAGAATTTATTTCTTTAAACAAGTGTTACTAACTTTCTGTTTTTGTTTATATATTTCAGAAAGTTTAATGATTTAATTGTTTATTACAGCAATACAGATTTATAACAATCTTAAGGAAATTATTTTATTCTGTATAAATGGTGGGCGCTGCCAATACATAAGCAAGATCGTTAGATACGATGAACCAACCATAGGAAAGACAAAAAATTTGCCACTAAACATCAGAATGATAACATATAAATGTGATTTATCATCAGAACTAAGGGTGTTCATAGAAACCCGAAAAACCGAACCAAACCGACCAAAAAAAAAATACATTTTAGGTTTGGTTTGGTTTTGGTTTTGAATTTTAAAAACCGATCAAATTTGGTTTGGTTTTGGTTTTAATAAAAAAATAACCGAAAAAACCCGAACCAACCCGACAACAAAGTAGCTATTATAGAAGTAGCTATTTAAATTTATTATTATACCTATATATATGTATATTTTTATATAAAGTTTCTAAAATTTTATGGTACATATTAGTCGTTTATATTTTTAGTCTAGTTTTTTGCTATTATAATAATCTAATTCTTTGCCTTTACATTCTAGTTTGATTGGTAGTTTTCTTTTGCCAAGTACAAGAATTTATTTCATGTTAAAAATAATCGATTTTTAATTGAGTACTTAAATTATTCATCACTAGTTGATTCAATTATCATCAATATATCTTGGTAAATGATAGAGTTCTCAAAGAGCAATTGATTTAATAGTGTTACGTTGAAAATGTAGTCTCCCGAATGTGTTTGGTAGTGTATGTCTCATATTTAAGAAAAAACCCGATAAATAACCGAAAAAACCGACTTAATTGGTTTGATTTGGTTTGGTTTCAATATTTGAAAAACCGACTTACTTGGTTTGGTTTCTTTTTAGGGAAAAACCGATCCAAACCGAACCATGAACACCCCTAATCAGAACATGTGATTTATCATCAGAACATGAGAGTTAGACTGCTTGCTTAATATAAAGAATAGGATCTCTCAATAATACACACGGGTCCGAAGAACCAACCAAGAAACAAGATACTGTTTCCTTGGATATTAGACCTTGCTAAGCACAATTTTGAATTCTTCGAGGTTGGATTTATGAGGCCAAAATGAAGTTCAGTTCTTTTTGCAACAACTTCTCAAGCTCAAACAGCATAATAAAATCACCTCATGTAACAGCTAAGCAAGGTCATTTACAGCAAAGCACAGTGACCAGGTGCAGGTAAATCCCCCTTTAAATTCTTAATGTTTTCCTTTATGTTATCCATGTTCCATCTGTAACGACTGAGTCCAACCATGCTACATATTGTCGTTAGACTACTGATCTATTTCAGTCTTCTAAAAAACAGTGTTCTGGAAAACAGAAATTTTTGCCTCCAATTATCTTCAATCACAACATCATAAACTTTTATTAACATTTTAGGGAATGTAAAGTTGATTTCAAAAGCAAATATTCTTGCTGATAAGAAAGAACTACAACCACCAATCTTAAGGTATATCGACAAGAAACTTCAGCAACATCTACCAGTTCGTCCGAAATTTAATTCTTTCATCAAAAGAGGATGAAGAGTGAAGCTTTTCCAAACTAATTTCATAACTACATCCAAGGAAGGGGTTTAACTTCAAATAACTATGAAGTCTTATTTTGCTACAGGGAAACAAAGGAGAAATACCTTAATTGGGCTGATCTAGCAAACCTAGAGGTTCTTTGAAAAAGAAGGAAAAAAAAACATAAAATCCAAAGGCAAACGAACCAAAATGTTACTTCAAAAAAATTAACATTTATAGACTCGGGATAATCTTGGGAAAACTGGGGTAACGTAGGACTAATGGCGGCCAATATTCCTCCTGCTCACCCTCACTTTCCCCAAAACTATCCCGAGTCCATAGATATCGTGGATGGTGAAGGAATATCCTCACTGCTATTTTTGAATCATCTCTAACTAGGTATAAATCACATTTCAAACTTATTCTCACCAAGTCCTACGTTACTCTCGATGCCTACGTATGGACCCCTACTTTTGTAGTGTTCTGCCTATTAAGCTTTTTATTTTATTACGTAACATTTTTGCTATTGTTTACAGAACCTGCAGCAAAAACTTTATCAACATCTTCTAGATGTTGCAGCGCCTGCTACTTATTATGTGAAGGAAAATCTTAGAGCATGAGTTTGAACAATGGAACAAAGAAAAAAGGATGAATAAGAAATGAAATTTTTTATTGAAGATAACAATCTGGTGGAGGGGATGGTCTTGCGTTTGAAATACTTCTAACTCATGATGAGCATGTCTTCTTTAGGGTTATAATCCTCAGGGGTGAATTTCCTGAGGAATTGCTGAATGGTGAAGATACATCAGAGAATCCGGTTGAGATCGATTAGATCTATGAGTGCTGGTGGTTTTTTAATTTAGTACTTTTCGTTTATTTTTTTCCTTAATCAAAGATAGCCTATGCGGGTAATCACCGTCCCTTTTTTTTTTTTGCTTCTTGTGTGTTCATGTACTGTCCAAATTATATCAATGTTAATGTTATTTGCATAATTGGTTTTCCATGCAGAAATTTGCGTTTTCTTATAATACATAATTATTACAAATGACTGATGTGATAGAAATGGTTTTCATCTATTGCGTATTAAGGGTCTAAAATTTGAAATTTAAGCTTATTCTGTGTGAATAATAATTATGTGAAAGAATAATAAACCTCTCATACACATTATGAAGCAACTTGCCCATGCAATCAAACCACCACATTTATTTCAATGGCACCTTTTAACCATCCAATGCCAACCGTCTTCAAATTAATTGGCACCATTATGGTCGAGCCCTTTTTTACATAAGACAGACCACACCCCTCACCTTTGATCATATTCAAAAGCCATTTTCTAAATTTTCTTCCACAAAACAAAATGCCACCGAGAAGAGATAACCAAGCCTCCTTTGATCAAATGGCCAGGGAACTGCACACCCTTCGATTGATGCTCGATGAAGCCATGGACTATATCCATCAAAGATATAGTGTGCTCCTGCCATTTACATCAAAGAACGTGTGCATTGCCTCGCTCATCTACGTTGACTTCATTCCAGCCCAAAAGAAATGTCTTAGATAAACGGGCACCCAACTATGCCTTCTTGGTACAACTTGATCAACCAATCATTCCTTAACATTCCATGCCTTGTTTTGAATTCTGCCTATCTCCCTTCAAATTTCTCTCTAGTTAAGTTGTCTTGCACAAGAGATATAAACTCGTCCTTAGATCCACTATAATCAGCAAGACGGCTGAATTTCTTAGGTATCTTGTAAAGATATATCATATGCATAAACGATGGACAATGTTAGACATGACTTCACTAATTGCTGCCTTGATACTTTCACATTGGTCAATATACACATAGGGTGCACCCCTCCCATTGCATAAATCCGGCTCGAGAACAACCAACGGGAAGTATATACGTTCTCATGAGATATTAATGCACAACATTGGCAATGGTGATTAACACCCACGAATGAAGCAAACAACATCCGATGTTTGTTGACAAGATAATTAGTATCCGACCAAAACATGAAATTCCTAAGCGGCCTTACATTAAGGATGAACCCATATTACATTCCTTAATTTCCCTTGACCATCATTATCCATCAAATGGAAGAAATCCCCGCTTTTCATTTGCATTTCAAGAAAAACCTTTCTGATAGAATCTGCATTAGTTGCATCCATTCTCAACCTCCTAGTATTGTTAATGTAATTACGCAATCCTCCGGCAAACATCCCAATTTGTCAGGTCCGCCAACGCGAGCCTTGGGTGATCTAATATTTTTAGCAACTGGAACACCTACTCTATGATTAGCTTCCAATGTTCTCATCAAACCTTTTGATAAAATCTTGTGTCTAGCTATAAGTCTAGACATTTCAGGGTTC
Source organism: Nicotiana tabacum (assembly GCF_000715075.1). Classification (NCBI taxonomy): domain Eukaryota; kingdom Viridiplantae; phylum Streptophyta; class Magnoliopsida; order Solanales; family Solanaceae; genus Nicotiana; species Nicotiana tabacum. The sequence goes on from NC_134098.1 coordinate 36,576,117, forward strand.
AATTCATGTGTATGAAATAGAACTGCCAGGGTCACATGCCAAAGTCCATTACATCCCAACGTAGCATTAACCCTAGCTGGACAACGAGGAGTCTACTTATCAATCTGGGACTCTTTAGCTTTTCCCCCTTTTATCGCACATAGCACATTATTCCCGCCATTTCGCATTGATCTCTTTATAATACTAAACCCTTTCAATCTAGCATGTTCCTTATAAAACTCATACAAGAGATCTATGCTTAAAAATCTCATACCTGGCATAGGGCCTTGATCTGCATCATATTCACATTCAGCAATTTGCATATATTTCCCAAAGTCCCTTTTCATTCCTATATCCTCATTTTCATCATTTGATGGATATGTTGTTTCATCATTGTTGAACATACTATCGTCATCACTGAGCCCAAATAGATTATACATGATTTGCCTCACAACCATGGCACATTAGGAAATCCTTTGCTACTATCACCTTCCATTTTCTGAAACTAATGAAAAACTAAGATTTGGACGAAAAGGTAACGTTTGTATTATGGATGAAGAGATAATGGTAATGTTTGTATTTTGGATAAAGAGATAATGGAAGGTGAAAAAGTTCCGAATAGATGAATATAATTTGGATGAAAAATTTTATGCAAACGCACGCGCAATTATTATCATCTAGCATGCTTGATTGGCACTCTAATCTATGTAAGTTTTATTTAATTAATCTTTGGGAGGAAAGTTTAATTTTGGAGGAAAATGTTTAGATAGAATCTAAAGTTAATCTCGCCTAAAACAAAAGAAGGGCATTGTAGTCTTTTCGTTGTGTTTGAACGCTATTTGGGCAAGGCCATTTGGACAAAGATCATTCCCATAATTTAAAAGGCAATTGCAGCTTTGGGCCATCCACCTCAGCTAGTGATGGACCAGAACCTTCACCACATTTGACAAGGCTAAAAGTCTATGGGCTTGCAGTACAAAACGGTGTAGTTGCCCAAACAAACCCTACATGTAACGACAGTGGGTTGCACATTTTCCATAGTTTTCTTTTTCTGATCGTGAACCTCTGTTCACCTTCCCAAATACATATTTCTTGAATAATTAAAAAAGTTATAGTTGTAGTTTTGGGCCAGCCATCTCAGACACCAGTGTTATAAATAGCGCCCGCCTCAGCGCTAATAGTGTGAGGCGAGGCGATGCGAGCTGCCATCGCTATTTTACAGTGTGGCGTAGCGTTTTCAAAGAGGCGAGCGCCTCTGCCTCTGTAGCGTGTGGCGACCTGTAGCGTCGCTTTTTTGCAAAAAAGAAAAGAAGAAGGCAGCAACAGCGATCCGTTAAAACAAAAAATTAGGGCTCGCGATTTCTTTACTCTTTCTCCTTCAAGTCGACAGCAGACCTACATTAGACCAGCGATTTCCTTTCTTCTTCAAGTTTCTTCATCAGGTATGCTTCTCTTCATCTCTTTTCTTCTTTCTTCTTCTCTTTTCTTCTTTCTTCGAGTTTCTGTTCTATGACTCTGTCCAATTTTTTTCTTTCTTCTTTCTTCTTCTTCTCTTCTTCTTCTTCTTCTTCTTCGGCTCTATACAGAACAAAGTCTGTGTTGCTCTATTTTTTCTTCCTTTTTCTTCTTCTTCTTCTTCTCTTCTTTTTTTTTTTGGCTTTGTTTTTTTATCACTGCTGCTGCACTCAACAGAACAGTCTGAGAAAAGCTCTGTTTTTTCTTCAGTTCAGAGAGCTTCTTCAGTTCTTCTTCTCTTCTTCTTTCTTTTTCCTGCTCTGTTTTTTGTTTTTCAATTTTTCACAGCTTCACTTAGGATTTTTGAATTTTTAATTTTTGAATTGATATATTTAATATATTATTGCTATTGAGTTTTTAGTTATATATATAATATTTTATTTTTTTGTATAAATTGTCGCTTCACATCAAAAAGGTCCGCTGCTCGCCTCTCGCCTCAGAGAAGCGGGCCCTCGTCGCTATTTGTCGCCGCACGCTATCCAAAACACTGACAGAGACGCACATGTTGTCAATGACTTTCCAGGACCAATATACTTTTTGTCCTAGGCCTTGTTCGTCAACACTTCCCAGAAGATGAATGATAAAAGCGAATGAAAATATAACACAGAAATGAAAAGTAAGAATCCCAACATCATTGCAAATATTCACGTTATTTTTTATAAAGTAACTTTTTTTTTACAACAAGAGTACTTGACGTAATATCATCTCCAGCGATAACATAAAATTTGGTTGCCTTGTACTATTTCCTTTTCCAACTTTAAGTTAGGATATAAAACTGCAATAATTTCAACCAAGCCATGACGTTTTTGGATGCCACTGACATCCCTCAACACCCTTACTTCCACACAAACTCCCAATTGTAAGCAAGACATACATCCAATCATTTAGCACATTATTGCGAGTAGGAAATAAAACCAGCAAATCATTAGGTAGCACGTAAATTAGTTTATCAGCTTAATTACTTAGTTTACATTAATAAGACGAGAGGGGGAAAAAAGATAAAATTTGCAATTAATTCATTACCTGTGGATGCACTGATACTGAATGTGGTCTTTTTACCTCCGCTGACTGGATAGGGTGTTATATCAATTCCACTGACCTTAACAGCGTAGTTGGCCTTTTTATCTGCAAAACCAAAAAATAATTTCATCAGTTGCCATAATATCAGAATTATCTATAGTAAAGTTTCCTCAATGTTTCCCAGAAGAATATTTTAAACGGATTCCTCACTACTAAAATGCTCAATTTCACTGGAAAAAATATCTTCTTAATACAAAAAATATTGTTTTAAAATCTAAAAGTTAATCGTCCAAAAGCTAAAAAGAGAAAAGCTTGACAAACAGTTCTCAAAGTTTCTAGAAATTTTAAAACAGCTTTCACTTTTTTTTGAAAAAAATATGAAACATGACTTATACCCACAAGTTCTAAAAACTATCACAAATACCCAACAATACCTTCATCAATAACATTCATTATCACTATCACAAACCATAGTCCTGAACATAAATAAATTTGGTACAAAATCATCATTTTTATAATGAACTACATAATACACTATACCGAAAAGACGCAGCAGAATTGTTACAAAATAATAAATGGTGGGCTCTTTTATAAAATACAAAAGTTTGGGACAATTTTTAAAAAATGTAATAGTAATATTTTAGGCCAGCTGGTTTTGGGTTTTGGGAATTTGTCAAAATATGGATAAAATTTATGAACAAACATGTATTTGCCAAAAATAATTTGGAAAAAATATAGCAAAATCTATGGCCAAACGGGTCCTTAGAGTTAAGAAAAAAGAGATCTTTGTTTTTTTTCAAAGTTACCACTTATACTACAGAGTGATTTTTGTGATCATTTAGCAGTATGTACAAAATCACCACATATAGCAGTTTCTTCGTGAAGTACAACTTATAGCTTGTCATGTAGTTTGTAAATATCTAATAAATTTTATTTTCAAAAGGAGAGAATTTCTAACAAACTTAAATCCGCAAGATGGACTTCCTCCAGGAGTGAAAAAGACAACCAAAAAAAAAACAAAAAAAAAACTTGTACAAGCTTCCAACTTTAGCAAAGAATATTAATTCAACAAATCACCAGAAATCAGAGAGTAAAAAATACAAAAAGAAAAAAAGGAAAAGAAAACCCTAAAATTGAAAAACGCAAATGGGTATCTACCAAACAGATTCAACAGACAATCAAAAACAAAAAGATCCAACAAAATCTACATTGGAAAAACTAAATCAACAAAATTCGGGTTGCATATTGTACAGAAAGAAATTCAAATGACTAATAAGGAAAAACTCACTGCAATACTCGAAATCCGTGGATTCAGCGGAAGTGAGAGGAGAGAGAAGACATAGGAAGAAGAGAAGAGCAACGAAGAGTTTCACGGCAATCATTGCCATTTGATCGGAGCAAAGCAAAGCAAAGGACGGATACAGATAAAGATGGGAGAGAATATGTAGGAATAATAATGGTTGAAAGTGCAAGTCTGCGTTATAACCACCGACTCCAAATTATCACCTAGTTGGACTGCTACTTATAGGAAGGAGAGACCAGACACGAACGGACTGTTAGGTGGGCAACGTAGGAATTTTTAACACTCAACCCAACACATTGCGAAAAGATTCCTAGCTGAGGTGTGCTAATTACGAACTGTTTGAATGGTCCAATAAGATAAGATTTTTGATGTAAAATTTCCTTAATTCATTTGCAATATAAAACTCCACTATTACTAGAACTAGTTTCTGCACAATAAGGGCTTGTTTGGAAAGCCGCCTTATAATTAAATTTGGATGTAATTATACAATTTTGATATATTTTTTAATTAATAATTACTTGGTCAACATATAATTGGGTGTAATTGAGGGACCGTAATTATATTGTCCAATTCTCAAGGGGGGCGAGAATTACCGGTAATACATGGTGTAATTATAAGCTTATTTTTAAATCTTTTTTCTTTTCTTTTTACTTTACTTTTTATTTCTATTCTTTTTTTAAATTTATTTTTTATTTTAACTTTTTAAATTATTTTCTTTCCAAATATTATTCTTTTTACATTATTTATATTTTATTTCCTTATTTCAATTTGCAAACCTTTATTTCACGTGTTTCTACATAATTTCTCATATTTTATTTTTAAAAATTATTTTTTCTTATTTTTATTATACTTATCTATGTTATTATTCTAAATTTTTTTTTAAAATTATACCTCGTAATCTTAGAAAGAATAAGTCATCCACAAAGTTGACTTATAATGAGTGATGTCATTAAAATTGAACTTTGTTATTGGATGGGGTTATATGCAAGCTTAACTATATTAGAGTAATATATTACTTTTTAAGATTTAAATAATATTATCATTTTCTAAGTTTATTTTTTGTGATTCCATGTAATTGCTCATATTATTTTATTTTCTTCATTTAAGCATAATTGTGCTATTATTCTAGTATTGAAACTACACCTCCTAATATCAAAAATAATGAATCATTAATAAATATGACATATAATGAGTGATGTCATTAAAGTAGAATCTCATTGTTGAATGAGTTATAGAGTTATGTTTTCCTTTTCTTATGAATTATATTTACTTAAATTATGTTGAAACTTATTTTATGTTATGTTGTAATTTTATATAAGAGTATTATGTTAATTATTTTTTTGGATTTTGCTTTTATGTTGTATTTTTTATTCCATTTTATTTGCTTTTATAACGACCTAACCGGTCATTTTGAGTATTTTAGCCATGTTCCCCTATTTATTGCCTCCTCTATATTCAATTATGGTTATGTGACTTGTCGGGGTGGTTGGTTTGGTTTCGGGAGAGCTTCGGAGTGATGTGGGATACTTAGGGGTCGTTTGGTAGGATGCATTAGATAAAATAATGCATGTATTAGCTTTATCTATTAATAATACCTTGTTTGATATATTTTTTTAACCTATGCATTAGTTATGCAAGCATTAGTTATACACCCTAGTTTGTATTATCCTATGGATAACTAATGCATAGGAAATCATGGTATTAACAATGCAGTGGGTTTTAATGCATGCATTAGCTTAGGGAAAGGCAAAATTATTCTTCAAAATTTATGCTTAATTAAAATATGCTACTATATTAATGCAAGTTTGAGGGTATTTTTGTAAACAAACAAATTAAATAATTTTATTAGGTAGGTAGACTAATCAAATAAAAAAATTTAAATCTTTTTCATATAAAAATATTTCTCAACATATATTTCTTTTAAAAAGATAAAGTGATGGACTAGCTATGAGGGTATTTTTGTAAACAAATAATTCTTTTAGAAATTGTGCAATGCTTTAATACATCAAACCAAACAATTGATAAGAAATATGTCAGCATAACTAATGTCAACATAACTAAATACCAGCACTACTAATACACCATATTCAGCATTATTCTTATGCACCCTACCAAACAACCCCTTAGTCCCAAAGTTGGAAATGATGACCGATTTTGACCGATTGGGTGATTTGAAAAATGGAGGCCGAACCCTGGTTTTTGAGTTGCCTACATATCCCTGGTGTTTCGGGAATCAGGCCTCATGTTTTATTCTTGTTACCTCATACGGCCCTTCTGGCCCACTTACCTATGATGATGTAATAAGAAAGATACGTTATGTTGGTACTCGGTTGAGTAAAGTACCGGGTGCCCGTCGCGGCCCATCGGTTTGGGTCGTGACAGCATGGGATAACATGTCAAATTCAACTAACTACTCATTAAAATACAAGATAGAAACTTTTAAGAGAGATGTATGAAATCAACATATCAACCTCGTTTCAACACATAAACAACATCAAGAAAGACACCCCGAATCATCACATAACGTCATCAACAATGCCACCCTTATTTCACCAAAATGTGCACGTAACAATGAGATGCCTTTTTTATTTCTCCACATGCGCATATCGCCAACCTTATTTTGCCATATGGGAAACCCGAGAAAATGCCACCATTATTTCGCCCCACGGGCACAAAAATAGACACAATCGCACGTCAAAGACCTCGCGCTGACACCCGTAATCAATCCGCTCAATATGTCTATATGTGCCACAATATCACAAAATAATAATACCAAATTATCACCAAGATATAAGCTCAAAATATATCAACAAAGTGCACAAGGACATAACAATAACATAAAAGTGCATAGGGATGTTCAACAAATAAAGCATGACTATGGTTGAGTCAATGTAGCGATCATGAACTCAAAAATGGGTTTAAACATGTTTCATATAAAGTTCATTATCAAATTAAGGCATATTAATAGCCTACGGTCTAATCAGGCCATAATCCACAAATAGCACCCGTGTACACGCTCAACACCTCATGTACACATTGCATTTGACATAACACAATTAGGCAATTAAGGCCAATTCCTAAGAGGTACCCCCCACACAAGGTTAAGCAAGATACTTACCTCAAACAATCCAGTGCAATACTCCAAAAATGCCTTTACTTTAAAATTTACCTCCGCACGACTCAAATCTAGTAAAAAACAACTCAATAGTATCAAACAATGCTAAAGGAATCAATTCCAAACAATAAAGTCTCAATCTTTATCCAATTTCTGAAAATCTAACCCCAGGCCCGCATGGTCAAATCCGAGTTAAGGGATAGATCTCGACTACCCATAACACCACGAGTCTAAATATATAATTATTTTTTAAAACCGAGTCGAAATCGACTCTCGAATCCCCAATTCTTATTTTTCAAAATATAGTACAAAATCTCCAAAAATTCCTTTTAGTTCCATGATTTTGGTGTTAAAATCCATAACAAATCAAGTTATAATATCAAAATAAAGTGAAAACCACTTACCAAATAACTATGTGTGAAAAGTTTCTTCAAAAATTATCTCCCACCAAGTCTAGAGCTCAAAGTGTGATAAAATAAGACTAAGTCCCGAAATAACCAGCTATAAATGAGCTGCAAATGTCATATTTGTGATTAGAGGTTTGCAAATGCGACTTCCACAAATGAGAGCAAGGGATCGTAAATGCAAAGACAGGCTAGCCCAGCAGATGTCGCAATTGCAACCAAGACCATCGCAATTGCGAAGACCTATTGCATCTTCCATCATCACAAATGCGATGACCACTTCGCAAAAGTGAAGTCCCAGCTGCATTTCCATAGTCGCAAATGTGACCCAATTCCTTGCCATTGCGAGGTTAACCCCAGGAAGTCCCCCCCTCCCCCCCCCCCAATCACAAATGTGAGTTGACCACCGCAAGTGGAGCCATCGCAAATATGAGCAGACCTTCGCAAATGCGAAGTCTGCAGCACCAGCAACACCTGAAGCTAACCAAAACACTTCTGAAATCATTCTGTAACTCACCCGAGTCCCTCGAGCCCCACACCAAATGTCCACACAAGTACATAAACCTTATACAAACTCGCTCGCATTCTCGGATCATCAAAATAACACACAAAGTCACTAAACGAACACCAAAACGCATCATACAAGCTATGAAACTCAAGAACTTCAATATTCACAACCAAGCAACTAATTCCTACCAAACCAACCCGGAATAACACCAAACTTCGTACACAAGTTCTAAATGAAAAAACATACATATTTCAAGTTTTAGAACAACAATATGAACCCGAAAGTCACAAAGTCAACCCATGGTCAAATTTATGAAATTTCTAAACCTTCAAATTGCCAACTTTCGACAAAAAGGGCCAAATCATCCTAGGAATCTCCGAATCCAATTACGGGCATACGTCTACGTCTAAAATTTCCATACAAACTTATTGAAACTATCAAAACACCATTGCAGGATCATTTTCATCAAAGTCAAACCTTGGTTAACTCTTACAACTTAAGCTTCCAAAGTAGGAGCTAGGTGTTCCAATTTAATCCATAACCTTCCCGAAACAAAACTAACCATACTTGCAAGTCACATAATCACAAATAAGATACGAGAAGCATCAAATAGGGTAACATGGCTCAAATACAAAAAATAACTGGCCAGGTTATTACACCCTTATACTCCTTATCAAAATCAATCACATCAATAAAGGTACCACAATCTACGTGTACGCCATTAAGAGAGAAACATGAGAGAGAGATCTTAGGGGAGAAACATGAGATAGAGTTCTTAGGGCGATGGATACATATCCACATGTTGCACGAAAAAAGTCTCGTACCACAATAATAAGCACACGACAAAGACCTCGTGCCATATTAATAACAATATCATCACAATTTCACGACGATAACTCATGCCACAACATAGTCACAATAACAATATCCTCACTGAAGAGACCTCATTGCCAACACCCAATCAATCCGCCCAACATATCCATATGTGCCATAATTCGGAGGTCCCTAAGTTGATTTGACTTGTTTTGTGGGAAGTTGGCAATTTAAAGGTTTAGAATTTTTCTAAGTTTGACCATTGTTTGACTTTGTGACTATCGATTCAGATTTTGGTTTCGGTACTTGGAATTGGTCCTTTTGCTATTTGGAACTTGTCTGCAAAATTTGGTGTCATTCGGAGTTGGTTTGATTGGATTCAGACGCTTGGTTGCAATTCTAGAGGATCTTGAGTTTTCTTTTGAAAATCATGCATTTTGATGTTCGATTCGTGGTTTTAGATGTTATTTTGATGGTTTGATTGTGCGAGCGAGTTTGTATTATATTTTTAGACTTGTGTGAATATTTGGTTCGGAGTCCCGAGGGCTCAGATGAGTTTTGGACGCATTCCGGAGAGGTTGTAGAAGGTTTAACTGTAACTGGTGCTCTGTTCTCGCATTTGCGAGGTTTTCATCACATTTGTGATGTTGGGCTGCTGGTGAGGGACCTCACTTTTGCAAGGAAATTATCGCTTTTGCAAAGACTGGCAGTGCGCTTTTGCGATGACCAGTGATCTTCGCATTTGCGAAGAATTATATCACAAATGCGACTTCAGTAGTGCTTCTCAGGGTTCACTTTTGCGGACATATGTTCGCTTCGCATCGCAAATGCGACATCTGTAGCTTGTTTATAGATGAGCATTTCGGGACTTAGCTTCATTTTACATATTTTGAACCCTAGACTCGATGAGAGGCAATTTTGTGGAGAGATTTTCATACCAAACTAGTGGGTAAGTGATTTTGATCAATTTCCAACTATATTACATTATTATATCTTAGATTTAACATCAAATTTATGAGAATCAAAGAGAAAAATTGAAGATTTTTGTCAATGTTTTGAAAAATGAAATTTTGGGTTTTGAGAGTTCATTCGGATTCGGATTTGAAAACAAAATACATATATGGACTCTTGGGGTTATGGGCAGTTGGAATCTACTCTTGGACCGGGGTTTCAATCGGGCGAGCTAGGGGTTGACTTTTGGGAAAATGTGTAAAGATCATAGCTTTATTTATTGTAATTAGTTTCTCTTGCATTATTTGATGTTATTAAGTCGGTTTGGTTAGATTTGAGCCGCGCGGAGGCGAATTTCAAAGAGAAAGCTATATTTGGGTGTTGATTTGGCCTAATTGAGGTAAGTATGTTGCCTAACTTTGTGTGGGAGAAACTACCCCTTAGGATTTTGGTTGATTTTGCTATTTGTGTTATGTGAAAGACGTGTACACGAGGTGACGAGTGTGTACACGGGCTATATGTGGTATTTGACCAGTTTAGGTTATTTAGACTCTTTCCATGCTTTTAATTGAATTGCCATAACTTGTTATATCTTTCATTGTTAATCTACTCTTACATGTGTTAGTCTACTCTTACATGTTTTATTTGACGTTGTTAGCGCTTGTTCTACCTCTTACTTGTTATACTTGCTCTCATATGCTTTAGTAGAAGTTGTTACCTTCCTTATTGGCTTCTTACCTCTTTAATTGTTGAATTACTGTTACTTGAAGTTGTTATTTTATGGAATATTTTCTTGTTGAGTTATTGGTGTTGAAGTTGTGAAAACCGTAATCACATTGAGGTGAAGTTGTTAATTGTTGAGATATTTTCCCTTGTTGAGTAATTCTCATTCATTTAGTTATTATTAATATTCTTGTACACATTGTGGTTGAGCCCTGAGCTATTTGTTGTGAAAATATTGGAATTGTTGACTTTTTGGCGAGTTGTGGCATATGGGCAATTGTGGTGCGAGTTGTGATTGTGTTGTGATATTGATATACATGCGGTGGTATAAGACTAGGGGTTGATACGTATGCGGTGAGATAAGGTGGGCTTGATACTTGTGTTGCTAGTAGGGGAAGTACTTGAAGCCACGCAGTGAGATAAGGTGGACTAAAATACGTGTAGATATTTCAGGAAAATAATTTTCAAAACTAAATGTAAGGCCCATGCGGTGATATATGGAAAGATAGTGATTATGATTCATGAAATGTGATTTCGAGGCGGTACATCGATTGTGATTCTTATTTCACCTTCTATGTTGGGACAACTTGTTAATTCAAACGGTTATTGTTCTTCCTTCAATCATTCGTCCGCATTTTGATTGTATTTGATTATTCATTGTTATCTTGGTATTGGAATGATTGCGACTTCTTGTGTGAGACATGCATTCTACGTGATTTATTGTATTGCTTTAACATGCCAATCTGTGTCTTCGTTATAATTTGATGAATTGATTGTCAATGTGAATTTAATTGCGTGGAGTCACTATATCATATTCGGTTGAGTTGTTGGTAACATAAAGGTTTAAATAAATGAATTAATAACATGTTTTATTCTATGTGCCTCTTAAGATAGAACTCGTTATCTCACTCGGTGCCTTATTATCTTAAATGATTATCGCATTTTCACTATAATAGGGTTCTCAAATTATACCCATCACCCTGGTTGACGATTATATTACTTAAAATTGTTATCATGTTTTTCTTTAACAAATTTTATATTTAATTCGTTAATTTAATTAATGTTTTGTTTGTTTTGTTTAAATATGATATCTTTACTCAATCTTACTGATTTCTAAAATTACCCATATGATACTCTATTTTGTATAAATTGTATCTTACTTTACTGTATTTGATTTCTAAAGTAAAGTCACCATTTCATTCAACGCCTTATTTTATTCAAGATTTTTAGTATGCTTTATGGTATTTAAATACATCTCTCGATCATTTTGGACGATAATTGCCACGGTTGATATGTACATGGTAGAACGTGGGCTTTGTCGTGCGAAAGTGATTGATATTGTAGGCATAAGGTGTCGTATGTGTTTGATTTGGAAATTATGGTGCATGATTTGTGATTTACGAGGTGTGGAGCCTCGGGGGAGCCTCGGGAAAATTCTTGTTGTAAGTCTATACGTTGGGAACGATTTGATTATTTGAGTTGTCGTCTGTTCTTCCTTACTTGAGTTCTTTCATATCTCATCGGTGTTCTGATTATATGCTTCTTTATTACTCGTTTACTACCTGCTGCAATTTGTGTTTCTATTATTTCATTATTGGTTGTAAATCAATAATCTTTCCGCCGTGAGCTTTACTTTGATGTTATTTCTATTGTTAGCTCTATGCATATCTTGAGCAGGATCGGGTTCACTGGTTCGTGATGGGGTTGGAGCCGCACCTGCTTAATGACTGTATGTCGGTCTCACTTCAGCCAAGCATGGATATTTCTTGTATTCAGGCATACGCTCAGGGTGTAAAGGAGCGTAAGCAGAAGCAGAGGGCCGATCGTGAGCATGATAGGGGCTAGAGTAAGAGAGCGAGATCTTCGGGTCCTTCTGGTAAGTGTCGAGGTGGTCAGAGGCAACAATACCCGAGGTATCCAGCCCAGCCATCAGCTAGCGCACTCCCTCAGTTTGCCGATAGGAGATTTGATCGTTCCACATATTTAGGGCCTAGTCAGAATTCCAGGGCCTCAAGTTCTCAGTATAGGGGTGAGTCAAGTCAGATGAGGCCGCCCTTGCCACGATGTGCTCAGTGTGGTAAGCAGCATGTCGAGCAGTGCCGTATGGGGTTGGGTGTTTGTTATACTTGTGTTTATCCAGGCCACGTTATGAGAGATTGTTCGACGAGAGATGGTACAAGCATAGTTCAGCCAGCGGGATCTGTAGTTGGTTTGTCATCATCAGTACGCCTCCTAGGCAAGGTTCACAAGCACCAATCGGTCATGGTAGAGGCAGAGGTGGAGCATCTAGCTCGAGCGGTACTCAGAACTACATTTATGCCTTAGCAGGTCGACAGGATTAAGAGTCGTCACCTGATGTTGTTGCAGGTATATTATCAGTCTCCTCATATTATGTATATGCATTGATTGACCCAGGTTCCACCTTATCATATATTACTCTGTTGGTTGCTAGTAAGTTTGGAATAGAACCTGAGTTGGTTAAACCTTTTAGGTATCCACACCTGTTGGGGATCGAGTAATAGCTAGGCGGGTATATAGAGATTGTACAGTAGTAGTTCATAGTCAATCTATAGTAGTAGAGCTAATTGAGTTAGATATGGTAGAATTTGATGATATACTGGGTATGAATTGGTTGGCTTCTTGTTATGCCAACGTTGATTGTAGATCAAAGATGGTTCGATTCCAGTTTCCAGGGGAGCTTGTTTTGGAGTTGAAAGGTAATACGGGATCGCTGAGAGGTAGGTTTATTCCTATCTCAAGGCAGGGAAGATAATTAAAAAGGGATATATTTATCACTTAGTTCGGGTTCAGGATGTGAAAGTAGTGTCACCAACCATTCAATCTATCCCTGTGGTTAACGAGTTTTCCAATGTTTTTCCGATGAGCTTACGGGTCTTCCGCCAGAGCGAGAAATTGAGTTTTCTATTGACGTATTACCAGATACTCAGCCAATATCTATTCCTCCCTATAGAATGGCACCTGGAGAGCTGAGAGAGTTGAAGGAACAACTAAGGGACTTGCTTGAAAAAGGCTTTATCAGACCTAATACCTCACCGTGGGGAGCACCTGTGTTATTTGTGAGGAAGAAAGATGGGTGCCAAGTGTTTCTCGAAGGTAGACTTGAGGTCTGGGTACCATCAGGTAAGGGTTAAGGAGAAAGATATTCCGAAGACAACATTCATGACCAGATATGAGCATTTTGTGTTTCGTGTTACTGTGCTCAGAGTTCTACAAAAAGGGAAGTTGTATGCAAAATTAGAGAATTCTTGTTGAATTTTGTAGCTTTCCTTGGGCATATTATTTCAGATGAAGGTATCCGGGTTGATACACAAAAGATTGAGGCAGTAAAGACTTGGCCTAGACCTACGACACCGACGGAGGTTCGTAGCTTTCTCGGTTTGGTAGGTTATTACAGGAGATTTGTAGAGGAATTTTCTTCTCTTTCAGCACCATTGACAAAGTTGACTCAGAAGGAAGCTAAGTTTCAATGGACCGATGCTTGCGAATGGTGTTTCCAGGCATTAAAGGACAAACTAACTTCAACACTGGTTCTAACACTCCCAGAGGGAACCGATGGTTATGTTATGATGCTTCGGGACGCTTCGGCATTGGATTGGGTTGTGTACTGGTGCAGCATGGTAAGGTTGTAGCTTATGCTTCTAGTCAACTAAGAAAGCACGAGAAAAATTACCTGACCCACGATCTAGAGTTAGCCGCGGTGATTCATGCACTAAAGATGTGGAGGCACTATTTGTTTGGCATTCATGTTGATATCTATACGGATCATAAGAGCCTTCAGTATATCTTCAAGCAAAAGGAATTGAATTTACTTCAAAGGAGATGGTTGGAGCTACTGAAAGACTATGACATTAATATTTTATACCATCCAGGGAAGGCAAATGTAGTAGCCGATGCCCTCAGCCGTAGATCTATGGGTAGCCTATCAAATTTACAGCCAGAGAAGAGGGGGATAGCCCATGAGATTTATCAGCTAGCTAGTCTTGGAGTTCGATTACTGGATTCAGGTGATACCAGAGTTACTATTCAGGACACGACAACATCCACTTTAGTAACTGAAGTGAAGGAACGCCAGTACGAGGATCATGTGTTAGCTCATTACAGGGATACAACCCCTCAGAAGGAGAAGACACCATTTGAGATTACAGGATATGAGGTCCTTAGATATCGAGGATGACTATGTGTCCCTAATGTTGCAGGGCTGCGCCGACAGGTTATGGGAGAGACTCACTATTCTCGTTATTCTGTCCATCCAGGAGCAACAAAGATGTATCATGATATCAGGGAAGTATATTGGTAGGACGGAATGAAAAAGGATATAGCGAAGTTTGTTGCTCAGTGCCCTAACTCTCATCGGGTTAAGATTGTGCATAAAAAAACTGGTGGATTATTGCAGGCTATAGAGATTCTGACTTGAAAGTGGGAAGTAATTAATATAGATTTCGTCATAGGCTTACCTCGTACCCAGCGTAAGTTCGATTCTATATGGGTGATTGTTGATAGACTTACAAAATCAGCCTATTTTCTGCCCGTTAGGACTGCATATTCCGTAGAAGATTATGCAAGGCTTTATATTAAGGAGATAGTACAACTTCATGGTGTCCCTATATCTATTATCTCAGATAGAGGTGCTCAGTTTACAGCTAATTTCTGGAGGTCCTTCTAAAAAGGATTGGGGACTCATGTAAGTCTTAGTACATCATTTCATCCCTAGACAGACGGACAAGCTGAGCGTACTATTCAGACGCTGAAGGATATGTTACGGGCTTGTGTGATAGACTTCAAGGGTAGCTGGGATGATCGTCTGCCACTTATTGAGTTCGCGTATAATAATAGCTATCATTCCAGTATTCAGATGGCTCCATATGAAGCTCTTTATAGACGAAAGTGTAGGTCGCCTATCGGATGGTTTGATGTTGAGGAAACTAAGTTAGTAGGACCAGAGCTGGTACAACAGGAAATCGAGAAGATTAAGCTTATACGACGAAACTTGGAGTTTCAGGTTGACAATTGGGTATTCCTAAAGGTATCACCAATGAACGGCGTTATGAGGTTTGGTAAGAAAAGAAAACTTAGCCCTCGGTACATTGGACCATATAAGATCATACGCAAGGTAGGCCATGTAGCATATGAGTTAGACTTGCCTTCTGACTTGGAGTCTATACATCCAGTCTTTCATGTGTCTTTGCTCCGTAAATGTATCAGATATACTTCCAGAGTCGTGTCAGTTGATGATGTTCAGGTCACAGAGCAACTATCATATGAGGAAACTCCCATTGCTATACTAGATAGATAGGTTCGGAGATTGAGGACTAAAGACGTAGCTTCGGTGAAAGTACTTTGGAGAAACAATAATGTGGAAGAAATGACTTGGGAAGCCGAAGAAGACATGAAGTCTAGGTATCCTTACTTGTTTCCTCTTCCAGAGGAGGATCCAACTGAGACATCACAACCTTAAGGTATGTGTATGGATTCCTGTGTTAGTTATTGCCATTGGTCGTGTGAGGCTATTGTCGTTGATGATGATTGTGGCCCTATGTGGCATTGGATTATTGAGTTTTCTACAAGAAGGGTTGGTAGTAGTACTGTTACAAAGGCAACTCTGTCAAAATAATTTGTATAGATCCCGGAGAGTTAAACATTCGAGGACGAATATTTCTAAGGGGGGAAGGATGTTACATCCCGCATTTTGTACGTTAAAGTTTCGCCGTACGTTAATCGACGTAAGCTCGAGAATAAGATTATTTTTGAGGTTATAAGTATTTATGTTATTTGTAACAAGTGATAAGTGAGTCCCGTGAAGATTAGAGGGTAAACAAATCAAAGAATTAGTATTTGTTGAAGTTTGTCAAATTGGGACAAAATACGGTCCAAGCTATAATACCCCGTATTTATGGACTAGTGTCATACAAGGTACCATATGACCATGATAGTAAGATATATAAAGTGTTTTAAAAGTGATTAGTATTTTAAATAATTTGAAATAATTCTTAATTATGTAAATAATTGGGTAATTAGTAATTTTTAGTGGGAGATTAACTAAGTAATTAGAATCTTTGGATAAGCTTAATGAGCCTTCCAACGTGGCAGCAAAGAGGGTCTTAATCAAAGCCAAATAGTGACTCTTAGTTCATGTAACTAGGTGGCACATTTAGGGGAGGTTGGCAAAGGCACACTTATCAAATGAGGCCCACAACCACTAAGATATGAGACCTCTCTAATTCATTAAGGGAGATGCTTGTCTCTACAAAGTAATGGATGAAAGCTTCAGCAAAAATTCATACGAGACTACATAGCGTAATATCAACAAGATTTTGCTTTGAAAGTAAGGTATCCGCCTTAAATCTCTTATTGTTTTTGCTTTGAAAGTAAGGTATCCGCCTCCTCGTGTAACTTTTTATATAATAATATATATGGCATGGATCTACACCTTAACTAAACCTCTAATCATCACGGGAGATTAAAAGTTTGGGTAGATGGCTTCAATCAAAAGAAATTAAAAAATTAAATAATAGGAAACAATGATTGCACATGTGGGCAACTTTCCCAAATTTTTATTTAGGGCCCGTTCGGCCATAAAAAAGATTCCTTTTTTTAAAAAAATTTTTTACATTTTTTTTCGAAATTAGTGTCTAGCCATGAAATTTTTTATTTTCACTTGAAGATGAATTTCAAAAATTTTCAAATTTTTTAAAAACTCTTAAAAGTTATTTTTTAAAATTTTTACTTCAGTTCACTCACACAAATTAAAAACTGCCTAAAATTATATTCATGTCCAAACACAATTCTAATTTTTAAATACCATTTTTACTTGATTTTTTTAAATTACTTTTTTCCGAAAATTTACAATTCTTATGTCCAAACGTACACTTATACGTTACTATTCCCTCTGTCTCATTTTATGTGGAATATTTTCTTTTTAGTCTGTCCTAAAAAGAATGTCATACTTCCTTAATTGAAAATAATTTAATTTTAAACTTTTTAATTTACTCTTAGTGAGATGATTTACAGTCATGCAAATAACTATAGCTTGTCCTAGACCGCAAGTATCTAAAGTCTTATTTTTTTTTCTTAAATTCAATGTCGAATCAAATACCATAACATAAATTGAGATGGAGGAAGTATTAGTTTTGTTACTAGTTTTTGTTATTACTCGATAGGTCGTTTTGAGTACTAGCCTTAATTTCTGTGTTACGAAACCTCTTATAGCTTTATTTGATGATTTTTTTATTTATGTGAATGGTCTGTGTCGTTTTCCGGAAAGTTTTTCCGTAAAATTTTGAAAAAAATATGATTTTTTTGCATAAAATGAGACTTGAGTTGACCACGGTCAACATTCTTGGTAAACGACCTCGGATCAGTATTTTGACAATTTCGGTAGGTTCGTATGGGACTTTTACGCATGTTTGGTTGGGGTCTAGAGTGACCCGAGCACATTTCGGCGCTTTATATGAAAATTTATGAAAATGCGATTTAAGGTTGATATTAGGTAGCGTTATATGATGGATTCGTGTTATTTGATGGTTTGAGGTAGCGATGCAAGTTTGTAAGATATTATTATACTTATGTGCATATTCGGCTTGGAGCCCGAGGTACTCGGGTGAGATTCGGGTGCGTTACGGAAGAGTTTGGAATTGCTGGTGAAATCTTGTTGCTGGTGTGGTCTACAAATCATGCATTTGCAAGCTTGCTTTTGCGGTCAAATGATCGCATTTGCGACATTGAGCTGGTGTATTGGTACTTCGATTTTGCGAGTATCTGATCGCATTTGCGAACTCTAGGTGTTCGCATTTGTGACCTTTGAGTGGCTTTTATGACTGGGAGTTGGGGGCTAGCAGCTTCGCAAATGCGAAGCATAGCTCGCATTTGCTCTTGGGGCGACGATTGTATTTGTGAGAATTTTGTCGCATTTGTGACTTTACTGTGCCTGATACACTGATCAAATTTGCGAAGTGTGTTGCATTTGCGGACATCGCATATGCGAACTGAGAAGTTTGCCCAAAAGCGGTATATAAGGCATACCTAGTAAGACTTACAAGTAAACCAGATAAAAATATGGCGACTAGGGTTTTTGTTTCCATTCTTATCATATTTATATAATTTCAAGACACTAATGGGGATTAGTCCAAGTTAGACCGAGAAGTAAGACTTTGTATTGAAGTGGGGGAAGGGGCTGAATAGATAAATTCTCTTCCCACGTAGCGCTAAGAAGCATGTTCCGACAACCTATGATGAAATAGCACCACAAAAAAAGGAATGCGACATTTGTAGCTGGGTAAAAGAGGGATAAATCGGGACTTAGCTCATTTCACTCTATTTTTCAACCCTAAACACTATAAAGGTGATATTCGTGAGAGCTTTGCTTCCCAAAATCATTGGTAAGTAACATTAACTAGTTTTCAATCAATTCCCATTACTTTTTATTTTAACATCAAATCTAGAATTTTCATGAAAGAAATTAGAGGTTTTTGGTAGAATTTAAGGATTTAGTAAAATTGAGATTTTAGACCTTAAATTGAGGCCAGATTTCGAAACAAATCACATATCCGGGCCCGGGATGAATTGATAATCGAGTTTTGGTCCGGATCTCTAATTTGGACCAAGCGGGCACGGAGTTTACTTTTGCTGACTTTTTCTATTTCATCAAAAATTGAACCTTTTTCATTCGTGGGTAGTTTCTAAAGTTTATTTTGAATTGTTTCAACGATATTTGGCTAGATTTGATTGGTTTGGAGGTTTATTCCAATGGATTAGGAGTTGTTGGTATATCTAACATTGACTTGAGAGAATTAGGACTTGTTGGTCTATTTGTTACGTGAATTATGTGTTAGAGACGGTGTATATGCAAGGTGACGAGTGTATATAATTTGTCATGGGTTAAAGCATGAAGGTTGGGATAATTACCTTTAAATAGTTATTTAATTCATGTTATATTTTGTTACATGCTTTAATTGCTACATGTTCTTACTTATTATCCATGTCTTACTCGTTATTTGTTGTTTAATTGTTACTTGTTTCGATTCATTCTTCACTCAATACCTGTTTACCTTTTATATGTTCCTACCTGTATTAATTGTATATCTTCATTGTCTCATGGTTTTTACTTGTTTTTATTGTCTTTGCATTACATGTTGCACTTTATTATGTTATTATGATTATGTGAGTCATTTAGTTATTCTTGAAATGATGATTTATCGAGGTTTGTGACTACGAGGTATTGGTTATTCTCCGTTTGTACTAGTGGTTCCTTGATGTTCTGTATGCTTTATTTCCCTTTGTATTGAAATTAAGCTTTTGGTTATGTTGAGTTGTTTATATTTATGAGTTGATATTGGGAATGGGTTGTGCGCCACAACAATATTGAAATGAAATGATATTAGGAACGGGTTGCACGCAACAACAGATATTAATACAAAATTGGGATCGGGTTGCATGCTGCAACAAATATTATGGCAAATGATGGAATCGGGTTGCGCGTTGCAACAGAGTATGAAGTGTTGTAACTGTCTGTAGCTGTATTATTTTTTCTCGGTACTATGATATGAGGTTATGAGACGATGTTATTCTGGGGCCCTCTATTAGTTGACATTCAGATCAAATATTATGAGTTTACTACTTTATCTATATTTCTGTATTCTATTATTATTATTATTATTATTATTATTATTATTATTATTATTATTATTATTATTATTATTATTATTATTCGTACATGTATATAGTGATTTCTTATCATAGCCTCGTCACTACTTCGTCCAGGTTAGGGATGGTGTTCGCAGTCCTTGAAGTCCCCTTCTACATTATTTCCACTGTTTATTTTGCTTCAAATAACTGTATTTCATTCAGACCTTATTTTAAGTATTCTAGTTGTTGATGTACTCGTGACTCTGGATTTCTAGGATATGTTTAGATTGCGTACGATATTATTTATCACATGTATTTCAGAGTGTTTCAGTTTTAAATTATAAATGGTCTATTTTTTAAATTGTTAATTTTTTTTAAATATATGGTTAACGTCGGCTTACCTAGCAAGTGGATGTTAGGCGCCATAATGACTCCACGGTTGGGATTTTGGGTCGTGACATGTTGGTATCAGAGCACTAGGTTGCCTAGGCCTCACGAGTCGTGAGCAAGCTTAGTAGAGTATAGATGATCGGTACGGAGACGTCTTTACTTGTCTTCTAAAGGCTATAGGGCTTTATGAAAATTTCACTTCTTTCTTTATCTATCATGCGATTTTATTCTAACTTTGAGTTTGAATCATTCTATCCTTGTTCTCTCACAAATGGTGAGGACATGCACAACATCTACAGCTAATCAGGGGCCGGAGCCCCAGGTTGTAGCCACTACTAAGGTTAGAGGCCGAGGTCGAGCCAGAGGCAGAGGCAGAGGCAGAGCTCAACCTAGAGCCCGTGCATCAGCACCTATCGTGGAGCCTCAGATTGAGCAGGAGGAGGAGATTCCCGCCCCAACTGTTCCAGTTGGACCAGCTCATGTCCTAGAGGGGTTCATTGCCACCCCCGTACTTCATGATGCCCTAGTCCGTCTAGTGGGCCTTATGAAGAGCGTGGCCCAGGCCGATGCATTTCCTATAGCACCAACTATCTCTTGGGATGGGGGTGGAGCCCAGAATCTCGCTACTCACACTCTAGAGTAGATGGCTCCCATTTATCAGACCCCGACAACTCCAGTAGTTGAAGCAATTCAACCTGTCATTGATACACAACCCAAGGAGGGACCTGCGTTGTCGTCTGAGGGGCTGAAGAGGTTGGACAAGTTCACCAAGATATTTTCTATTCATTTTGGTTATACACAATCTAAGGACACACATGATTACTTGGACCGTTGCCATGAGGTATTGCGGAACATGGGTATTGTGGAGTCCAATGGAATTGAGTTCACAGTGTTTTAGATGCACGTTTTCGCCAACAGATGGTGGCAAGACTATGTTCAAGGCAGACCAACAGGTTCACCTCCACTCACTTTGGATCAATTCTCACAGCTATTCTTGGAGAAGTTCATCCCTTTTACTCTAAGAGAGGACTAACGCAACTAGTTTGAGCTCCTTCAGCAAGGTAGCATGACCGTTACCCAGTACAAAGCCAGATTTGTGGACCTATCTCGCCATGCAGTTTTCTTGATCCCTACTGAGATGGAGAGGGTGAGGAGATTTATAGATGGCCTTACTAATGGTATCAGAATTCCAGAGAGACTGAGGATGACATTTCTTTCAATAGAGTTGTAGAGATTGCTAGACGGATCAAGAGGATTCGTAGTCAGGGCAGAGAGGCGGCATCTGAGAAGGGGCTTCATCATTCTGGTGTTTTCAGTGGTGCCTCATTTGGAGGCAGGGGTTCATTTGGTAGAGGTTATCCTCCTAGGCCAATTTAGTCAGTGCTTTAGGTAGCACGCGGTGCTTTGGTCAGTTGTGGTTCTTATGGGTCTCATCCTGAGCAACTAGTATTCAGCACACCATCAGCTCCTATTAGTGCATTACCACTACAGAGCTACTATGGTGGTCATTTGGGTCAGCAAGGATCGTCTCAGACTCAGCAGTTGTGCCAGCCGAGGGGTTGCTTTGAGTGTGGTAACGCAAGCCGTATCAGGAGGTACTGTCCTAGATTGAGGAGCAGCAGACCATAACAGGGTACTCGTGCCATGATTCCGATACCGATTTCTCCACCACCCGCTCAACCAGCTAGAGGCGGGGGTTAGGCAGCCCGAGGTGGTGGTCAAGCCATCAGAGGTGGTACCCAGCATGTTAGAGGTCGTCCGAGAGGCGGATGTCAGAGTGGTGGGGCTCAGCACTGTTTCTATGCATTCACAACTAGGCCTGGGGTAGATTCTTCATATGTGGTCATCACATGTATTGTTCCAGTTTTCCAAAGAGATGCATCAGTTCTATTTGATCTGGGTTCCACTTATTCATATATATCATCCTATTTTGCTTTTATATTTCGATATGTCTCGTGATTCGTTGAGTGCTCCTATTTTTGTGTCTACGTTTGTTGGTGATTTGAATGTGGTAGATCATATTTATTGCTCGTGTGTGGTCTTTGTCGGAGGTTATGAGATTCGGGTAGACCTTCTATTACTTTATATGGTGGATTTTGAGGTGATCTTGGGCATTGATTGGTTGTCACCTTATCATGCTATTTTGGATTGTCATGACAAGACTCTGACATTATCCATGCCGAGGTTGTCTCGATTGAAGTGTAGAGGGACTCCTAGCCATTCTACTAGCAGAGTAATTTCATATGTGAAGGATCGACGTATGGTCGAGAAGGGGTGTTTGGCATATTTGGCCTATATCTATGATCCCAAACAGAGGTTACTTCCATGGATTTGGTTCCAGTTGTGCGCAAGTTCCCAGAGATGTTTCCTACAGATTCGCCGGGAATGTCACCCGCCAGAGATATTGACTTCTGCATTGACTTGGTTTTGGGTGCTCAGCCTATCTCTATTCCACCCTACCGTGTGGCCCCAGTTGAGTTGAAAGAATTAAAGGAGCAGTTGCAGGATTTGCTTGACAAGGGATTCATTAGACCTAGTGTCTCTCCTTGGAGTGCACTGGTGTTGTTTGTAAAGAAGAAGGATGATCGATGAGGATTTGTATAGATTACAGGTAGCTAAATAAAGTCATTATCAAGAACAAGTATCTGTTGTCAAGGATTGATGAATTATTTGATCATCTTCAGGGTGCCAAGGTATTTTCCAAGATTGACATGAGATCTGGCAACCATCAGTTGAAGATTAGGGCATCAGATGTCCCTAAGATAGCTTTTCAGACTCGGTATGGTCACTACGAGTTCTTAATGATGTCATTTGGCTGGACAAATTCCCCAACAACTTTTATGGATTTGATGAACTGGCTGTTCAATCCCTATCTGGATTCTTGTCTTCATTGATGACATATTGGTTTACTCCCGCATTAGAGAGGAGCATGAGCAATATCTGCGGATCGTACTTCATACTCTGAGGGATCATCAATTATATGCCAAGGTTTCAAAGTGTGAGTTCTGGTTGGACTTGGTTGCCTTTTTGGGCCATGTTGTATCTTCTGAGGACGTTAAGGTGGATCCTAAGAAGATTGAGGCAGTTCAGAACTGGCCTAGACCTACTTCAGCTACAACGATTCGGAGTTTCTTGGGTTTGATAGGTTATTATCGCTGATTCGTGGAGGGGTATTCATCTATCTTAGCCTCATTGACCAAGTTGACCCAGAAGGGTGCTCTTTTCAGATGGTTCGACGAGTGTGAGTTGAGCTTTCAGAAGCTCAAGACTGCATTGACTACAACCCAGTGTTTGAGTTTCCTACAGGTTTGGGATCTTACACTGTGTATTCTGATGCATCGCGTATTGGGCTTGGCGCGATATTGATGCAGGACGGTAGGGTGATTGCCTATGCGTCTCGATAGTTGAAGGTTCATGAGAAGAATTACCCTATGCATGACTTATAGTTTGTCGTCATTGCTCATGCACTCAAGATTTGGAGGCCTTATCTATACGACGTTCCATTTAAGGTCTATAATGACCATCAGAGTCTCCAGCACCTGTTCAAGAAGAAGGACCTTAATTTGTGGCAGCGAAGATAGTTGGAGTTGTTGAAAGACTATGATATCACCATATTATATCATCCGGGGAAGGCGAATGTAGTGACTGACGCATTGAGTAGGAAGGCTAAGAGCATGGACAGTTTGGCATATTTACCCGTAGTGGAGAGGTCACTAGCTATGGATGTTCAGGCCTTGGCTAATCAATTTGTGAGTTTGGATGTTTTGGAGCCTAGCCGGGTTCTTGATTGTATTGTGGCACAGTCATTGTTGTTTCAGCATATCAAGGCTTTCCAGTTTGATGATACTCACTTGTTGGTGTTGAAGGATACGACGCAGCGAGGTGGTGCTAAGGAGGTTGTGATTGGGGAGGATGGTGTTATGCGGCTTCAAGGCCGGATTTATGTTCCAAATATTGATAGGTTGAGAAAGTTGATCCTTGAGGAGGCCCACAGTTTGTGCTATTCTATTCACCCGGGTATCATGAAGATGTACCATAACTTAAAACATCACTATTGGTGGCGTAGAATGAAGAAATATATTGTTGCTTATGTATCACGGTGTTTGAATTGTCAACAGGTGAAGTACGAGCATAAGAAATTAAGTGGATTGACTCAGATATTGGAGATACGGAGTGGAAGTGGGAGCACATCACTATTGATTTTATGGTAGGCTTACCACAAACCTTGAGAAAATATGACACAGTCTGGGTTATTATGGACCGATTGACTAAGTCCACAAACTTCATTTCGGTGATGACTTCCTATTATTCAAAGTGGTTGGCTCAGATTTATATCCAGGAGATTATCCACCTGCACGACATGCCCATTTCCATCATTTATGACCATGGCACGTTTTTGATATCGCATTTTCAGAGGGCCGTGCAGTGTGAGTTGGGCATGCAGGTTGAGTTGAGTACCGTGTTTCATCCTCAGACGGACGGACAGTCCTAGTGCACTATTCAGATCTTGGAGGACATGTTAAGTGTATGTGTTATTAATTTTGGAGGTTCATGGGAACAGTTTCTACCGCTTGTAAAGTTTGCCTACAAGAACAGTTACCAGTCGAGTATTCAGATAGTGCCGTACGAGCCCTTATATGGGAGGCAATGTCATTCATCAATTTGTTGGTTTGAGCCCGGAAAGGCTAGATTTTTGGACACTAATTTGGTGTGTCATGCTCTGGAGAAGGTTAAGGTGATTTAGGAGTGACTTCGTACAACTCAGTCCAAGTAGAAGAGTTATATAGACTGGAAGGTTCGAGAAGTGGTTAACATGGTGGGTGAGAAATTCCTTCTCCGAGTGTCCCCTATGAAAGGAGTGATGCGGTTCGGAAAGAAGGGAAAGTTGAGCCCGAGGTTTATTGGCCCGTTCGAGATATTGGAGAGAGTTGGGGAAGTTGCTTATAGGATTGCATTGCCTCCTAGTTTAGCAGGAGGTACATCTGGTATTTCATATTTTCATGCTTCGGAAGTACCATGAGGATAGATCACATGTTTTGGACTTCAACACAGTGCAGCTTGATGAAAACTTGACCTATATGAAGAAGAGTCGGTAGCTATTCTAGACAGGCAGGTTCGTAAGTTGAGATAGAAGAGCTTTCCTTCCGTGAAAGTGCAATGGAGAGGCCACCCAATTGAGGAGGCTACGTGGGAGTCCGAGTTTGATATGCAGAGTAGATATCCCCACCTTTTTACCAGTCCAGGTACTTTTCTATGTCCGTTCAAGGACGAACGTTTCTTTTAGAGGTGGAGAATGTGACGACCCGATAGGTCATTTTGAGAACTAATATTAATTTCTATGTTCCGAGACCTATTATATCTTCATTTGATATTTCTTGATTTGCATGCGCGGTCTGTGTTGATTTTCGAAAAGTTTTTACATAAAATTTTGAAGAAAATATGAGTTTTGGCCTTAAATGAGACTTGAGTTGACCACGATTAAGATTCTTGGTAAACGACCTCAGATCGGTGTTTTGACAATTTTGGTAGGTTTGTATGTTATTTTTTGGACCTGTACGCATGTTTGATTAGGATCCATAGCGACCCAAGCGCATTTAGGCGCGTTATGTGAAAAATTGTGAAAATGAGTTTTAAGATTGGATTCTTGAGTTTTGATAATCGATTAGTATTATTTGATGTTATTTTGATGACTCGAGGTAGCAGAAAAGTTTGTAGGATATTATTACACTTGTGTGCATGTTTAGTTTGGAACCCGAGGGGCTCGGGTGAAATTCAGGTGCATTACGGAAGAGTTTGGAACTACTGGTGAAGTCCTATTGCTGGTGTGGTCTGCAAATCTCGCATTTGCGAGGTCTGGCTCGCATTGCGAGCTCACTTTTTAGGTCAAATAATGGCATTTGCGACATTGGGCTGGTGGACTGATACTTCACTTTTGCGAATATCTGATCACATTTGAGGACTATGGGTGTTCGCATTTGCCCCAATTGAGCTGCTTTTGCGACTAGGAGTTGGGGGCTGGCAGCTTCACAATTGCATAGCTTAGCTCGCATTTGTGCTTGTTTAAGAGGGGGAGAATATAATGACTCGGCTGGTCATTTTGAGTATTGTAGCCTCGTTTCCCCATTTATCGCTTCTTCAATGTTTAATTATGGTTATGTGACTTAATGGGGTTGTAGGTTTGGTTCCAGGGATGTTTCAGAGTGAAATGGGACACTTAGTCCCAAGGTTGAAGGCTTTAGTTGAAAGAGTTGACCGGAGTTTGACTTTTGTGTAGATGACTCCAGAATAGAGTTTTGATGGTTCCAATAGCTTCGTATGATAATTTTGGACTTAGGCGCATGTCCAGATGTTGATTTGGAGGCCCGTAGGTCGTTTTGGCTTGAATTGGTGAAAGTTGGAAAGTTGAAGGTTTGGAAGGTTGAGAAGTTTGATCGAGAGTTGACTTTATTGATATCGAGTTCGGAGTTTTGTCCCGGGAGTTGGAATAGGTCCTTTGTGTCATTTATGACTTGTGTGCAAAATTTGAGGTCAATCGTAGTTGGTTTGGTATGATGCAACATTAGTTTTAAAAGCTAGAGGTTCATAAGTTCATTAGGTTTGGATTGGGGTGCAGTTCATGATTTTGGTATTGCTTGATGTGATTTGAGGCTTCGTCTAAGTTCGTATCGTTTTTAGGACCTGTTGGTATGTTTGGATGGGGTCCCGGGGACCTCAGGTGTGTTTCGGATCAAGTTCGGACTCACTTTGGACTTTGTTGGATTGCTAATGTCTGTGCTTCTGGTTTCCTCTTTTGCAATCGCAGAGGGTAAGGCTTGGAAGGTGGGAATTTTTTCTATGTGATCGCGTGGTTAAGGCTGCAATAGCGAAACCTTGAGAGAGTTGTGTTATGCAATCGCGTGGGAGGAGACGCATTTGCGAAGAAGGAAGAGGAGTCCTGGGATTTCCACACGTTGTTCAGCGCGATCGCGTGAGGCTGTCCGCGATCACGTAGGTCAGGGAAATTAGTCACAACGTTCGCGACCTAGAGTGTGAGTTCGCGTAGAAGGTTTTTGGCTACTGAAGGTTTTGTTCTTCGTGATCGTGTGGGAAATTCCGCGATCGCGTGGTGTAATCACTGGGCAGTAGATATTTAATTCCAAATCGAGGGTTAGAGTACCATTTTCATATTTTGAGTCGTAGAGCTCAATTTTGGGAGATCTTGGAGGGGATTTTCACGTCTTGGATCGGAGTAAGTGTTTTTGACTTGGATTTGTTGATATTTCATGATTCCATCTTCGTTTTTGGCATTTTAGTAGTGAATTAAAGTGAAGAAATTTGTGATTTTGAGGAAACTTTTCTAAAATGAAAAATGGAGGTTTGCAGGTCGATTTGAGGTCGAAATTGGATGATTTTGGTGTGGTTGGACTCGTAATTGAATGGGATTTCAGATTTTGTGAATTTTGTCGGGTTCCAAGGCTTGGTCCCGGGGTTGACCTTTTGGGTTGACTTTTTGATTTTTAATAAAGATAGAAATTTTATTGTTTGAAGTTGTTTCCTACAACATCATTTGTTGATATTGAGTTGTTTGTGACTAGATTCGAGTTGTTTGGAGGCCGATACGTCTGGGAAGGGCTTGTTGGAGTTGTGATTTGCGCGATTTGAGGTAAGTAACACTTCTAAACTTGGATTTGAGGGTATTTAACCCTAAGGACTACATTGTGTGAAAGATATTATGGTGATATACGCGCTAGGTGACGGGCATGTGTGCATGCACCGATTTGTTCGTAGTTTAGGGAGGCCTTTACGCTAATACCGAGTTTGTTTTGCTATCATACCATGTCACCTCCGTGTTTCCTCTATTATTTGAACTGTGAATCATGTTAGACATCATGTCTAGGCTAAGTGCTAACTGTTTGAGACTTGATAGGGCTATTCTTGTTATTTCTAAGTTATATACCTTATTTGCACGCATGTTCTCAGTCATGATACAATATCCATGTATGATACCTCTGTCTCAGTACTTCTTATCTGATTACTCACATGTTGTTGATATCGCTTAATGGTAAAACTGTTTAATTGAATATTTGAGATGTGCTCATCTGAGACGTAAACGGTAAATGACTGAGTTGGGCCGTAGAGCCGGTTTGGTATTGATTTTGAGGTGACGCGTACACCAGGCCCATATTATGACGAGTGTTATTATTTTGAGGCGACGCATGCACCATGCCTCATTATTGGGTTAAGTGATTATAATTAGCGCTTGGGCAGGAACCGCCCCTCCGAAGTCTGACATGCCAGCAGTGGGTGCATGCACAGTGTTCCATATATGTGCTTAATGATGGGTAGTTATACCAGGAACTCGTATAGTTCTAAGTGTAAATACTATTGATGGATCCACTATGATACTATTGATTTACATGTATACTTGACATGTAGGCATAACGATGTACTTTCCTCACGCTAACTAGTAATTGACCTGCTTTATCCGTGTTGGGTTTTAAATTGTTATACTTGAAAGCATGCTTAAATTCCTGAAATGAGAACGAATTGTACTTGATATCATTGATTTACTATTTCTATGGTTTATCCTGTCTTTTCCGAACTGTTATCGGTTATTGGTACTAGAATTTGACTGTTGTTCTGAGCTCGCCACTACTTTCAACCCAAGGTTAGTGTTGTTACTTATTGAGTACATTGGGTCGGTTGTACTCATGCTACACTCTGCACTTCGTGTGCAGATCCAGGTACATTTGGCCGAGGTGATTTTCAGGCTTGAGTTGTGCCAGATATTTGGGAGACTACGAGGTACCTACCATACCATCCACAGTCCTTGAATTTCTCTTCCTATTATATTTATCTTTACTGTTTCTCATGTTCACACAGTTGTATTAGAGGATTTATTTCGTACCTTGTTATTCAGTAGCTGTGCCCATTGTGATTCCAGGTCTTTAGGAGGCTTTGGCCCAGATTTTGACTGTATGCACTAGCCTTGCTCAGGCGGTTTCAGTTCTAGACCGATGTCTGTGAATTCTTCGCACAGCGGGTATTTTGGAGAATAGTGGAGTTACATTTACCACTTTTCAACTGACTGGGGAAGCCTATCGATGGTGGTAGACCTATGAATTGAGCTGGCCAATTGGCGTAGCGCCACTTTCATGGCATGAGTTCTCCATTCTCTTTTTAGAGAAGTTTGTTCCATAGACCCGCTGGGAGGAGCTGCATAGAGATTTTGAGCAGCTACGCCAGGGAGATATGACTATGACCTAGAATGAGATGAGATTCGTAGATTTGGCATGTCATGCTGTATGGTTGGTTCCCACATAGAGAGGGAGAATCAGGAGGTTCATTGATGGCCTTAAACATGGCCGACCTTACAGTTTGGCTCGAGTGGCCGAGACAAATACTAGGTTTGAGCAGGTGGTCAAGATTTCTAGGTGTTTAGAGTTCGTTCGCAGACTTGAGCGCGAGGAGTAGGAGGTCAAGAGGCCCCATAGTTTTGGCGGTTTCAGTGGTACCTCATCAGGAGGTCAGTCACATCACAACTGAGGTTGTCCCTACAGGCCCGCTCAGATGGCTCGTCCGGTTTATCGTGGCGCATCAGCTAGTTATGATTCATACAATGCTCATCCGTGTCAGTCATCTTTCAGTGCCCTCCAAGCCCAGAGTTCATCCCGTGCTCCATCAGTTCAAGGTTCGTTAGTACCGAGTTCTTCCAGTGGTTATTCTAGTTCTCGAGGTCCGATACAGGCCCCACCACCATTTTCGGCTCGAGGTTATATGATTGTGGAGAGTTGGGGAACGTGAGTAAGTATTGTCCCCGTAAATACAGAGGTCCAGTGCAGCATGGAGGCCAGTCAATGACCCTTGCACCAGTTGCTACACCACCCTCTTAGCCAGCTCGGCGTGGAGGTCGTATGGGTCTATATCGCCCAGAGGGGGAGGTCAGACAGGTGGTGGTCAGGCTCGATGCTATGATTTTCCCGCCAGGCCAGAGGCAGTTGCTTTAGAAGCAGTGATCACAGGTATTGTTTCAGTGTGCCACGGGGATGCTTCAATATTATTTGATCCTGGTTTCACTTATTCATATGTATCATCGTACTTTGCTCGTTAGCACTGTGATTCCTTAGTTACACCTTTTCATGTATCTACGCTAGTGGGTGATTCTATTGTTATGTACTACATATATCGGTCATATGTGGTGACTATTGGGGGATTGGAGACGAGAGTTGATCTTTTGCTGCTTAGTATGGTTGATTTTGACGTGATTCTAGGCATGGAATAATTGTCACCATGTCATGGAATACCGTGACGTTGGCGATGCCGTCATTGCCTAGGATTGAGTGGAGAGGTTCTTTGGACTATGTTCCCAGTAGAGTGATTTCATATTTAAAGGCCCAATGGATGGTTGGGAAGGGATGTTTGGCATATTTGGCCTTTGTGAGGGATGTTGGTGCTGATACTCCTACCATTGTTCTAGTAGTGTGAGATTTTTTGGATGTGATTCCTGCAAACCTGTCGGGCATGCGACTTGACAGGGACATTTGATTTTGGTATTGACTTGGTACCGGGCACTCAGCCCATGTCAATTTCTCCGTATCGTATGGTGCCAGCAGAATTGAAGGAATTGAAATAACAACTTTAGGAGCTTCTTGATAAGGGGTTCATTAGGCCTAGTGTGCCGCCCTAGGGTGCACCAGTTCTATTTGTGAAGAAGAAGGATGGTACAATGCGAATGTGCAGTGATTATAGGCGGTTGAACAAAGTTACAATTAAGAACAAGCATCCTTTACCGTGTATTGATGACTTATTTGACTAGCTTCAAGGAGCTAGAGTGCTCTATAAGATTGATTTGAGGTCTAGGTATCACCAGTTAAAGATTCGGGATTCTGATATCCTGAAGATGGCATTCAGGACCCGTTGTGGTTACTACGAGTTCCTTGTGATGTCTTTTTGGGATGACTAATTCCCCAACAACATTTATGCATTTTATGAACAAAGTATTCCAGCCATATCTTGATTCTTTTGTTATATTATTCATTGATGATATAGTGGTATACTCACATAACCAGGAGGAGCATGCGCATTATCTGAGGATTGTACTACAGACGTTGAGGGAGCAGAAACTTTATGCGAAATTCTCCAAGTGTGAGTTCAAACTTAATTCTGTGGCGTTCTTGGGGCACGTGGTGTCCAGTGAGGGTATCAAGGTAGATCCGAAGAATATTGAGGCAGTTTAGAGTTGGCCCAGATCGTCTTCAGCTATTGAGATTCGGAGTTGGCTTGGCTTGGCTAGATATTATCGTCGTTTTGTGGAGGGTTTCTCATCCATTGCTGCACCTTTGACTAGATTGACCCAGAAGGGTACCCTATTTAGGTGGTCTAATGAATGTGAGGAGAGCTTTCAGAAACTCAAGACTGCCTTGATCGCAAACCCTGTTCTAGTTTTGCCTTCAGCATTAGGTTCATATAGAGTGTATTATGATGCTTCTCGGATGGGTATTGGGTGTGTCTTGATGCTGTAGGATAAAGTGATTGCTTATGCTTCATGCTAGTTGAAGCCCTATGAGAAGAACTACCCCATTCATGATTTAGAGTTGGTAGTCATTGTTCATGCATTAAAGATTTGGAGGCATTATCTTTATAGCGTGTCTTGTGAGGTATTTGCCGATCACCTGAGTTTACAACACCTCTTCAAGTAAAAGGATCTAAATTTGAGGAAGCGGAGATGGTTGGAGCTATTAAAAGACTATGATATTACCATTTTGTATCATCCTGTGAAGGCCAATGTTGTGGCTGATGCCTTGAGTAGAAAGGCGGTGAGTATGGGTAGCCTTGCATATATTCTTGTTGGTGACAGAACACTTGTAGCAAATGTTCATGCCTTGGCCAATCAGTTTGTGAGGTTAGATGTTTCGGAGACTAGTCGGGCTCTAGCTCATGGTTTCTCAGTCTTCCTTATTTGAGTGCATCAGAGAGCGTTAGTATGACGACCCCCATTTGCTTGTCCTTAAGGGCACGGTACAACACGGTGATGCCAAGGAGGTTTCAATTGGAGATGATGGGGTGTTCCAGATGCAGTGTCGAATTTGTGTGCCTAATGTGGATGAGTTACGTGAGTTGATTCTTGAGGAGGCCCACAGTTTGTGATATTCCATTCATCCGGGTGCCACAAAGATGTATCAGGACTTGAGGCAGCTCTATTGGTGGAGGAGAATGAAGAAAGATATAGTAGAGTATGTGTCTTGGTGGTTGAACTGTCAGAAGGTGAAGTATGAGCATCAGAGGACGGGCTGTTTGCTTCAGTGACTTGAGATTCCTGACTGGAAATGGGAGCGTGTTACTATGGACTTTGTTGTTGGGCTCCCACGGACTTTGAATAAATTTGATGCTATTGGGTGAATGTGGACCGGTTGACTAAGTCCGCACATTTCATTCCAGTTGTGACTACCTATTCTTCGGAGCGGTTGGCTGAGATCTATATCCGCGAGATTGTTCGC
Source organism: Nicotiana tabacum (assembly GCF_000715075.1). Classification (NCBI taxonomy): domain Eukaryota; kingdom Viridiplantae; phylum Streptophyta; class Magnoliopsida; order Solanales; family Solanaceae; genus Nicotiana; species Nicotiana tabacum. Next base: position 36,608,956 of record NC_134098.1, read on the forward strand.
TTTCACGGTGTGCCGGTGTCCATTATTTCTAATCGGGGCATGCAGTTCACATTGTAGTTTTTGAGGGCAGTGCAGTGAGAGTTGGGCACACGGGTTGAGTTAAGTACAACATTCCACCCCTAGACGGATGGACAGTCCGAGCACACCATTTAGATATTAGAGGATATGCTACGCACTTGTGTTATGAATTTCGGGGGTTCTTGAGATCAGTTTCTACCGCTTGTAGAGTTTGCCTACAACAATATCTACCAATAAAGTATTCAGATGGCTCCTTATGAGGCCTTATATAGGAGGCGGTGTTGTTCTCCAGTGGGTTGATTTGAGCCGGGAGAGGTTAGGTTGTTGGGTACTGATTTGGTTCAGGATGCCTTAGAGAAAGTCAAGTTGATTCAGGATTGACTTCGCACAACACAGTCTAGATAGAAGAGTTACGCTGATCGGAAGGTTTGTGATGTTGCATATATGGTGGGAGAGAAGATATTGCTCAGAGTATTGCCCATGAAGGGTGTGATGAGGTTCGGGAAGAAGGGCAAGTTGAGCCCTCGGTATAATGTCCCTTTTGAGGTACTTGAGAGGATTGGAGAGGTGGCCTACAAGCTTGTATTGCCGCCTAGTTTATCTGGTGCTCACCCAGTGTTTCATGTTTCTATGCTCCGGAAGTATAATGGCGATTCTTCCCATGTTTTGGATTTCAGCACGGTTCAGTTAGATGGGGATTTGACTTATGATGTGGAGCCCGTGGCCATTGTAGATCGGCAGGTTCAAAAGTTGAGAACAAAGAACATAGCTTCAGTGAAAGTTCACTGGAGAGGCCAGCCAGTCGAGGAGGATACTTGGGAGATCGAGTGGGAGATGCGGAGCAGCTATCCACACCTATTTGAGACTCCAAGTATTATTCTAGACCCGTTCGAGGATGAACGTTTGTTTAAGAGGGGGAGAATGTAACGACCCGGTCGATCGTTTGAGTATTGTAGCTCTGTTTCCCCATTTATCACTTCTTCTATGTTTAATTATAGTTATGTGACTTGCAGGGGTGGTTGGTTTGGTTCCAGGGATGTTTCGGAGTGAAATAGGACACTTAGTCCCAAAGTTGAAGGCTTAAGTTGAAAGAGTTGACCGAAGTTTGACTTTTGTGTAGACGACGCCAGAATAGAGTTTTGATGGTTCCGATAGTTTTGTATGGTATTTTGGACTTAAGCTTATCTCCGAATGTTGTTTAAGTTCTGTAGGTCATTTTGGCTTGAATTGGTGAAAGTTGGAATGTTGAAGGTTTGAAAGGTTGAGAAGTTTGACTGAGAGTTAACTTTATTGATATAGGGTTCAGATTTTGGTTCCTGGAGTTGGAATGGGTTCGTTATATCATTTATGACTTGTGTGCAAAATTTAAGGTCAATCGGAGTTCGGTTGGTATAATTCGGCATTAGTTTTAGAAGCTAGAAATTTATAAGTTCATTAGGCTTGGATTGGGGTGCGATTTGTGATTTCGGTGTTGTTTGATGTGATTTGAGGCTTCGACTAAGTTTGTATCGTGTGTTAGGACCTGCTGGTATGTTTGGATGGGGTCACGAGGGCCTCGAGTGTGTTTCAGATAAAGTTCGGACTCTTTGGACTTTGTTAGATTGCTGATGTCTGTGCTTCTGGTTTCCTCTTTCCCGATCGCGAGGAGAGGGATGTGATTGCGGAGGGTAAGGCCTGGTAGGTGAGAATATTTTCTATGTGATCGCGTGGTTAAGTCTACCATCGCAAATCCTTGAGAGAGTTGTGCTACACGATAGCGTGGGAGGAGACGCATTCGCGAAGAAGGAAGAGAAGGCTTGGGATTTCCACGCATTGTTCAGTGGGATCGCGTGAGGCTGTCAGCGATTGCGTAGGTCAGGGAAATTAGTCACTGCTTTTACGACCTAGAGTGTGCGTTCGCGTAGAAGGTTTTTGGCTACTAAAGGTTTTTTTCTTTGCGATCGCGTGGAAATTTTGCGATCACATAGTGTAATCATTGGGCAGCAAATATTTAATTCCATATCGAGGGTTAGAGTACCATTTTCATATTTTGAGTTGTAGAGCTCGGTCTTGGGCGATCTTGGAGGAAATTTTCACGTCTTGGATCGGGGTAAGTGTTTTTGACTTGGATTTGTTGATATTTCATCATTCCATCTTCGATTTTAGCATTTTAATACTAAATTAAAGTGAAGAAATTGGGGATTTTGTGGAAACTTTTCAAAAATGAAAAACGGAGGTTTGAAGGTTGATTTGAGGTCGCAATTGGATGATTTTGGTATGGTTTGACTCGTAATTGAATGGGTGTTCGGATTTTGTGAATGTTGTCGGCTTCTGAGGCGTGGGCTCGGAGTTGACCTTTTGGGTTGACTTTTTGATTTTTGATAAAGATCGAAACTTTATTATTTGAAGTTGTTTCCTACGACATCATTTGTTGATATGGAGTTGTTTGTGACTAGATTCGAGTCATTTGGAGGCCGATACACGTGGTAAGGGCTTGTTGGAGTTGTGATTTGCTCGATTTGAGGTAAGTAATGCCTCTAAACTTTGATTTGAGGGTATTTAACCCTAATTACTACGTTATGTGAAAGATAATGGGGTGACGTACGCGGTTCGTGACGGGAGTGTGTGCGTGCACCGATTTGTTCATAGTTTGGGGAGGCCTTTAGGCTAATATAGAGTTTGTTTTGCTATCATACCATGTTACCCCCACGTCCCCTCTACTTGTTTGATTATTTGAACTATGAATCATGTTAGACATCATGTCTAAACTACTTGCCAACTGTTTGAGAATTGATAGGGCTATTCTTGTTGTTTCTAAGTTATATACCTTATTTGCACACATGTTCTCAGTCATGATACCATATTCGTGTAAAATACCTGTGTCTTAGTACTTCTTATCTGATTACTCACATATTGCTGGATAAAATTGTTTAATTGAATATTTGAGATGTGCTCATCTGAGACTTGAATGGTAAATGACTGAGTTTGGGCCGTAGAGTAGGTTTGGTACTGATTTTGAGGTGACGCGTACGCCAGGCCCATATTGTGCTGAGTGTTATTGTTTTGAGGCGACGCGTGCACCGGGCCTCATTATTGGGCTAAGTGATTATAATTAGTGCTTGTGCAGGATCCGCCCCTCCGCAGTCTGACATGCCAGCAGTGGGCGCATCCACAATGTTTTATATATGTGCTTGATGATGGGAAGTTATGCTAGGCACCCCTACAGTGCTAAGTGTAAATACTATTGATGGATCTACTGTGATACTGTTGATTTACGTGTTTACTTGACATATAGGCACAAGGATGTACTTTCCTCATGCTAATTGGTAATTGACTTGCTTTATCCGTGTTGGGTTTTAAACTTTTATACTTGAAAGCATGCCTAAATTTCTGAAATGAGAACGAGTTGTAGTTGATATCATTGATTTACTATTTCTATGGTTTATCTTGTATTTTCCGAACTATTATCAGTTATTGGTACTAGCATTTGACTATTGTTCTGAGCTCGTCACTGCTTTCAATCTAAGGTTAGGGTTGTTAATTATTGAGTACATTGGGTCGGTTGTACTCATACTACACTCTGCACTTCGTATGCAGATCCAGGTACATCCGAGCGAGGTGATTTTCAGGCTTGAGTTATGCCAGCTATTTGGGAGACTACGAGGTAGCTACCATACCGTCCGCAGTCCTTGAAGTTCTCTTCCTGTTATCTTTATCTTTATCGTTTCTCCTGTTCAGATAATTGTATTAGAGGATTTATTATGTACCTTGTTATTCGCTAGTGCTCGTGTACCTGTTGACACTAAATTTTGGGGTTGAGTTGTTGTAGCATTTTGACTATATTCTCAATTATGTCATGACATTCTTCCATTGTTGAGTTATTAGACCATGTAATCTCATTTTTATTGTTAACCATGTGATTGTTGGCTTAGCTAGCGGGTTGGGTTAGGTACCATCATGACTTGTGGATTTTGAGCTGTGACAACCTGAGGGGAGGATTGCATTTGCGAGAATTTTGTCGCATTTGCGACTTTACTGGGATTGATGTACTGGTCGCATTTGCGATCAGTGTGTCGCATTTGTAGACATCGCATTTGCAAACTAGAGTTCACAAATGCAACACCTGCAGGTTGGTAAAAAAAGGGGAAAACTGCGACTTAGCTCATTTCACTCTATTTTTCAATCCTAAACACTCTAGAGGCGATTTTCTCAAGAGCGTTTATTTCCAAAATCATTGGTAAGTAACCTTAACTAGTTTTAAATCAATTCACATTACTTTTCATGAATTTTTAACATCAAATCTAGGAATTTCATGGTAGAAATTAGGGGTTTTTGGTAGAATTTAGGGATTTAGTAAACTTGAGATTCAGACCTCAAATTGAAGTCGGATTTCAAAACAAATCACATATCCGGGCTGGGGGTGAATGGGTAATCGAGCTTTGGTCAGGATCTCAGATTTTGACCAAGCGGGCTGGGGGTTGTCTTTTTCAATTTCATCAAAGATTGAATCTTTTTCATTTGTGGGTAGTTTCTAAAGCTTATTTTGAATAATTTAAACAATATTTGGTTAGATTTGATTGGTTTAGAGGCTTATTCGAAAGGAAAATCCGCGATTGGTTGTTGATTTAGTTGCGCAAGGAGTTAAGTGTCGTGTCTAACTTTGACTTGAGGAAATTATGACTTGTTGGTCTATTTGTTATGTGAATTATGTATGGGAGACGGCGTATATGCGTTGTCATGGGTTAAAGTATGCGGGTTGGGCTATTTACCTTTACATCGTTATTATTCCATGTTATATTTTGTTACATGCTTTAATTGCTATATGCCATTACTTGTTATCCATGCCTTACTTGTTATCTTTTGTTTAATTCTTACTTGTTTCGATTTATTAATTCTTCACTCAATACCGTTTACCTTCTATATGTTCCTACCTGTATTAATTATATATCTCCATTGTCTCTTATTTTTATTGTCTTTGCATTAGTTGTTGCAATTTATTATGTTATTCCGATTATGTGAGTCATTTAGTTATTCTTGAAATGATGATTTGTTGAGGTTTATTGTGACTACGAGGTATTGGTTATTCTCCGTTTGTACTTGTGGTTCCTTGATTTTCTGTACACTTTATTTCCCTTTGTGTTGAAATTACATTTTTGGTTGTGTTGAGTTGTTTGTGTTTATGAGTTGATATTGGGAATGCTTTGAGCTCCTCAACAGTATTAAAATGAAATAATATTAGGAACGGGTTGCACGTTGCAACATATATTAATACGATATTGCGATCGGGTTACAGCTACAACAGATATTGTGACCAATGCTGGGATTGGGTTGCGTGCCACAACAGAGTATGATATGTTGTAGTTGTCCACAGTTGTAGTGTGTTATCTCGGTACTATGATTGGAGATTATGAGACGATGTAATTCTAGGGGCCCTCTGTTAGTTGACCTTCGGGTTAGTTTTCATGCGTTTACTGCTTTATCTATATTTCTGTATTCTGTTATTCTTATTATTTGTACAGGTATATAGTGAGTGTCCTGTCATAGCCTCGTCACTACTTCGTCGAGGTTAGGCTCGACATTTACAGAGTACATGGGATCGGTTGTACTCATACTACACTTATGCACTTCTTGTGCAGATCGTGGTGTTGGTCCTAGCGATATGTAGAAGAGTTGCTCGGATCTTACTTGCCCATGAGACTTGAGGTAGAGTTGCTGGTCTTCGCAGTCCCTGAAGTCCCCATCTACCTTATTTTCATTGTTTATTTTGCTTCAGACATATGTATTTCATTCAGACCTTATTTGTAGTATTCTAGATGTTCATGTACTCGTGACACCGGATGTCACGACCCAAAATCCTAACCTATCGTGATGGTGCCTATCGTGGTACTAGGTTAGTAGACATTTATGAAACAACTCCAACACATAACAGAAAACAGATTTAAAATAGTTTAAATAATAACAACTTCCCATAAATAGGATAGAAATCAAAAATACAATGCGGAAATCCCCAACATCGGGGTATCACCGAGTACATGAGCATATATACATCACAAGTCCGAAAAATACTTTCTATGAAAATCTGAAACCAAATACAATAAATGGAAAGATAGGGAAGAAGAAACAAGGTCTGCGAAACGTCGGTAGCTGCCTCAAAATCTCCAGAAGATCAACTATGCGCGGAAATCAACACCCAATGTGTCCGGGAACACCTGGATCTGCACACGAAGTGCAGGGTGTAGTATGAGTACAACCAACTCAACAAGTAACAATACTAAATAAGGAACTTAAAGTAGTGACGAGCTTCACAGTTATAGTTCAATTACAATGATTTCAACATAAGAAAGTAGGCATGCTCTCAAGTTCGCTAACTTAGGTCAATAGTTATTCCATGACCAGTTCAAGTGAAACAGAGTGTAATATCTTTAAGAAATTTCAAACAACAATACATGGCAGTTAATGCAACAATAATGAAATCAAATGCATCCTCTCAGGGCCACAGTCACTCAACCTTCCCATTCACTCAGCATTCAGCACTCGTACTCAATAGGTACCTGCGCTCACTAAGGGTGTATGCAGACTCCAGAGGGGCTCCTTTAGCCCAATCGCTATAATCTACACAGACAACTCATGTGCTGCTCGGACAACTCACGTGCTATAATATAATATCTAAATCCGCACGGATAACTCACGTGCTGCACGGACAACTCATGTGCTGCACAAACAACTCACGTGCTATAGTATAATATCTGGATCCGCACGGACAACTCACGAGCAGTACGGACAACTCACGAGCTATAGTATAATACCTCACAATCAGGCCCTCAGCCTCACTCAGTCGTCAACCTCTCCAGTCTCTCGGGCTCTCAGAACTCATAATAAGCAGCCCAGACAACAATGATATGATGCATCAAAAATGAACAATAGAGACTGAGATGTAACATACAAATGAACTGTGACTGAGTACAAACAACAATTTAGCAGATAATTCAACATGTACACGACCCATGTGGGTCCCTATAATGCCAACACGTAGTCTAAAGATGATTTGTGGTTAAATTTCTCTAATACATGGAGAATATACAGATAACAACAGATTATACAACTACACGGTTTCACGGAATTTGACCAAGTCACAATTCCTACTGTGCACGCCCACACGCCCGTCATCTAGCATGTGCGTCACCTTAAAACCAAATACATGACATGTAATACGGGGTTTCGTACCCTCAGAACCAAATTTAGAACTGTTACTTACCTCAATCCGAGCAAATCTCTACTCCAATATACCCTTGCCTCGCGAAACGGCCTCTGAATGCCTCGAATCTAGCCATAAATAATGCGATATAATCAATACGGGCTAAAGGAATCAACTCCATAAGAAAATGTTAAGTTATTAATCAAAATAAAAAATTGGCTCAAAAGTCGCCCCCGGGCCCACATCTCGAAATTCGATAAAAGTCACAAAACCTGAAAGCCCTCTCAACCACGAGTCTAACCATACCAAATCTATCAAAATACAACACCAAATCGTCCCCCAAATCCCCAAATCAAACTCTCCAAATCCTTAGCCTCAAATTCCCAATTTATACCTTAAATACACACCAACTAGGTATGAAAACCAATGGGGAACAATATTATTGATAAAAAAATAAGCACAAGGGACTTACCTCAAGAATACCCTCAAAATCCCTCTCAAAAATCGCCTAAATCGTGCTTGAAATGTTTGAAATGAAGCCAAAATCGCGAACCCTTATTTTTAAACATTCTGCCCCAGGCTTTTCGCACCTGCGGCCATATATCTGCCCCTGCGGAACCGCTTTTGCGGTCAATTCCCCTTTTCTGTGGAAATCACTTAAGTCCCCCAGTCCCGCATCTGCGCTCCAGGTTCCACACCTGCGAAAGCGCTTCTGTGACCTTCTACCCGCTTCTACGGAAACAAGCCCCTCTCACAATTCCGCATCTGCGGAGCCTCACTTGCACCTGCAGGCTCACAGTTGTGGTTAGATCCTCGCACCTGCGCCCTGTCCAGGCCAGGCTAGCTCCGCTTCTGCGGTTCACCCCTCGCTTCTGCGAGACCGCACCTGCGATCCCTACTCCGCAGGTGCGATTACACCGAAAGCTAGTGAGCTTCAGCACTTCTCTCATACTTCAAATCGATCTGTTAACCATCCGAAATCAACCCGAGGCCTCCAGGACCTCAACAAAAGATACCAACAAATCTTAAAACCTTATATGAAGTTAGTCGAGCCTTCAAACTACCTCGAACAACATCAAAAACATGAATCACACATAGATTCAAGCCTAATGAACTTTGAACTTTCAATTTATACAAACGATGCCGAAACCTATCAAATCACATCCGATTGACCCTAACTTTTGCACACAAGTCACAAATGACACCACGGACCTACTCTAACTTCCAAAATCGGAATCTGACCCCGATATCAAAAAGTCTACTCCTGGTCAAACTTTCCAAAAATTCAACTTTCGCCATTTCAAGCCTAATTCCACTACAGATTTCCAAATGAAAATCCGGAAAAGATCCTAAGTCCAAAATCACCTAACGGATCTAACAGAAACATCAAAATTCCATTCCGAAGTCGTTTACTCAAAGATTAACTTCCGGTCAAACATTTTAACTTAAGCTTTCAACCTTGAGACTAAGTGTCTCATTTCATTCTGAAATCACACCGGACCCGAACCGACTACCCCGACAAGTCACATAACAACTATAAAGTACAAAATGAGCAGTAAATGGGGGAACGGGGCTACATCTCTCAAAAAACCGGTCGGGTCGTTACATCCCCCCCTTAAACAAACATTCATCCTCGAACGGGTCTAGAAACATACCTGGAGTCTCAAATAGTTGTGGATATCTGCTCCGCATCTCCCTCTCGGTCTCCCAAGTAGCCTCCCCAACTGGCTGATCTCTCCACTACACCTTTACTGAAGTTATGTCCTTTGACCTTGCTTTCGAACCTACCGATCCAAAATGGCCACCGGCTCCACGTCATAAGTCAGATCACGATCCAACTGAACTGTACTGAAATCCAAAACATGAGATGGATCACCGACATACTTTATGAGCATAGAAACATGAAATATTGGATGCACACTCGATAAACTAGGTGGCAAGGAAAGCTTGTAAGCCACCTCCCCAATTCTATGAAGTACCTCAAATGGCCCAGTATACCGAGGGCTCAACTTTTCCTTCTTCCCGAACCTCATAACACTCTTCATGGGTGAAACCTTAAGTAGTACCTTCTCCCCAACCATGGAAGCAACATCACAGACCTTCCTGTCGGCATAACTCTTCTTTCCAGACTGCGCCGTGCAAAGCCGCTCCTGAATCATCTTAACCTTGTCCAAAGCATCCTGGACCAAGTTAGTACCCAATAGCCTAGCCTCCCCAAGCTCAAACTAACCCACCGAAGATCTACACCGTCTCCCATACAAAGCCTTATACGGTGCCATCTGAATACTTGACTGGTAGCTGTTGTTGTAGGCAAACTCCGCAAGTGGCAGAAACCGATCCTAAAAACCCCCAAAATCAATGACACAAGCGCGTAGCATATCCTCTAATATCTGAATAGTATGCTCGGATTGTCCGTCCGTCTGAGGGTGAAATGTTATGCTCAACTCAACCTGGGTACCTAACTCTCGTTGCACGGCTCTCCAAAACTGTGATGTGAACTGCGTGCCCCGATCTGAAATGATGGACACTGGCATACCGTGGAGGCGAACAATCTCTCGGATGTAAATCTCAGTCAGCCGCTCCAAATTATAAGTAGTCCCAACTGGAATGAAGTGCGCGTACTTGGTTAGCCGATCCACAATCACCCAAATAGCATCGAACTTCCTCGAAGTCCGTGAGAGCCCAACTACAAAATCCATGGTAATTCGCTCCCATTTCCACTTAGGAATCTCTAACCTTTGAAGCAATCCGCCCGGTCTCTGATGCTCATACTTTACCTGCTGACAGTTGAGGCACCGATCTACGAACCCCACTATATCCTTCTTCATTCTTGTCCACCAATAATGCTACCTCAGGTCCTGATACATCTTCGCGGCACCCGAATGAATGGAATACCACGAACTGTGGGCCTCCTCAAGAATCAACTCACGTAGCACATCCACATTAGGCACACAAATCCGACCCTGTATCCTCAATACCCCGTCATCCCCAATAGTAACATCTCTGGCATCACCGTGCTGAACTGTGTCCTTAAGGACAAGCGAATGAGGGTCATCATACTGGCGCTCTCTGATGCGATCATATAAAGAAGACCGCGAAACCACACAAGCCAAAACTCTGCTCGGCTCGAAAATATCTAATCTGACAAACTGGTTGGCCAAGGCCTGCACATCCAAGGCTAAAGGCCTCTCTACTACTGGTAGATATGCTAAAGTCCCCACACTCTCTGCCTTGCGACTCAAGGCATCAACCACCACATTGGCCTTTCCGGGATGATAGAGGGTGGTGATGTCATAATCCTTAAGAAGCTCCAACTATCTCCGCTGCCGCAAGTTAAGATACTTCTGTTTAAACAGATGTTGTAGACTCCGGTGATCGGTGAAAACCTCACAAGGAACACCATACAAATAGTGCCACCAGATCTTCAAGGCATGAACAATAGCTACTAACTCAAGGTCGTGGATAAGATAGTTCTTCTCATGCACCTTCAGCTGTCTGGACACGTAGGCAATTACCCTACCGTCCTGTATCAACACTGCACTAAGACCAATGCATGACGCATCATAATATACGGTATAGGACTCCAAACCAGTAGGCAACACCAATACTAGGGTTGTAGTCAAAGCAGTCTTGAGCTTTTGAAAGCTCTCCTCACAATCGTCGGTCCACCTGAACGGAGCACCCTTCTAGGTCAATCTGGTCATAGGTGCTACAACAGACGAGAAACCCTCTACAAAATGACGATAATACCCCACTAAGATAAGAAAACTATGGATCTCCGTAGTTGAGGATGGTATGGGCCAACTTTGAACCTCCTCTATCTTCTTCGGATCTACGTTGATCTCCTCACTCGATACCAGATGGCCCAAAAACGCCACTGAATCTAGCCAGAAATCACACTTCGAAAATTTGGCATACAACTTCTTTTCTCTCAAGGTCTGGAGCACAGTCCTTAGGTGCTGCTCATGATCCTCCCGGCTCCGGGAGTACACCAGAATGTCGTCAATAAACACAATGATGAAGGAGTCAAGATAGGGCTGAAATACACTGTTCATCAAGTGCATGAATGTTTTTGGGGCGTTATTCAGCCCAAAAGACATCATAAGGAACTCGTATTGACCATACCGAGTCCTGAAAGAAGTCTTCAAGATATCTGGCTCCTGAATCTTCAACTGATGATAGCCTGAATGCAAGTCAATATCGGAGAATACCCTGGCACCCTGAATCTGATCAAATAGGTCATCAATACGTGGCAATGGATACCTGTTCTTCACTGTAACCTTGTTCAACTGGCGATAATCAATACACATTCGCATAGAACCATCCTTCTTCTTTACAAACAAGACAGGAGCACCCCAAGGTGACACACTAGGCCTAATAAACCTCTTATCTAGGTGCCATACGATACGGTGGAATAGAAATAGGCTGAGTGCCCAGTGCCAAGTCAATACCAAAATCAATATGGTCTGCAGGAAACACATCCGGAAAATCTTGCACTACCGAAAAAAAATCAATAGCAAGAGTATCAGCTCCAACATCCCTCACAAAGGCCAAATAAGATAAACAACCCTCCCCAACCATCTGATGGGCCTTCAAATATGAAATCACTCTGCTGGGAACATAGTCTAGAGAACCTCTCCACTAGATCCTTGGCAACCCCGCCACCGCTAACGTCACAGTCTTAGCATGACAATCTATAACAACGTGACATGGAGACAACCTATCCATACCCAAGATCAGATCAAAGTCCACTATACTAAGCAATAAAAGGTCAACTCTAGTCTCCAATCCCCCAATAGTCACTACATACGACCGATATACACGGTCCACAACAATAGTATCGCCCACTGGCGTAGATACACGAATAAATGAAACTAAGAACTCACGGGGCATATCCAGATAATGAGCAAAATACGATGATACATATGAATAAGTGGAACTAGGGTCAAATAATGCAGAGGCATCCTTGTGGCATACTGAGACAATACAGGTGATCACTGCATCGGAGGCAACATCATTTGTTCTGGCAGGGATAGCATAGAATCGGGCCTAACCACCCCCTGCTCGGCCTCCCCCTCTTGGGAGACCTCTATTTGCATGGGCCCACTATCGAGCTGGCTAAGTAGGTGATGTAGCTGCTGGTGCTGGTGCCATTGGTCGAGAACTCTGTTGTGGAGCCCCACTCGACAACTTTAAATATTCTGGCTAGGCTTTTCACACCTGCGGCCATATATCCGCACTCGCGGAACCGCTTTTGTGGCCAATTTCTCGCTTCTGCAAAAATCATGTAAGTCCCCCAGGCCCGCATCTGCACTCCAGGTTCCGCACCTGCGGAGACGCTTATGTGGCCTTCAACCCTCTTCTGCGGAAATAAGCCCCTCTCACAATTCCGCATTTGCGGAGCCTCGCTCGCATCAGCAGGCTCGCAGATGCAGTTAGACCCTCACACCTACGCCCTGCCCAGGCTAGGCCAGCTCCGTGTTACACCCCATGCTTTCGTACATAGAAGTATGCCATAAGTAAGTGGATATAAGCTCGGAAATGAGATGTTACATCCTACATTTTCGTACGTTAAAGTTTCGTCGTAAGTTAATTGACGTAAGCTGGGGAATGAGATTATTTCAAGATTATAAGTATTATGCTATTTCAAACAAGTGATAAATAAATTCATGAAGGTACGAGGGTAAGAGAATCGAAGGAAATGAATTTCGTCGAAGTTTGACATTTTGGGATAAAACACGGCCCGAGCTAAAAATACCCGGTATTTATGGACTAGTATCATACAAGGTACCACATGGCCATGATAGTAAGGTGTAAAAGGTATGTTAAAAGTGAGTAGTATTTTAAGTAATTTGAGGTAATTCTTAATTATGTGGGTAATTTATTAATTATTGGATAGTGGAAGATTAACAAATTAATCATAAGATTAGTTGTTAATTAATGGTGATTTTGGATAAAGTTTGGACTACAAAAACGTGGAAGCCCATTAATCTAAACATTGTGACTCTTATATAATACTTGAAAGGTGGTAAAAATTTAGTAAGATTATGTGACATTAGTCATCAAAGTGGGGCCAACTCAATTTGACAAAGCAATAACCTCCCTTCTATCATAAAATGAAAACGGAAGTGCACATGTTTGGGAGGCAGCAAATCTTTACTTTAATAAGAATTCAACCAAAATTCCTACAATTCCTTATCCACACAACAATCAGAAGTGAGAAGTTTGCAATTCTTATAAGATTTCAACAAATTTCATTCTCAAACCACTTCAATCAGATTCTAAACATTACATTGGCAACGTGATTTATTCAGCCAAAATCCAACTAAGTTTCTTAGCACAATTAGCAACGCAAAAATTTTGGGGTTCTAAAGGAGTACGGTACAACCTTTTCCAAGAACATCATATGGAATTTTTCCTACTCCAGGTATGTTAAGGCTATACCTTCTTTCTTTTCGGCATGATCTACACGACAAGAATGAAATGAGCAAATGCACAAATTCCATAAATGAATCTATTCATAGAAGTATTAGAGATGTCTATGTTCTTGAATTCCCATATGTCTTATTATTCTATCGTCTGTTCATGGGTCTTAGAAATACGTAAGTTGGTAAAGTTTCTTTCATGATATTAATCAGAGGCATAATGGTCTTATGACGTACCGAGAAATTTTATTAATATATTTCATAGGCATTTCATGCATTTATACATGTACATTGACCCATGACCAGATGGCATTATATACATGTATATATATGTACATATATGTATATGGGATATAGGAAAGGTTATGGCATTATATACGCACCACCACTTGATCAGCTGGTATACATTGATGATTTTGCCCACAGTAGCCGAAATGATATGATGGGATGCCCTCAGAGGCCTGACGATGTTATGAAACATGTACCTATGCACGACATGACATTCATACGCATATGCATGACACTATAATCATTTCATGAATAACAGAGTTATCCAGACTTACAGGTTGAGTCATTTACTCTATATTTCTTACATGTCTGTTATGTACTTATTTATGTGCCTTACATACTCGGTACATTATTCGTACTGACATCCCTTTTGCTTGGGGATGCTGCGTTTCCTGCCCGCAGGTCCCGATAGACAGGTCGAAAGCCCTCCAAGTAGGCTATCAGCTCATCGGAAGATGTTGGTGTGCTCTATTTGCTTCGGAGTTGCTTGTTTGGTTAGTATAATTTAGACGTGTATTGTTGGTATGGCGGGACTCTTTCCCGACCTTTAGGAAAATTATGTATTCTTAGAGGCTTGTAGACAGATGTCATGTACGTAAAAGATTGTATGGCCTTGTCGGCCTATGTTCAGTGTACGAGTGGTTATTTTGGTCTTATAGGCCCACATGTCTTGTGTATAAGTTGGTATTACATGTTGTATTCTACCTATCTCACGGAAGCCTCTCCGGCTCAGTTATCTATGATAGTATGACATAAAAAGATACGTTACGTTGGTACTCGGTTGAGTAAGGTACTGGGTGCCCGTCGCGGCCCATCGGTTTGGGTCGTGACAAAAGTGGTATCAGAGTAGTTCTGTCCTAGGGAGTCTACAAGCCGTGTCTAGTAGAGTCTTGTTTATGGGTGTGTTGTGCACCACACTTATAAGTAGGAGGCTATAGGGAATTTAGGACTATCCCTCTTTCTTCTTACTCTAGATCGTGTGGTAGAGCTTAGTTGTAAGAACTCAAATTCCTAAACTCTATCTTATTCATAATACGATGATGACTACATCTAGAAAGACGATTGGTAAGAGATATAGTTGTGGAAGAGTTGAGTCATAGGAACTCGATTTTTCATGATGCTTATGATGAGTAAATGTGAGGTCTTCAGCAGATCATGTATATACTAAGATGTGTAAAACTTCTTGATAAGGATCCCTAAGGTAAAAAATGTCTATCCACTCTTATGGTAAAAAGGAATAAGAGAATTAGAAGGTAGATACAAGTTTCAGCAAGTAAAAGAAGCAAGATGAAAAAGGGTACGAGCTACCCAGCTAATGAAGATTATCACAGAGGAATATAAGCCTTTTAAGTTACCTTCAACAATAACAGAGGTATGTACAATTGGCCACACCCATCTCATTTATGCCCTATGGTGGCTAACATAAGTAGTATAAGAGAAGGCAGGATATCAGGATCTAGCTGGGGTTAGGGTAACCCAAAATGGTGAATGGATTGTTAGCGTTAGCTGACATTTCCGAAGGATATTGCAAATATGCTAATAGATCTCCTTGTGAGACACCTAGAGGGTACACTCTAAAATAGTACAGCTAGATATGAATACTACAAGATAGGCACTGGAAGCCTTGAAGGAATAAATATTACCTTAGTGTAGCTCCCATCCCTAGTGGAGAAAGAGTGTTAGGCAACCCGAAGAGTCAGTAGATGGAGCAAGGGGATCTAAAAGCAAAAGAATGTCTTGTTCAAGTTTTCAGAATAAAGTGATAGACATAAATGTTAGCGGGAAATAAGAAGAGAGTTAATGAAATGAGTAAGATGTGATACATGGATGACAACGGTAGATAAAAAAGATGACAGTATTACAGATTCTATAATCAAATGAAGGAAAAGATGAGAGGTGACATGCCTTAAGACAACAAAAGAGTATAGGCCATAAAGTCATATCCTCATTTCGAGAAATAAGTTCGTGACTCTAACGTGATTACCAGAAGGAAAAGTTAGACCCCAGAGTAATAGAAATCAGTATGGATTGGTGAATAAGATAAACTAAACATGAATTAGGGACTGAATGATTTGATAATGGTCGACATCATGAGAATTTCAGATTTCGTTCCGACGATAATAGAATGGAAAACAAAAGAAGATTCATTAGAAATTTAGAGATTGGTCATTCAGGAAGACTCTTTCCTAAAACAAGCAATATGAGCAAAGTTAAGCTTAAGGGACTGTATGTGCCAGTTATACTAAGTGTCACCCTCGTGAGTAAGGAATTGTGTTATCCTTGGTACAGAAGGATTACCGTACGAGTAAGGGTCATCGATGATGTGAAAGGACGCCAAAGATGAAGAGGTAAAACATCTATAGGTAGGTCGTCGTAGCTCCAACTTTTAGTACTCCACTAAAGGGGGGAATATGGAGTGATGTGGTATTAAATCATAATTAAGTAGTTCTAGTAATTATGGAATGGTAAGGGAAAAATGCGATTAAAAAAATGAAAAAAAGGATGAGATTGAACTTATTCAGCCTATAGATTGCTACGGTTCCAGAACATTATGTAAACACGATGTCAAGGAGAGGAAGTAAGAGTTCCTGCCCGAGATGTTATTGATAGATAAGGAGCCAGTGCGAGACGTAAGTTAAGACAAAGGAAATAACCCAGGAAAGATTACGTGGAATATTGATATGAGAATGGGCCAACGAGTAGTTAGTAGTTGATTCAGGAAGAGCCTACTTATGGCTAGACAGGAGGTTACAGATGAATCAACAGATTGTGCAAGATAAACATAGCAAAACCCAATATAGTGAATTCAGCCTCGCAGTTTGACATTGTAATACTTGAGAAATATTCAGATAGGAGTTGGGGTAGTTAAATATACCGTATGAGTATTATGGAAATAAAAGAAAGCCCCACTAGGAAGACAGTCAAAACTTCAGTTCAGAAGCAACTGTACGAGCACATGAGTGTGGAGGTAAGTAACTGAGGATAATTACAGGCAAGTACGAACATAAAAAATTTGTCGATTATGCGATGTAATAAGCTCGCAGCTTTACAAGAATCAGAGGATCCTCCCTAAATACTACAATGAAAGACTGGCTGAGAAAGTAAGGAAGAAGGCTTCAACCTAAGCTCAGTGACCTAATGAGGGAATAGTCTTATAACAACAGTCTCACAACAACTTTGTATGCACTTCATAAGAAAATGGCACCTACCATGGCCAATGAGCGGGGAGTAAAACCAAAATTAATATTCGAGACCATATGAGTTGCACAAAAATCTTAGCATATGTGAGAACTTAGATAAGTTAGCATGCAACAAGGGGCAAAAACCAGGAAAAGCAATTGCTTACGTTTGAAGGAAACTGAGATGGAACGAAAGGAATTATTCGATTAATAATCAGCCGTAGAAGACTTCGGTATAAGTTAAAAAAAGGAATTGGGTCCAGATCATAGACAAAGGATTGAATCATTAGAAGATTGTATCGTGGTTTTTCATAGCGTCCATGAAAGGCTAAAAGTAATAACTAAATGCCATGAGTCGTAGATTGGAAGATAGCTCAAGCCTACATAAAGGCTGATCAGAAGGAAGAGGAAACTGAAGAGTTATATCAACCAAGTAAATCAGGAGTCTGATTATTGGCCCCAGACAATTATAGAAAACATGATTGAGAACATTGCGGGATCATCCTTAATATCAGAGGCTCAAGAGAGATAGTACAACAAAACCACCATATTCCATAACGACTCTACGATAGAGCCGGTTAGAAGAGTGCCAGTATGAGATTGTGTATGCACCAGAGGTGCAAGTATTATAAGAGAGTTTCAAGTTGTGGATGTGAATTATACCTATAAGGAAGGGAGGTCACGGAAGAGATAGAATATATGATGTGAGACTTTAAGATAAGTAAGGTAAATGTGGACAACGTAATAGATACTCAAATATAGAAAGTTGTGAATAGTCCTTACTTCGGATAGAAGGCTAGAAGTGCGGGGATTCAATATCCAGGAATGATAGCGGCATCGTCAGTGGCATATCTTCCAGCCTATGGCTTTTAAGTACCGAAAGATCTAGTCAAGAGAGCAAACAAGAGTTAGAGATGATATGATGTCTCGCTTGATGTTCCATAATAACACAATAAAATCTATGGTGCAAGCAAGTTGAAGGAAGGTTGCGAATGGTATAAATTCATATGTATAGGTCGCAAGCTAAAGTATAGTAAAACAATGAAGTTTTATGACAGGAGCAAGGATGAGAAAGGGGGAGTAAGAAGGTGACGAGAATGGATAAGTCCTCGAGATTAAGCCCATGTAAACAAGAGAGCTAATAGTTTCTCTAAGTTATAGAAAGTTCAGCATAGCCTGAATGGACTCAAAGGAATCTAAGACTAATAGCATCTAGAGTGGAATGAGGGTGTGATTGTGATAGATAAAGGATGACGTTTGACCCTTCGATGGAGTAATGACTTGAAGAGGATCACATGAATTGTACGGGATTAAAATACCTATGTAAGGTGAGTCATATTAGGATGCTATAAAATACAGTTAGCATCACCCCTAGCGGCAGTGTTACATAAGAGATCAAGTTATCAGTAGTAGATGATAGATCAACATTAAGGTGAATCAATAGTGGATGGACAAAAGTATGAGGTGAGATTAGGTTGTCATTCTTAAGATGAACAAGTGATGAGAAAGCATTAAAGGACTTAGATTTAATACATATGGGATAAGTAATGAAAGTAACCTGGAGTTCGGTAGCAGACCTCAGTAACGATAAATCGAAGTAAGAGTTATGGTATAGTATGACCTACCTAGATGCAGTAAAGTCATATGAATGGATAAGCGGATCTATGAAATAAGGTATAACAATATTCGTAAGTTCAACAAAGTACCGAGCGAAGAACTTCAGTATACCTACAGATGCCCAGAGGGATATTTTATCAAGTTCTGTATATGTTTGCGAAATGAGACCTAGAGATTGGCTAAAAGCTGGAGGAAAGAAGAGAGAAGAGTCGCATAGGCGCACATACAAGGAAAACGTCGTACAGGATGCATGACAGAAGGTAGCAAGAGTTACGAGATTGGAAGAATTCCGACCACATACCGTGGTACGAGAAATAGGCCTAAAGGGGGGGGATGCCCTAACCTTTGGATTTATTCATAGGACAGTTTCCTAAATGGCAAGAAGAGTATTAAAGTATTCGCAAGAGCTATGGGTTATGAGAATGATAAGTGCATCAGTCAACATTCGAGGACGAATGTTCCAAAGGGAGGAATGATGTTACACCCCATGTTTTTACATGGAAGTACGCCATAAGTAAGTTGATATAAGCTAGGAAATAAGATGTTACATCCCGCATTTTCGTACGTTAAAATTTCGTCGTAAGTTAATCGACGTAAGCTGGGGAATGAGATTATTTCGAGATTATAAGTATTACGCTATTTCAAACAAGTGATAAATAAATTAGTGAAGGTAAGAGGGTAAGAGAATCGAAGGAAATGAATTTCGTCGAAGTTTGACATTTTGGGATAAAATACGGTCCGAGCTAAAAATACCCGGTATCTATAGACTAGTACCATACAAGGTACCACATGGCCATGATAGTAAGGAGTACAAGGTATGTTAAAAGTGAGTAGTATTTTAAGTAATTTGAGGTAATTCTTAATTATGTGGGTAATTGGTTAATTATTGGATAGTGGAAGATTATCAAATTAATCATAACATTAGTGGTTAATTAATGATGATTTTGGATAAAGTTTGGACTACAAAAACGTGGCAGCCCATTAATCTAAACATTGTGACTCTTATATAATACTTGAAAGGTGGAAAACATTTAGTAAGCTTATGTGACATTAGTCATCAAAGTGGGGCCAACTCAATTTGACAAAGCAATAACCTCTCTTCAATCATAAAATGGAAACATAAGTGCATATGTTTAGGAGGCAGCAAATCTTTACTTTAATAAGAATTCAACCAAAATTCCTACAATTCCTTATCCACGCAACAATCAGAAGTGAGAAGTTAGCAATTCTTATAAGATTTCAACAAATTTCATTCTCAAACCACTTCAATCAGATTCTAAACATTACATTGACAACGTGATTTATTCAACCAAAATCCAACGAAGTTTCTAAGCACAATTAGAAATGCAAAAATTTTGGGGTTCTGAAGAAGTACGGTGCAACCTTTTTCAAGAACATCATACAGATTTTTTCCTACTCCAGGTATGTTAAGGCTATACCTTCTTTCTTTTCGGCATGATCTATACGACACGAATGAAGCGAGCAAATGCACAAATTCCATAAATGAATCTATTCATAGAAGTATTAGAGATGTCTATGTTCTTGAATTTCCATATGTCTTATTATTCTATCTTCTGTTCATGGGTCTTAAAAATACGTAAGTTGGTAAAGTTTCTTTCATGATATTAATCAAAGGCATAATGGTCTTATGACGTACCGAGAAATTTTGTTAACGTATTTCATAGGCATTTCATGCATTTATACATGTATATTGACCCGTGACCAGATGGCGTTATATATATATATATATATATATATATATATATATATATATATATATATATATATATATATATATATATATATATATATATATATATATATATATATATATATATATATATATATATATATATATATATATATATATATATATATATATATATATATATATATATATATATATATGTATATATATGTATATGAGATATGAGAAAGGTTATGGCGTTATATACGCACCACCACCTGATCAGCTGGTATACGTTGATGATTTTGCCTACAATAGCCGAATGATATGATGGGATGCCCTCAGAGGCCTGACGATGTTATGAAACATGTACCTATGCACGACATGACATTCATACGCATATGCATGACACTATAAGCATTTAATGAATTATAGAGTTATCCAGACTTACAGATTGAGTCATTTACTCTATACTTATTTATGTGCCTTACATACTCCGTATATTATTCGTACTGACGTCTCTTTTGCTTGGGGACGTTGCGTTTCATGCCCGCAGGTCCCGATAGATAGGTCGAGAGCCCTCTAAGTAGGCTATCAGCTCAGCGGAAGATGTTGGTGCGCTCCATTTGCTTCGGAGTTGCTTATTTGGTTAGTATGATTTAGACGTGTATTGTTGGTATGGCGGGATTCTGTCCCGACCTTTATGAAAATTATGTATTCTTAGAGGCTTATAGACAGATGTCATGTACGTAAAAGATTGTATGGACTTGTCGGCCTATGTTCAGTGTACGAGTGGTTATTTTGGTCTTATAGGCCCGCATATCTTGTGTATAAGTTGGTATTACATGTTGTATTCTACTTATTCTACGGCAGCCTTTCGGCTCAGTTATCTATGATAGTATGACATGAAAAGATACGTTACGTTAGTACTCGGTTGAGTAAGTTACTGGGTGCCCGTTGCGGCCCATCGATTTGGGTCGTGACACTCCGCTTCTGTAGTTCACCTCTCGCTTCTGCGAGACCGCACCTGCGATCCCCACTCCGCATGTGCGATTACACCAGAAGTTGGTGAACTTTAGCACTCCTCTCAAACTTCAAATAGTTCTATTAACCATCCGAAATCAACCCGAGGCCCATGGGACCTCAACAAAATATACCAACAAGTCTTAACACTTCATACGAACTTAGTCAAGCCTTCAAACCACCTCGAACAACATCAAAAATACGAATCGCACATAGATTCAAGCCTAATGAATTTTAAACTTCCAATTTCTTCAAACGATGCCGAAACCTATCAAATCACATCCGATTGACCCCAAATTTGCACATAAATCACAAATGACACCACAGACCTACTCCAACTTCCGGAATCAGAATCCGACCTCGATATCAAAAAGTCCACTCCCGATCAAACTTTTCAAAAATTTAACTTTTACCATTTCAAGCCTAATTCCACTACGGACTTCCAAATCAAAATCCGAAAACGCTCCTAAGTCCAAAATCACCTAACGGAGCTAACGGAAATATTAAAACTCCGTTCCGGAGTCGTTTACTCAAAGATCAACATCCGGTCAAATATTTTAACTTAAAACTTTCAACCTTGAAACTAAGTGTCTCATTTCATTCTGAAATCACACCGGACCCGAACCGACTACCCCGGCAAGTCACATAACAGCTATAAAGTATAAAATGAGCAGTAAATGGGGGAACGGGGCTACAACTCTCAAACGACCGGTCTGGTCGTTACACCGGATGTCTGGGATATGTTTAGACTGCATATGATTTTATTTCACATGTATTTCAGAGTGTTTCAGTTTTAAATTATAAATGTTATGTTTTTAAATTGTTAAAATTAGTTAAATCTATTATTAACATCGGCTTGCCTAGCAAGTGGATGCTATGCGCCATCACGGCCAGACGGTTGGGATTTCGGGTCGTGACACTTTTATGACATTTAATTATCAAATTTAGGACTTCATATTAGAGAGTTTATATCATTTATAGTCGTTCCATTCCATTAGAAAACAAAAAAAAATGAGTATTCCATACCATCTTATGTTTCCTAATATTCCGTGCTTCTGTCATCAAATTGAGAAGATCCTTTAATATATACTACGTGATAAGATATGGTGAGCTATTATAAATATACTAGTCTTATTATACGCGCGTTGCACGTGTACCATATCTTAATAAATACATAACTTTATATTATCAAATAGTGTTTGAACAATAAAATAGTTATAACAAAAGAGTAAGTTCCTAAATATAATTATTGTTGATCCTATATAGCTAACTTAACAAACAAAAAGAATGGTGATACAGAAGTCCTCAATCATCTTGGTAAATATACTCAACTATAAACTGATTCCATCTTTATAGGTTATTATTATTTTACAAGTTTTCAAGTTTCTTTTTCGGTTTTAGTAAGAACACATAAACTTTTGAAGATTTAAGAGTTTTTTTTGATTTGTTTTCCAAAGGTATATATTCTTGAGTTTATTCAATAAACACAATCATGATCAGCTAATTAACAAAAATCTTTTTCTGGCCGAGGAAAAAATATAAATTCTTCTATTTCTTTAATTGATAGAAATACTATAAGAATTGTAAAATAACTCAAAAACATAATAAAATTTGAGAGTTTGACCAAACAAGCTCAATGACTTCATTAAGGCGCAGATATATTTTAGATTCGTATCAATTATTATTGAATTTATATTCCACGAATGTAAATATTTTGTGGCATTTATATTCCTAGCATTTTATAGTAATGAGGCTAATTATATCTCTTTCATATTCTTCTGCCATGCACACTATCACATGTACTAAATTTAGTATATCTTTCTCTAAGAAGTTTAATTGTTATATTTTTAAATATTTAAGGCTCACTGTTTCTATTTCATGTAATTGCTTTCTATTTTTCATAAAATAGCAAATTACATGTCCACTGAAAACAAACATGCTAATTTGTTATATCATTATGTTTGAAGTTTGATTGCTCTTATTCTTAAATATTTAAGGCTCATCGGTTTATAATTTCATGTAATTACTTTTTTTACATAATTTTTTCATAAAACAACAAATTATATGTTCACGACAAATAAATATTTTACCTTTTAAATTACATACTTGAATTGATAACTATGTAGAAAATTACAAGAACTTTTGTTACTACAAAACTGAAGAATGTCTATTATTAAACTTCAAGAATAGTCTAAAAGTCAGAAAGTTTATCTTAAATAAAATCAAATTTACTTTCGCAGACCTCGACGCTATCAAAAATTTTTGATAAGGAATATGAAATATTAACTTCTTTTATATAAGTGTTCAACTCCTTCTTTTTCTAAATGACTTTGGTTTCAAAATTCTAAACAATATAGGTTGATGAAAGCATTTGTCAAACCAGAAAACTAAAGGAGAGTGTTTATGGAGAATAAAAATTGGGTATTAATCGACTTCTTTTTACACTATTTGAAAGGAATATTAAAGAATTAGTTTCCTACTTACTATCTTTTTTGTCCTTTTTAACCTATGAAAATTTAGCTCTTTAATATGTATATTAAATATTGAGTTTCTACTTCATGTCTTATTCTTTTTCCTTTATAACATACGAAAATTTCGACCATATTAGTAGGAATATTAAATAATGAGTTTCTTCTTATTGTCTTATTCTTTTTAACTTTTTACCTTGATAACTTTTACTTTTCCCCAAGCTATGCGATGGAAGGACCCTTTTTTACGTTATTAATTAAGAAAGAGTTTCCTTTTAATTTTACGGCAACCTTTTTTTTAAAAAAAAACTTTATTTGTATTTACAATTTTCTCCAATATAGAATACACTTATAGAAGGTTAAAAATGCGAACGATATTTCGTTAAGGGGTTTCGTGCTTTTAATATAATACTAGTTTCTATATACGTTCCTCGCCGTAAAACCTTATAATTAAAAAGAGAACGATAAAACAATTAACCAATATAACTTGAATCTTAATAGATAGTCTGAGGATGTTTGTTACTTAGATTTTAATACTTTATATATGTCCTAATATCTTCTTACGACATGACGTAAAAGAAATATTTATAAGAAAACCATCATGATTGTAGGACGTGATTTGTTTTTGTCACGACCCAAATTCTCCCTCCATGAATCGTCGTGACGGCACCTAATCTCTATGACTAGGTAAGCCTAACACTTGCGGAAATGAAATGAAAGACATAAAAATTTAACAAACTAACAGTAACAGATATTTTAATAAGCAATTGAGATGCCACTCGGCATATACAGTAATCAACTCTCGAAATATACATAACACTCCCAAGACCCGGAATACCGTAAGTCACAAGCATCTACGAAGTTCTAACTATTCTATACATCAATATCTATAGAAATAAGAGAAGAATCAACATTGGGGGGTATGGGGGGATAGAGTGGGACTCCGAGGATCTGCGGCGCGGGCTGATGTACCTTGAAGTTCTCCAAAAATAGCAGCGAATGCAACTAAGGACGAGGCTGGTAAAAGAAACCTGGATCTGCACACGAAAAATATGTGCAGGAAAGGGCGTGAGTACACCACAGCGGTACCCAATAAGTGCTAAGCCTAACCTCGGCCGAGTAGTGACGAGGTCAGGTCAAGGCCCTACTGGTATATAATAAATAAGCATGAGAGTATAACTATATAATAAGAGACTGAAATTTAAACAAAAAGAACATAACAAAGTAGCAACGCAGAACACAAGGATAAACAGCAGGGGATCTCCCGAGATACCGTCTCGTAGTCCCAAAAATAAAAGTGCAAGAAGATCTCCCAAGGTACCGCCTCATAGTCTCAAAAGCAAATATGCAGGGAGAACTCCCAAGGAACCACCTCGTAGTCTCAAAAGTAAATATACAGGGAGAACTCCCGAGGAACCGTCTCGTAGTCTCAAAAGTAAATATGCAGAGGGATCTCCCGGGATACCACCCCGTAGTCCCAAAGTAAATACGCAGCTCAAACAAATGAATATAACAGTTACAGTATGAAACCTATAATTTAGATAAAGTACAAGTAAAGAAAGAAGCGGGATTCTTCTAAACATGCTGCAAAGAGTTCAAATAGGCAATTAGGACACGTAGACATACTATTCTAGGCTAACAAGATAACTACACATGCTAGTATACTCAGATAAGATGAAAACAGGCTATTACTCGGTAAAAAATAGGTTTTTCCTCAAATAGTGTGTTGCGCACTCGTCACCTCGCATACACGACCCTCACGTATCATAACAACACCAAATCCTAAGGAAATTTCCTCCACACAAGGTTAGGCAAGCCACTTACCTCAAACCAAGCTCAATCAATCCGTAACAATGTTCTTTCCATGAAAATCCGACTCCGAATGACCTAAATCTAGCCAAAATTAATTACATATCATAAATCTAACTACAAGGAACTAATCTAGCTACTAAAATAAAAGCTAAAGCAAGAAATTAGAAAATCGCCAAAAAAGACTCTCCGAGCCCACGTCTCGAAATCGGGTAAAAGTCACAAAATATGAACACCCATTCACTCATGAGTTCACTCATACCGAAATTACTCAAATCCGATACCAAAATCTCGATCAAAATCCCAAAGTTCGGCATAAGAACTTTTCTCAAATTTTTCCCAATTTTCCACCCCAAATCACTAATTAAATGATAAAATTAAAGATATAATCATGGGAATTAACAAAAACTAGGTAAGAATCACTTACCCCAAACACCCACGTGAAAATCCCTCCAAAAATCGCCTAATTCCGAGCTCTCAAGTCCAAATGGTGAAAAATGACATAAACCCTCGATTTGAACTTTTAAATCTGCCCAGGTGTTCCCTTCTTCGCGAACGCGGCCACTATCTCGCGTTCGCATATAACAAAAATTCCACTGACCAAATTTCCTCCTTCGCAAACGCGAGGGACCTCTCGCGAATGTGTACCTTTCACTTCCTGGTCCTTCGTGAACGCGATATCCACAACGCGAATGCGTAGACCAAATGACTGGGGTCCCCAGCTACCTCACTTCCTCTACGCGAACGCGTTCCCGAAGCTTCCACTGACCATACCTTCGCGAACGCGGGATCCTTTGCGCAAACATGAAGAACAAACTTGAGCTGGCCTCCTAGATTTCCTACGCGATAGCGAGACCTCTCTCGCGAATGCGATGAAGAAATGTCTGCAACAAAACACCAGAAAATCTGCTATCTTCCGAAGTCCAAAAGTGATCCGTTAAGCATCCGAAACTCACCCGAGGCCCCTGGGACCTCAACCAAACATACCAACCAATCCTAAAATACCATACAAACTTAGTCGGGCCCTCAAACCACATCACACAATGCTAAAATCACGAATCTCCCTCCTATTCAAACTTAAAGAACTTGAAACTTCCAAATCCGACAACCGATGTTGAAACCAACCAAGCCACGTCAGATTGACCCCAAATTTTGCACACAGGTCATATTCAACCCTACAGACCTATTCCAACTTCTGAAATCAGAATTCGACTCCTGCATCAAAATTTCACTACCGGTCCAAATCTCCCAAACTTCGACTTTCGCCATTTCAAGCCTAAATGAGCTACATACCTCCAAAACACTAACCAGACACGCCCCTAAGTCCAAAATCACCTAACGGAGCTAACGAAACCGACGGATTTCTATTCTGGAGTCGTCTTCACATAGTTCCAACTACGATCCAAATTCTAAGGCTTAAATCTCCATTTAGGGACTAAGTGTCCCAAAATACTCCAAAAACCAAAACGAAACCTCCCGGCAAGTCACAATAGCAGAAATCGATATGGGAGAAGAAGTTAATAGGGAATTAGGGCTATAACTCTCAAAATGACTGACCGTGTCGTTATATCTTTCCCCTCTTAAAATAATCGTTCGTCCTCGAACGAGCATAAAGACATACCTGAAGTAGTGAAAAGATGAGGATAACGGCTGCGCATAACATACTCGGTCTCCCAAGTCGCCTCCTCGACCGGCTGACCCCTCCATTGAACCTTCACAGAAGCAATGTTCTTTGACCTCAGCTTTCGAACTACCTATCCCAAATAGCCATTGGCTCCTCAACGTAAGATAGATCCTTGTCCAACTGGACTGAGTTGAAATCCAATACATGAGCCGGATCGCCGTGATACTTTCGAAGCATAGAAACGTGGAATACCGGATGGACTCTTGCTAGACTGGGAGGCAAGGCAAGCTCATAAGTAACCTCCCCAACATGCCGCAACACCTCAAATGGGCCGATAAATTGTGGGCTTAGCTTTCCCTTCTTTCCGAACCTCATAACGCCCTTCATAGGCGAAACCCGGAGCAAGACCCGCTCCCCAACCATGAATGCAATATCGCAAACCTTCCGGTCCGCATAGCTCTTTTGTCTGGACTGGGCTGTGCGAAGTCAATCCTGAATCACCTTCACTTTATCCAGGGCATCCTGAACCAAGTCTGTACCCAATAATCTAGCCTCGCCCGGCTCGAACCAACCTACTAGAGACCGACACCGCCTACTATACAGAGCCTCATACGGTGCCATATGAATGCTCGGCTGATAACTGTTGGTGTAGGAAAACTCCACAAGTGGCAAGAACTGATCTCAAGCACCCCCAAAATCTATCACACAAGCGCGGAGCATATCCTCCAGTATCTGAATAGTGCGCTCG
Source organism: Nicotiana tabacum (assembly GCF_000715075.1). Classification (NCBI taxonomy): domain Eukaryota; kingdom Viridiplantae; phylum Streptophyta; class Magnoliopsida; order Solanales; family Solanaceae; genus Nicotiana; species Nicotiana tabacum. The sequence continues at coordinate 36,637,016 of NC_134098.1, forward strand.
GACTGTCTGTCCGTCTAAGGGTGAAATGTTGTGCTCAACTCAACCCGAGTACCCAGCTCCTGCTGTACAACCCTCCAAAGCCGTTATGTAAACTGCGTACCCTGGTCAGAGATGATAGATACCGGTGTGCCATGAACCTTACAATCTCGCGGATGTAAATTCGAGCCAGCTGCTTGAAAGAATAAGTAGTCATCACAGGAATGAAATAAGCTGACTTGGTCAGCCTATCCACAATCACCCAAACTGCATAAAACCTCCTCTGAGTCCGTGGGAGTCCAACAACGAAATCCATAGTGATCAGCTCCCATTTCCACTCCGGAATCTCTAACTTCTGAAGCAACCCACCCGGTCGCTGATGCTCATACTTCAACTACTGGTAATTTAGGCACCGAGCCATATACTCCACTATGTCCTTCTTCATCCTTCTCCACCATTAATGCTCGCGGCACCCTAGATGAATAGAGTACCGCGAGGTATAAACCTCCTGAAGAATCAACTCACGCAAACCATCTACATTAGGCACACATAGCCTGCCCTGCATCTTCAATACGCCATCATCCCCAATAGTGACCTCCTTAGCATCACCATGTTGAACCGTGTCCTTAAGGACAAGCAGGTGGGGGTCATCATACTGACGCTCCCTGATACGATCATAAAGAGAAGACCAAGAAACCACACAAGCCAACACTCGACTCGGCTCAGAAATATCCAATCTCATAAACTGGCTGGCTATGGCTTGAACATCCAATGCTAAGGGTCTCTCTACTGCTGGAAGATATGCTAAACTCCCCAAACTCTCCGCCCGATGACTCAACGCATCGGCCACCACATTGGCCTTCCCCGGGTGGTACAAAATGGTAATATCATAGTCCTTAAGTAGTTCCAACCACCTCCGCTAACGCAAGTTAAGATCCTTTTGCTTGAACAGCTGCTGCCAACTCCGATGATCGGTGTAAATCTCACAAGGGACACCGTACAAATAGTACCGCCAAATCTTCAAGGCATGAACAATAACTACTAACTCAAGGTCATGGACAGGATAGGCAATCACCCTTCCGTCCTGCATCAACACCGCGCCGAGACCAATCCGCAACGCATCAAAATATACATTATAAGACTCCGAACCTGTAGGCAATACCAACACTGGAGTTGTAGTCAAAGCCGTCTTGAGCTTCTAGAAGCTCTCCTCACACTCCTTAGTTCACCTGAATGGAGAACCTTTCTGGGTCAGCCTGGTCATAAGTGTTGCAATAGATGAGAATCCCTCAACAAAACGACGGTAATACCCTACCAACCTAAGAACACTTCGGATCTCCTTAGCCAATGATGGTCTAGGCCAACTCTGCACTACTTCCACCTTCTTCGGATCCACCTTGATCTCATCACTCGATACTACATGACCCAAAAATGCCACTGAGTCTAGCCAAAACTCACACTTAGAAAATTTTGCATACAACTTCTTTTCTCTCAAAGTATGAAGCACAGTCCTCAGGTGCTGCTCATGATCCTCCCGAGTTCGGGAGTACACCAGAATGTCGTCAATAAACACAATGATGAAAGAGTCAAGATAAGGCCGGAACACACTGTGCATCAAGTGCATAAAGGCTGTTGGGGCATTGGTCAGCCCAAAAGATATAACAAGAAACTCATAGTGACCATAGCAGGTCCTGAAAGTAGTCTTCTGGATATCTGGCTCCTGAATCTTTAACTGATGGTAGCCTGAACGTAAGTCAATCTTGGAGAACACTCTGGCACCCTGTAACTGATCAAATAAGTCATCAATACAAGGCAATGGATACCTGTTCTTCACTGTAACTTTGTTCAACTGGCGATAATCAATGCACAGACGTATAGAACCATCCCTTTTCTTCACAAACAAGACAGGAGCACCCCAAGGTGACATACTGGGCTGAATGAAGCCCTTATCAAGCAACTCCTGTAACTGCTCCTTCAACTCCTTCAATTCAGGATGAGCCATACGATAAGGAGGAATAGAGATAGGCTGAGTTCCCGGCAACAAATCAATGCCAAAATCAATATCTTTGTCGGGCGGCATGCCCGGAAGATCAGCTGGAAACACATCTGGAAAGTCCCTCACTACTGGGACTGACTCAACTGTAGGGATATCAATACTGACATCTCTCACATAAGCTAAATACGCGTCACACCCCTTCTCAACCATTTGTTGAGCTTTAAGAAATGAAATAACTCGGCTGGGAGTATACTCTAAGTACCTCTCCACTCCAATCGCGGTAAACCTGGCATAGCCAACATCATGGTCTTAGCGTGACAATCAAGAATAGCATAATGGGGCGACAACCAGTCCATGCCCAAGATAACATCAAAATCTACCATACTGAGTAATAATAAATCAGCTATGGTCTCAAAACCACTAAGAGTAATCAAACACGACCGATACACGCGGTCCACAACAAGAGAATCTCCCACAGGAGTAGACACATAAACAGGGGAACTCAAGGAATCCCGAGATACGCCCAAATGTGGGGCAAAGTAAGAGGACATATATGAATACGTAGAGCCTAGGTCAAATAATATCGATGCATCTCTATAATAGACTGGAACAATACCTGTAATGACAGAGTTGGAAGCAACTGCCTCTGTACGAACCGGAAGAACATAATACCTGGCCTGGCCTCCCCCTCTAGGGCGACCTCGACCTCCCCGACCTCAACCTCGAGCTGGCTGAGCAGGTGAGGCGGTAATCATAGCCTGAGGACCTGGTGGAGCATGTGGTGGCTGAGAAGTCTGTGGAGGTGCAACCCTCCTAAGTTTGGGGCAATCCCTCACCATATGGTGGGTGTCTCCACACTCAAAACAACCCTTAGGAGGGCGTGGTTGCTGCGACTGACTCGGGCCAGGTCTACTGGACTGGCCGCTAAAAGCACCCCGAGCAGGAGGCACACTAGATACTGGTGGTGCATAATAAGGCTCATGGGACCTAGAAGGGGCTGGAAGAGCTGAATGAATGAGGCGACTCACATGACCCCTACCATGGCGAGCTGCAGGGGCATGAGCTCCAGAATAAGAACCAGTCTCGAGAGACCTCTTGGCCTCTCTCTCCTCTCGATCTCAGGCAAGCATGCCCTCCAATCTCCTAGCAATACTCACAACCTGCTGGTAAGGAATATCCATTTCCAGCTCCCTGACCGTACTAATCCTGATACTGGGGTGGAGTCCCTCAATAAATAGACGAACCCTCTCTCGAACTGTGGCAACCAAGGCCGGTGCATGTTGGGCCAAATCACTGAAGCGGACTGCATATTCTGACACAGTCATAGCACCCTGGCGCAGCTGCTCAATCTTCACGCGCCATGAGTCCTTGAGGCTCTGAGGGACATACTCTCTCAAAAACATGTCCGAGAACTAAGTCCATGAAAGTGAAGCTGCCTCATCCGGACTACTCAACTCATAAGCACGCCATCACTGATAGGCTGCTCCTCTAAGCTGAAAGGTGGTAAAAGAAACCCCACTCATCTCCGCTACGCCCATAGTACGGAGAATACGATGACACTCCTCCAGAAAATACTGAGCATCATATGTAGCCAATCCGCTGAAGGTAGGTGGGTGGTACTTCTTGTACCTCTCAAGTCTGAGTTGCTCTACCTCAGAAGCGGCTGTCCTGGTCTCTAGGGCCTGATCAACCTAGACCATCTGCTCAAAAGTGCGGGCTGTGGGAGTTTGTGCCCCTCCCCGGCCTGAGATGTGGCGGGAGCTAATGGAATCAATCCAGCCTGAGCTAAGGTGCTGAACATGCTCATGAACTGGGCTAGAGTCTCCTGAAGAGCTGGTGTAGCAATAGTAACCTCCAGTCCCTGCCCTCCAGCTGGATCTGCTGGGGGCTCCTCTGTCGCAGCTCGCCCGGGTGCTCTGGCTGCATCGCGTGCTCCTCCCCTACCCCGGCCCCGGCCTCTGGCGGCTCTAGCAGGGGGCGCGGGTGCCTGGTTATCAGATCCTCCGGTACAGATCCTCACCATCTGTGAGAAAGAATAGAATAGAGAATTTTTAGAATTTGATGCCAATAACTCACACAACAAGGAATCAAAAGAAGTATGATTGTTCCTAACAGTTCCATAGCCTCCTGAAGATAAGTACAGACGTCTCCGTACCGATCCACGAGATTCTAATAAATCGGCTTGTGACTCACGACACCTATGAACCTAGAGCTCTGATACCAACTTGTCACGACCCAAATTCTCCCTCCATGAATCGTCGTGATGACACCTAGTCTCTATGACAATGTAAGCCTAACACTTGCGGAAATGAAATGAAAGACATGAAAATTTAACAAACTAATAGTAACAGATATTTTAATAAGCAATTGAGATGCCGCTCGGCATACATAGTAATCAACTCTCGAAATATACATAACACTCCCAAGACCCGGAACACCGTAAGTCACAAGCTTTTACGGAGTTCTAACTGTTCTATACATCAGTGTCTATAGAAATAAGAGAAGAATCAACATATGGGGGATAGAGGGGGGACTCCGAAGATCTGAGGCGCGGCCAGATGTACCTTGAAGTTCTCCGAAAACAGCAGCGACTGCAACTAAGGACGAGGCTGGTAAAAGGAACTTGGATCTACACACGAAAAACATATGCAGGAAAGGGCGTGAGTACACCATAGCGGTACCCAGTAAGTGCCAAGCCTAACCTCGGTCGAGTAGTGACGAGGTCAGGTTAAGGCCCTACTGGTATATAATAAATAAGTAGGAGAGTATAACAATATAATAAAAGACTGAAATTTAAACAAAAAGAACATAGAAAAGTAGCAACGCATAACACAAGGATAAATAGCAGGGAATTTTCCGAGATACCGTCTCGTAGTCCCAAAAATAAAAGTGCAAGGAGATCTCCCGAGGTACCGCCTCATAGTCTCAAAAGTAAATATGCAGGGAGAACTCCCGAGGAACCGCCTCGTAGCCTCAAAAGTAAATGTACAGGGAGAGCTCTTGAGGAATCCCCTCGTAGTCTCAAAAGTAAATATGTAGGGGGGTCTCCCGGGATACCGTCCCGTAGTCCCAAAGTAAATACGCAGCTCAAACAAATGAATATAACAGTTATAGCACGAAACCTATAATTTAGACTAAGTACAAGTCAAGAAAGAAGTAGGATTCTTCTAAACATGCTGCAAAGAGTTTAAATAGGCAATTAGGACACGTAGACATGCTATTCTAGGCTAATAGGATAACTACACATGCTAGTATACTCAAATAAGATAAAAACAGGCTATTACTCGGTAAAAATAAGGTTTTTTTTCACAAATAGCCCGTGTACGCACTCGTCACCTCGCGTACACGGTGCTCACATATCATAACAACACAAAATCCTAAGGGACTTTCCCTCACACAAGGTTATGTAAGGCACTTACCTCAAACCAAGCTCAATCAATCGGTAACAATGCTCTTTCCACGAAAATCTGACTCTGAATGGCCAAAATCTAGCCAAAATCAATTACATATCATAAATATAACTACAAGGAACTAATCTAGCTACTGAAATTAAAGCTAAATCAAGAAATTAGAAAATCGCCCCAAAAATTCTCACCGGGCCCACATCTCGAAATCGGATAAAAGTCACAAAATATGAACACCCATTCACTCATGCCAAAATTAGTCAAATCCGATACCAAAATCTTGATCAAAATCCCAAAGTTCGGCCTAAGAACGTTTCTCAAAATTTTCCCAATTTTTCACTCCAAATCACTAATTAAATAATAAAATTAAAGACATAATCATGGGAATTAACCAAAACTAAGTAAGAATCACTTACCCCAAACACCCACGTGAAAATCCCTCCAAAAATCGCCTAATTCCGAGATCTCAAGTCCAAATGGTGAAAAATGACATAAACCCTCGATTTGAACTTTTAAATCTGCCCAGGTATTCCCTTCTTCGCGAACGCGGACACTATCTCGCGTTCGCGTATAACAAAAATTCCACTGACCAAATTTTCTCCTTCGCGAACGCGTACCTTTCACTTCCTTGTCCTTCGCGAACTAGACCAAATGACTGGGGTCCCCAACTGCCTTACTTCCTCTACGTGAACGCATTCGCGATGTTTCCACTGACCATACCTTCGCGAATGTGGGATCCTTTGCGCGAACGTGAAGAACAAACTTGAGCTGGCCTCCCAGATGCCCTACGCGATCGCAAGACCTCTCTCGCGAACGCTATGAAGAAATGTCAGCAACAAAACACCATAAAATCTGCTATCTTCCGAAGTCCAAAAGTGATCCGTTAAGCATCCGAAACTCACCCGAGGCCCCCGGGACCTCAACCAAACATACCAACCAATCCTAAAACACCATACAAACTTAGTCGAGCCCTCAAACCACATCACACAATGCTAAAATCACAAATCGCCCTCCAATTCAAATTTAAAGAACTTGAAACTTCCAAATCCGACATCCGATACCGAAACCAACCAAACCACGTCTGATTGACCCCATATTTTGCACACAGGTCATATTCAACCCTACAGACCTATTCCAACTTTCGGAATCGAAATCCGACTCCGGTATCAAAATTCCACTACCGGTCCAAATCTCCAAAAGTTCGACTTTTGCCATTTCAAGCCTAAATGAGTTACAGACCTCCAAAACACTAACCGGACACGCCTCTAAGTCCAAAATTACCTAATGCAGCTAACAGAACCGACATAACTCTATTCCGGAGTTGTCTTCACACAGTTCTGACTACAGTCCAAATCATAAGGCTTAAATCTCTATTTAGGGACTAAGTATCCCAAAACACTCCAAAAATCAAAACGAAACCTCCCGGCAAATCACAAAAGCAGAAATTGATATGGGAGAAGCAATTAATAGGAAATCGGGGCTATAACTCTCAAACCGACCTGCCGGGTCGTTACAGTTTTTTATACTATTGTAAATTTATGGTAAAACGCAGACCATCCCTTTTCCAATTGAGGCTTTTTTCCTTTTCATTTAAGGATTCTTTAGCGAAAAGCTTCTATAGTAGATAAGATATGTTTATGTATTACTTTTAACGCAGACTTTGTTACGAGGAAATACTCTAAACCTAATAAAGTTCCACTTTTACTTTTTCCATGCGACAATCTGCCCATAGTTAAAAGTTACTCATAAAAATTTTCAAATACAAAATATGAATTGAATTCAAAGTTTCAATATTAGAAAAAGTTTTAAATATGACAATTTTATCAACAAATAATTATCTTTAAAAAAATAATTTAATTTTTAAAATCTAACAATTTCTATATTCTATTCTCAAATCAACCATATACATATAGCGGTTAATTCTTCCTCTGTAAACTAAATTAAGCTGGTAACCTGAAATATATGAACCTGCTATACTTACAAGAAAATAATACTGTTATATTTGAGTCTAACAGTCATACACAAACAGTGAGATTTTTCTTGATAATATTAGATCATTCAAAAGCCAAGCACAAGTAATAATCTTTTAACCCATAAAATATACAATATCCTGCTACACAATATTAAACTAAAGTGTAAAAAGGATTTACACTATTAAATTTAAAAAACAATTTGAATAACATTGGGAATAAAAAACTCAAACCAAAAGTTATATATACCGATAATAAGGAGACTTCGAGTCGTTTCAATGGTAAGCAAAAGTAGTCACCGGCTTTCTCCATTGATCAATCACGTTTCAAACCTTCTAAAAGTGTAGTGCTAGGATTGCAGCACCGAAAGTTTCAACCTTCGACTTCAGGAGTTACGATTCTCGAATTGAAACTCTAAGTGCATTTATTCAATTAATATCTACATTAGGTAATTAAAAAAAATACTTTTTTATGGTCTGCAAATTAACATAGTCATCCTTAAACCACAATAAAATACAAAATTTTATCCATAATGCATACATCAAGACCAAAAGTAGGCTATATCGAAATAACATAATCTAACAACACTACTAGAAATTCGGCAAAAACTGACCAACTTTGGTCAGTCAAAAAATCGACCAAAGTTGGTCGGTTTTTCAAAATATTTTTTTTTTACGAAATCGACCAACTTTGATCGGTTTTCTTTGGCGCAAAAATGCGGGAAACTATTTTTGAGTCCCGCAAAATTTATATTTTAAGAAACCGACCAACTTTGATCGATTTTTCAATTAAAATAAATAAAAATTAATATTAAAAAAACTGACCAAAATTGATAGGTTATTTCGGCCGGTCATTTAAAAAAACCGACCAACTTTGGTCGGTAATTTTACTTTTTAATAAAACCGACCAACTTTGATCGGTTATTTTTGTGCGAAAATACAATTAAAGAGTATAAATCAAATAAAAGATAGTTTTAAAACAAAATGTATCAATGGTCTAGTGGTAGAATAGTTTCCTGCCATAGTATAGATCCCGGTTCGATTCCCAGATGGTGAATCTTTTTATTACACAATTAAAATACCGACCAACTTTGGTCGGTTTTTTTTGCAATATTTGTTTTTTGAAATTTAATTGACCGACCAAAGTTGGTCGGTAATTTTCGACCAACTTTGGTCGGTATTCCTTTCCGACCACAAAAATACCGTCCACACATAAATGGTCGCGTTTTGGTCGATTTTTGGCCATTACCGACCAACGTTGGTCGGTTGCTTTGGTCGATTTTTACCGGATTTCTAGTAGTGCAATTGAGAATAAATTAAAATTTACCATAATACTATCTTCGAGCACCCATAACAACGTGATGATTCTCCGGTGATTTATCAACATGAAACTTGTGAAATACATAATCTAAAAAAGACTGACAAAATATAACAAAAGTTGATGGCTGCAATTTGAAATACTGAGGAAAACAAAAAATTAATTTACCAGTAAAGGATTTATATGTATTACCTTTATTCACTGAATCTCAACACATGAGCCCTTTTTATAAAAACTTTGCTGACTTGGTGTGGTTTGTATATCATATTATTGTGTTTTCTTTTGGTTTTGGAGATGAGGTGGGGTACTTCACCTTCGCACGTTTTCCTTTTTTGCTCAGCGTGTGTATAATTTAAATCGGAAAAGAATTCTAGCCGTACGTGATTTACAATTATATCTTTAAATTATATTAATATTTAAGGGTATAAAAATCGATCAATATTTTAAGGATATTTTAGTCGTTCAACATTGAAATACTGAGGAAAACATAAAATTAATTTACCAGTAAAGGATTTATATGTATTACCTTTATTCACTGAATCTAAACACATGAGCCCTTTTTATAAAAACTTTGCTGACTTGGTGTGGTTTGTATATCATATTATTGTGTTTTCTTTTGGTTTTTTTTATTGTTGTATAATATTGGAGATGGGATAGCAGCGGATTGGTGCTGGAGGATGAATCCAAATTTAATTTGGATAGGGGTACTTCACCTTCGCACGTTTTCCTTTTTTTCTCGGGTATGTATAATTTAAATAGGAAAAGAATTCTAGCCGTAGGTGATTTATAATTATATCCTTAAATTATACTAATATTTAAGGACATAAAGGTCGATCAATATTTTAAGAATATTTTAGTCGTTCAACATTTAGCATAAATTATTCGTGCTTTTATAATAACTAGTCATAGAGTACGCGCGTTGCGCGTGTACCTCGCGCCAATAAATATAATTTTTTAAAATTATATAGTAGATGCTTTCTTTATATGATTTATCAAATAGGTTTTTTAAAAGTAAATTCTTGAATAAAGGAAGGAAGAGATATGCTTTATAAAAGTTCTCATATACTTTTATATTTGAAATTTTATTAGGAATAACTTTAGGTTCTCGCACCATCCTCTATAAGCTGATATGATTATTATAAGGATAAAGAGACTTCCTTTAGCTCAATTATGATGGATAATATTAATCACGCATTTTTCTAGCTTGACATTTATTTTCAATTACATGCTATAGCTATCACCCATATAGATTTATCGATGCAAGAACAGTGAAACTTCACGATAATATTTTTGATAAAATATTTTCTTAAAAAAAAAATTACTTGAGTTGACAATAACTATTAATATTTTTTACATTATCTAGCAACCTAATTAACATATACGCTCTGACATAGTGGTTAATACCATAACTTATAATTGAGACACATGATTCCTAGTTAATGCTAGATAAAAGAATATATTTTCCCACGATTAGTCCAAAAAGAGTAAATAAGGCAACTACTAAATTTTTTAATTTACATATTAATTGCCTCCTCTTTGTGATCTTGAAATAAAAAACCTATTATTTTGATCAAACTAATTTAATGTACTTTTTAAATATTTTTAAAATATAATAATTTCTATTGTATAATGTCTCAATATTTCAATTTTGTTTTTAAAAATAATATGTACTTCACTTGAATATGATCATATTGACTAACTCATACGTATAATAAGATACTTTGAGGCAGAGAGAATGTATTCAAACTGTTAAAATGTCAGGTCATTTTAGATCAATTTCTTTGTCTATCTGTTTCAATTACTTAGCATGTTATAGTTTTCATATTTTTATCTCTTTTTAAATCTTCTACAAAAAGATTAACCAAAAGCTCCCAATCCAATAAAAATATTGATAAATTAACACGATATCAAACTTACAATTCTAAAGCTAACCCAAGTCTTAGATCTTCAAAATTTTAGCAATCCGACAATATCTTGAGCTCTTGAGTTAGATTTCTCTACAATTTGATTTTACAGTTTTCGTCTCTTCCTCTTGCCATTATTTGCACTTGAATATTTAAGAAAAAAATTAATTTAAGAGTCTCTTTGCATATTGAAGTGAAAGATTTTTAATGTCATATGGATTATTTTTTTTTTTTGATAAACTAATAATTCCTAAAATAAATTCTCACAATAATTTACTTATTTAACTAATATAAGTAAAATCTTACTGGGATTAAATTATTCATAAATGTTATGAGTTCCTATATTTTCAAATAAGGAAAGATATAATAGTCAAAAGTTTAGTTAACTTCATCGTCCTTAATACTACTCGTAGAAAATACTAATGAAATGACTTTTTTGTCCAATATGATATATATTTTTAAATGATATAATGATCGATCAATTTTCTGTTGGAGTTTCGTGCTATTATAATAGTTTATGGATAGATAAAAGAAGACAAGATTAAAAGAGTGAAATATTATTTTCCTATATATTTAATAGTTTTAATTTTATTCTTACATCAGCTTACAACATAATGAGAATAAATTAATGTAATGTGTTGAAAATGCTAAATGTTAGTAGAATTGTTCTTCAATAAAATTACTCTAGTTGCTGACTACTTCAAATGCACGTAAAATTGTGTACTGGCCTTCCAAATATTTGACCTTTTTAATGATTTATTAAAGGTAAATATTAATTTCCTTTAAATCATAAATTTTAGGTATATACTTCAAATAAGGAAATACTTAATAATCAAAATTTTGAATTTTCAAGTTCTAAATATTAGGAAGATAATTTAATTATAATTTTATCCAATGTAAAATCTATTTTTAAAGGGTAAAAAATGCGAACGACATTTCGCTAAGGGCCTTCGTGCTTTTAATATAGTATTGATATAGATATAGATGATTTATAATTATATTCTTAAATTATACTAATATTTAAGGGCATAAAAGTCGATCAATATTTTAAGGATATTTTAGTCGTTCAACATTTAGCATAAATTATTCGTATTTTTATAATAATATAGATAGATAGATAGTGATTACCCTTGCATGATTAAATTTATTCTAATCAGAAAGTAAACTTTGAGATTGATTCGGATTTTGCTTTATTTAATTTTTTTTTTCCGAATTGCTTTAATGAACATTCACAAATTTGTGATACTTTAACACTGTTGGACAGTATGGTAAGTATACATTAGCAATATAATTAAAGAAATTACTATTTTTACATAAGGTAAGTAACTATATTATTAAGAAAATTACTTAAATGGCACCAGATTCGATTACCTTGCTAGAAAGGATGTCGTGCCGCAATTACCTTGTATTTCATAATATAGCTCATAAAAGGTTTTGTTTTTATTACACTGCTAAAAATTTGATGCTAAACTGATATGCAAATTTTATAAATTTTCTACCATAAAGGGTAAATACATAAAAGATTGTATAGTTTAAATTTGGATAATATTTATGTTTCAACATATACAACTAAATTATTACCTCAATAAAAGTGTGAACACCCATTTTCCAATATGTTACCATATCTGGATATGATAGATGAATTTTCTATATCCTAAAAGTAGGTCACTGAAATATATATATTTACCCTCCCAAGCCTCCCTTCATACTTTATTTCATACCTTTAAACTTTTACTGTTGCAAAAGAAAGTGTAGTTTGGTCTTCCCTGAAGAATGGCTAGGAAGAAAATCAAGATAGCTAGGTTGGTTAATGAGTGTACAAGATCAGTTGTTCTTCAAGAAAGGATGGAAGCTATCTATTTTATGTGGCGTAGAAGTTGGTATTATTGTTTTCAGTCCTGATAAAAAAAATGATACATCTGAGTGGCCATTAAGAGACAAATTTAAACAACTCTTGATGAGGTTTCTAGATAAACCACTGGTAGAGAGGCTTAAGAAGTTGACAACACATGAGCAGTTCCTCTGGAAAAAGATATGTATACTGTTAAAATCGGCCCACCTGATTTTTCTATGCTGACCGAGACCAAGAAGTTGCATCGAAGGTCAACCCCGAAGTGGATCGGGTCAAGGCACGAAAACAAGGTACCGAGCTCGGGATTCGAGACTCCTTCCAAGATCGAGGCCGACAGCAATCGAGACCAAACAAGACAGGCATCGAGCAATACCGAAGATAACGTAATAACGGAAAACCGAGATATCCGCGACTGGTCGAAGATCATGGCGGAAATCTCGGAACGGATCAAATCAAGAACGGTTGTTTAGTTAATCATGGGATTTCCTTATGTAATTAGAATTGTACCATATATAGAATTCTTCTACTATATAAAGGGGAGTTCTAATCATTTGTAGAGAGACAACTGATACAAAAAGCAATATAATTTTCTTTCTCGCTCACGCTCTTGTTCTTCAGCTTATTGTATTTTTATTGTCCTTGCATCAACCAGTTCGAGGATACTCTAACTCAAGGGTTGAGTTCTATTCAAACACTGGTTTGATTTGCTTTATTGTACAATTCTATCATTAATCTTCATATTTATCAATTGGTATTAAGCGAAATTACGTATCCTTAAATCCACATTATAAGTTTAATTATTATCCAATTTTAAGGGTAAACAGTTTGGCGCCCACCGTGGGGCTGAGGATAATAGTGATTGCTTAATACTGATTCCAATAACACATACTGCTTTACACTTGTTCTTGTAAGAATCTTTGTTTTCAGGATAAACATGTCAAATTCACAAGCAGCGCAGCGCCTACACGTAGTGACAACGGCCTCGGATTTCATGGGAAAAATGACAATATAGCCGCCCTAGGGGTCGAGGTGCCTTAGGCTGACCTCGAGGAAGCACCAATTGCAAATCCCATCGATGTCAGTTCGCATGTCACCCTAAACGCAAATTTGGGCGTTGATCCTCAAGGTAGCATACGCAAAGAAGTTCGATCAGGTGGTCGAGGTATGCAGGATGGAGAAGATGGTGGAGTTAGCCTCCAATTAATATTCGAAATGTTACGGGCTCAACAAGCTGCTATAGCACAACTACAAAATCAGCACCGAACACCGAGTAGGATCGAACCAGAAGTCGTTCACAGGACTGAGCCTGTGCCAGAAAGGTCGAACGCCAACGAATCAGGGACTGACCCTGCCATTATGAAAATGTTCGAGGAGCTCACTAAACGAATTAGATCGGGAGAAAATAAAATCGAAGCAAATGAAAAGAAAGTGGAGACATATAACTCCTGGGTTGACCAAATACCAGGGGTACCGCCGATTCTAAAAGGTATGGATTCAAAGAAATTTGTACAGAAGCCTTTCCCTCCAAGTGCGGCACCAAAACCCATTCCGAAGAAGTTTCGAATGCCAGAAATTCCTAAGTACAATGGGACCACCGACCCTAATGAACATGACACTTCTTATACATGCGCAATAAAGGAAAATGATTTAGAAGACGATGAGATTGAATCTGTTATACTGAAGAAATTTGGAGAAACCTTGTCGAAAGGAGCAATGATATGGTACCACAATTTGCCGCCTAATTCCTTCGATTCCTTCGCCATGGTTGCAGACTCCTTCGTAAAGGCACATGCCGGAGCAATAAAGGTCGCGACTAGAAAATCAGACCTCTTCAAGGTGAAACAAAGAGACAACGAAATGTTGAGGGAATTCGTATCTCGATTGCAGATGGAACGCATGGAACTACCACCGGTCACAGACGATTGGGCTGTTCAGGCCTTTACTCAAGGTTTGAACGAACGATGTTCGGTGGCATCACGACAGCTAAAGCAAAATTTAATTGAATATCCAGCGGTAACCTGGGCCGATGTACATAATCGGTACCAGTCGAAGATCAGGGTCGAGGATGATCAATTGGGGACCCCTTCCGATTCCGCTTATCCAAATAGACCCATCGGCAGAACTCAAAGGGATATCGATAGAGAACCCCGGTCGAGCAGAGATCGGTATCTACCATACAATGCAGATCGTAGAAACAGAGGCCCAGGACACAATTCCATCTGAAATGATCGAAGCAACGATCGAAGACAGAGCTCTCGAGGGCTCATGAGCAAAAGTGGATTCGATAAACATGCCAATCCCACAGAAGCACCACGATTATCAGAATACAACTTCAGCATTGACGCATAAGGTATTGTGTCGGCCATTGGGAGAATCAAAGATACTAGATGGCCCAGACCCCTATAAACAGATCCATCCCAAAGGAACCCCAATCAAACATGCAAATACCATGGTACACATGGTCATAAAACCGAAGACTGCAGAAAACTAAGGGAGGAGGTGGCCCGTCTATTCAACGAGGGTCACCTTCGAGAATTCTTGAGCGACCGAGCTAAAAGCCATTTCAGAGACAGAGACGCAAACAAGAAAAACGAGCAAGAAGAACCACAACACATGATTCACATGATTGTTGGTGGGGTAGATATTCCACAAGGGCTCGTGTTCAAACGCACTAAAGTATCAATCACTAGAGAAAAACGAACTCGAGACTATGTGCCCAAAGTCGCTTTATCATTCAATGATGAGGAAGCAGAAGGGATCTCACAACTCCACAATGATGCTTTGGTAATCTCTATCCTTATGAATAAAATTCAGGTTAAACGTGCTTTAATTGATCCAGGAAGTTCGGCTAATATTATTCGATCGTGGGTCGTGGTGCAGCTCGGCCTACAAGATCAGATCGTACCCGCAGCTCGGATTCTCAATGGCTTTAACATAGCAAGCGAAACAACTAAAGGTGAAATCATCCTACCAGTAAATGTAGCCGGAACTATTCAAGAAACAAAGTTCCATGTGATCGAAGGCGATATGAGATACAACGCACTGCTCGGAAGACTCTGGATTCACAATATGAGGGCGGTCCCCTCAACCCTTCACCAAATGCTGAAGTTCCCAACACCGGATGGAGTAAAAATGGTGTATGGGGAACAGTATGATGCCAAAGAGATGTTCGCAGTCGATTGAGTACTATAACAGTGTTTATCCGAAAAACGGATAGAGTTGAATTTATACGTAGTTCTAAGGATACGTGGTATAACTTGGCACAAATCGGAAAGTAAGTAAAAATATATTGAATATTGACTGTTATAAAGAATGGAATATAGGCCAAACTAAGTACAAAACAGTTTATGAATAAGCAAGACGAATCAATATACAAGACTCAAAAAAGATAATCTCTCTGTGAATATCAGTCTATTTTTCTCTGTGAATGTCAATAATATGGAAGTGTGGGAATGCCTTGATGTTCGATCCCTTATAGAAATAGTAGCTATACCTCTTATAGTGGAGGGATCCTACTTTAGATATAATTAAAAATACATAGTGGGGATCCCATGATAGATTAGTTTTTCCCTAATTCTCGCCGAGATCCTCTCCCTTAGTGCGGTTGTAACGGCTCTTGTCTCTTGGCTCGGTCTTGGTAGGACTTAGTATTGGTGAATTCCCAGATTTAGAGCTCGATATTAACTCGAGCTCGACATTGACTCGAGGATCGGTATCGACTCGGGCTCGATATTGTTCGGTCTCTGACTCTTAAGCTCGATGACACCACTTCACATCATAGTTCGATTTGGAATCGAGCTCAATAATAACTTCGAGCTCGGTATTCGATCGGTCCTAGAAATTCGAGCTCGATGACCTGTCTTCAGATCTCATCTCGGTATTTATGAAGATGACCTTCGGTCCATTATATTCCAATCTTGACTAATCATACGAAGGTCGAAATCGGTTTTGACCGTATATAGATAGTCCCCTCATTTATCGGGAAGAATGTGACGAGAAACGACATGATTTTCAAGCGGTATGACTCGATACAAACTGACGTTTGCATCGAGCCCGACCATGACGTACGTGATAGATATCCCGTCAGTTTAGTTTACCAAGGCATTAAATGTGTGTCAGACGATGGTCGGCCATTGTTGACACTGAACCGTCATTGCCAACCCTATAAATAACCCCTATTTTTACCACTTCTTACTTTTACATCTCCAAATCTTCTAAGTTCCCTTTCGCATCTTCTGAGTTCTTCATCCGTGAATTTTGTGATTTTCACTGCAAAATCCCTCTTTAGAACACCAAATCTTGTCATCTTCCTCTATCTTCAATCTTCAAATCCCAATGGCGAAAACGTCAAAAACCGTTCCTCAGAAAGAAAAAGCTTCTTCTTCGTGGCCCGCCGGCGACAAAACACCGGTGGAGCAACGACCCGAGGAGTGTGTTCCCGGGGGGTGTGTTCTTTCCTCTGATTTTAGGATCGACAAAGCCTCGCCGATTCCCAATATATGTTAGCCGGTATCGAGGTATATGTGCTCGCTAACCGAGGGACATCTTGAACAGTTAAGGAGAGACTGCAACTGGGAGAATAAAGAAGTGATAATCCCGGCTCCCGAAGAAGATATTACTACCCATATGAAAGGGTTTCTAAGCATGTATACTTACCCTTTCACGTTGGGCCCCCTCGACCCTGTTGTTATCGATATTTGCCGCCAATATCGAGTAAACCTAGGCCAAATTCATCCTTCTTTTTGGAGGATCGTTATTTTGATCCGCTTCTTCGTGAAAAAAGTCGAGGGGATGCCTTTCACCCTCGACCACCTCATTAGATTGTACAGCCCCCGCCTCTATCGAGGTGGGTTAATAAAACTCTAGCGCCGGGCTACCAAAGTGTTGTTCTTGAGCATAGATGCGGACAAGGACCGGGGTTGGATGGGTAGGTTCATTCGAGTGAAGACTTCAGACCTGATCCCGGCCGAGAAGATGCCATTTCCCGAGGAATGTGGGGCTTGATCTCGTTGATTTTTGGTTGCCAGTCCCCGATTTATGGGGTAATGGTCGGCCCTTAAGCCTGTTTGCATAATAGAACACGAAATAGAGGATGGATTTTGAAATATGAGATATCGGTAAAGGAGAAATTTCTTTATGTCATTATACATGTGTGCATGTTTTGTACCAGGGATCGAGCTAACTACACGAGCATGGTTCGTTTTGACCATTTGGCTCTTACAATTTTTCCTATCGAAACTATGTTATCATGAAGTAACTTCTTTGCATAGAACTTGATATATTCGACGGTAATGCCCCCTAGTATTCGAGGTTGATTGTAAAGAGGCCTTGGATACGGTTGAATTGTTCTAAGTTAGTAGGATCAATGGTAGCCTCATTAAAAACCTTACCGAAAAACCCATTTGGGATAAAATCGGTCTAAGGGAAAAAGAGTGCAACGAGTGCTTTCGGGCCTAAAGGCTTCGGGTTGAATAATCCATCCATGTTCCTGGTCGAACTCCTGCAAGGGTTAGTTTATAAATATAAATGAACATGGGAGGGTCATACCATAACAGTAGTATCGTTTTAGGTGCGACACATTCCAATTGCTTGGTAGTTGTTTGCCGTTTATCACACCAAGCTTGTAGGATCCTTTACCGACGATTTCGAGAACCTGATACAGTACTTCCCAGTTAGGACCCAATTTTCCTTCATTATGATTTCGGGTGTTGATAGTGACTTTCCTTAGCACTAAGTCCCCGATTTTAAAATATCAAATATTGGTTCTTCAATTATAATACCTTTCGATCCACTATTTTTGAGCGGCTAATCGGATGAGAGCCGCTTCTCATTTTTCGTCCAATAATTCTAGGCTCGTGTTCATCGTCTCGTTATTCGACTCATTTGTTGCATATCGAAACCTGATGCTAGGTTCTCCGATCTCAACCGGGATAAGAGCTTCGGCTCCATAAACCAACGAGAATGGTGTCACTCCGGTACTCGATTTCGATGTTGTGCGGTATGCCCATAGGACTTCGGGTAGTATTTCTCTCCATTTTTCTTTAGGGTTGGTTAATCTTTTCTTAAGATTTTGGATGATGGTTTTGTTGGTCGATTCAGCCTGTCCATTCCCGTTGGGATAATAAGGTGTTGATTAGATCCTTTTGATTTTGTGGTCTTCGAGAAATTTGGTTACTTTGCTTCCGATGAATTGCTTTCAATTGTCACATACAATCTAGGATGGCATCCCAAACCGACATATGATGTGGTCCCAAATGAATTCTATCACCTCCTTTTCTCTGACTTTTTCGAAAGCATGTGCTTCAACCCATTTAGAGAAATAATCAGTCATAAACAAGACAAACTGAGCCTTACCTGGGGCCGATGGAAGGGGGCCGACGATTTTCATTCCCCATTTCATGAAAAGCCAAGGAGCTAGGACCGAGTGGAGAAGTTCCCCAGGTTGATGAATCATGGGCGCATGTCTTTGACATTTGTCGCATTTTCTAATGAACTCACTTGCATCTTTATCCATATCGATCCAATAATATCCTGCTCTGATTATTTTGTGGACTAATGAATCGGCACCGGAATGATTCCCACAAGTGCCCTCATGAATCTCACGTAGGATGTAGTCGGTATCTCCCGGTTCTAAACATATTGCCAGTGGACCATCGAACGTCCTTCTAAGCAGCGTTCCATCATTGGATAAGGTGAACCGTGCAGCTTTTGCGCGTAGAGTTCTCGATTCCTTTGGATCCGATGGAAGTTTCCCGTTCTTGAAGTACTCTATATATTTGTTTCTCCAATCCCAGGTTAGACTTGTGGAGTTTATCTCGGCATGACCTTCCTTGATTACCGATTTCATGAGTTGCACGACAGTCCCCGAGTTGAGTTCGTCATCTTCGACCGAAGAACCTAAGTTTGCAAGAGCGTCGGCCTCACTGTTCTGTTCTGGAAGCACATGTTGCAAAGTCCATTCCTTAAATCTGTGTAGAGTCACTTGTAATTTATCCAAGTATCTCTAAATTCGATCTTCTTAGACTTCAAAAGTCCCGTTGACTTGATTTACCACGAGGAGGGAATCACATTTATTCTTTACGACCTAGGCTCCCAAACTTCTAGCTAATTCGAGACCTGCAATCACGGCCTCATACTCGGCCGCATTGTTAGTCAATTTTGTATTTTTAATAGACTGTCTAACTACATTACCTGTGGGCGATTTTAATACGATGCCCAGTTCAGACCCCTTTACGTTCGAGGCACCGTCCGTAAAGAGAGTCCAGGTTCCCGAAGAGATATCCGATTTTATCAGTAATTCCTTTTCGATCTCGGGTACGAATCCCGGCGTAAAGTCAGCCACGAAATTCACTAAGATTTGAGATTTGATAGCGGTTCGAGGTCGATACTCGATGTCATACCTGCCCATCTCTATGGCCCATTTAGCCAATCGACCTGAAATCTCAAGTTTGTGTAAAATATTTTGTAGAGGATAAGTTGTTACAACACGTATCGGATGGCACTGGAAATATGGTTTTAATTTCCTAGAGGCACTTATTAAAGCAAGCGCTATTTTTTATAAGTGTGGATATCTAGTTTCGGCCTCGCCTAGGTTCGACTGACATAATAAATAGGGAATTGCGTACCTCGTTCTTCTCGAATTAGGAATCCACTTACCGCTATCTCCGAGACAGCTAGATATAGGTAAAGTTATTCGTTTGCCTTCGGGGTATGAAGCAACGGAGGGCTCGATAGATACCGTTTTAGCTCTTCCAAAGCCTGTTGACATTCCGGAGTCCATGCGAAATTACTTTTATTTTTAAGCAGAGAGAAAATTCGGTGGCTCCTATCTGAGGATCTCGAAATAAATCATTCCAGGGCGGCTATCCGTCCCGTTAGCCTTTGCACGGTCTTTACATTATCGACTATTATGATGTCCTTGATTGCTTTAATTTTATCGGGGTTAATCTCAATTCCTCGATTGGACACCATGAAACCGAGAAACTTGCCCGAGCCAACTCTGAAAGCATATTTTTCGGGATTGAACTTCATATTGTACTCCCTTAGTATGTCGAAAGTTTCCTACAAATGCTTTAAATGGTCCTCTGCTCGCAGGGATTTAACTAACATGACATCAATATAAACCTCCATTGTTTTTCCTATTTGTTTTTTGAACATTCTGTTTACTAGGCGTTAATAAGTTGCACCGGTATTTTTTAGGCCGAATGGAATTACATTATAACAGTAAGTTCCGTACTTAGTGATAAATGAGGTCTTTTCTTGATCCTCCGGGTTTATCTGTATTTGGTTGTACCCGGAATAGGCATCGAGAAAAATGAGAGTCTCGTGGCCGGCTGTGGCATCGATTATACGATCGATATTAGGCAAAGGAAAAGAATCCTTAGGGCATGCTTTATTCAGATCTTTATAATCCATACACATTCTAAGTTTGTTCCCCTTTTTAGGGACTACCACCACATTTGCTAGCCATTCGGGGTACTTTACTTCCCGAATGGACCCTATTTTAAGAAGTTTGGTTACCTCGTCTTTGATGAAGGCATGTTTGACCTCGGACTGGGGCCTTTTTTTTTGTTTTATCGAGTGGAATTTTGGGTTCAAGCTTAGCTTATAAGTGGTGATTCCCGGTAGGATCCCTGTCATGTCAAGATGGGACCAAGCGAAATAGTCTATGTTAGCTATAAGAAATTGAATAAGCTTTCTCCTGAGCTCGGGATCTAACCCCATGCCCAGGTATACCTTTTGTAATTCGATTAGTATCACTTGCTCCAGTTCTTCGATTGTTGATTGGGTAGCGTCGGAATCATCAGGAACCACGAAAGATCGAGGGATCACATGTTCATCATCTTCGTCAGTCTTCTGATTCTCTAGTTGGATCGAAGCTGACGTTTGTGATTGCTATTTAGTATCCCGTTTCCCCTTCGAGTCCGATCCTTTTGCATGCGATAACAAAGATATCAGAATTTCTTCCTCGACGACAAACATTTCTCTTACCGCTGGTTGTTCTCCATAAACTGTTTTGACTCCCTCTGGTGTAGGAAATTTTAGAACCTGGTGGAGGGTCGAAGGTACAGCTCTCATACTGTGGATCCATGGTCTTCCAAAAATGGCGTTGTACCTCATATAGCCATCGATTACGTGAAACTTCATTTCTTGGTTGGTTCCGGCTACGTTTATTGGCAGAATTATCTCGCCCTTAGTAGTTTCACATGCCATATTGAATCCGTTTAGAACCAGGGTTGCGGGCACGACCTGGTCCTGTAGACCGAGTTGTTCTTTGACCTTTGATCTAATAATGTTGGCCGAGCTACCTGGATCAATTAACATACGCTTAACTTGAGTTTTATTCATAAATATAGATATTACCAGTGCATCATTATGAGGTTGCATGACTCCTTCTATATATTCATCATTAAAGGACAAGGTTCCTACGGGTGCGTAATCCTGAGCTCGAGATCGTTTCTCTGTTATAACCGATGTCTTCGTGTGTTTAAACACCGGCTCCTGAGGGATATCGATCCCACCGACGATCATGTGGATGATGTGTTGTGGCTCTTCCTGTTCGTTTTGCCTACTGAAATCCCTATTTTTGAAATGGTTTTTGGCCTTGTCACTTACAAATTCTCGAAGGTGCCCTTTATGGAATAACCGGGCTACCTCTTCTCTCAATTGCCTGCAATCTTCCGTTCTGTGGCCATGAGTGCCATGATATTCACACATTTGATTGGGAATCCTCTGGGAAGGATCGATTTGTAGAGGTCGAGGACGGTTAGTATCTTTGATGCGTCCGATAGCTGACACGATAGCAGATGCATCGATGCTGAAGTTAGGTCTGGTATGCCTGTCGAACCCATTTCTGTTCATCAGCCCCCGAGACCCTTGGCCTTGATCACTTCTTTTATTGCCTTGTACGGGGTTATGTCTTAGTTCGTTTCCCATATGGTCTCCACTATATGGTCGGTACCGGTCCCTGATCGGTCTTGGTTCTCGATTGATGTCCCTTTTAACAACGGGCCCTAAACCCAACTGGTTGTCTTCGACTCTTATTTTGGATTGATATCGATTGTGCACATCGGCCCAAGTAATGGCTGGGTACTCGATCAGGTTGTGCACATCGGCCCAAGTAATGGCTGGGTACTTGATCAGGTTATGCTTCAGCCCCGTGAAGCCATCGAGATTCATTCATTTAGACCTTGAGTGAAAGCTTGAACAGCCCAATCGTCTTTGACTGGTGGTAGATCCATTCGTTCCATTTGGAAAAGAGATACGAATTCTCTTAGCATCTCGTTATCCTTTTGTCTCACCTTGAATAAGTCTGACTTCCTGGTCTCAACCTTTATGGCCTCGACATGTGCTTTTACTAAAGAATCTGCAAGCATAGCTAAAGAATTGATAGAGTTAGACGGTAAATTATGATACCATATCATTGCTCCCTTTGACAGGGTTTCACCAAATTTTTTCAATAATGCAGATTCAATCTCATCATCCTATAGATCGTTCCTATTAATGACACATGTGTAAGAGGTGACATGTTCGTTGGGGTCGGTCGTTTCATTATATTTAGGAATTTTGGGCATGAAAAATTTCTTTGGGATCGGTTTAGTAGCCGCGCTCGGGGGGAAAGGCTTTTGTACGAATTTTTTGGAATCTAAGCCCTTCAATATTGACGGTGCCCCCGGGATTTGATCAACCCTGGAGTTGTACGTTTTCACTTTTTTGTCGTTTGCCTCGATCCTCCTTTCTCCTGACTCTATTCGTTTTGTCAGTTCTTCGAACATCTTAACAATTTCGGGATTAGTCCCCGATTCTTGCTCATTTAATCTTACTATAGTTGGCCTCGTTTTGTGGGTGACTTCTTGGGGCGGACTGGGCTCGAATCTGGTTGGTGCCTGTGTTTGGCTCTGCAACTGGGCTATCGCTACTTGTTGAGCTTACAATGTTTCAAAAATCATACGCAAGCTGATTCCATTTTCCTCAGCGTTTTGAGTATTTCGAGCTGCAGACCGAGTTCCACATTGAATGCTATTTTCAGGGTCGGAACGTTGGTTCTCTTTGATGGCCACATGTGAATTAACGTCTATTGGCTCTTCAAACCGAGCTCCAACGGGGTCGACGAGTGGCCTTCCACCCTCGGGGATTAAGTTGTTGTTCTCATCTTGAAGGCCAACTTCGTTGTCGATAGGTAGGGCCATTAGTTGAGAGATCCTTATTTCTAACCTGAAATTAAAGATACTTCCGAGAGAAAGCATAAAAATAGTATGTTTTGTAGAGATTCGTACCAAACAACCACTATTATCCTTAGCCCCACGGTGGGCGCCAAACTGTTTACCCGAAAAACTGATAGAGTTAAATTTATACGTAGTTCTAAGGATACGTGGTATAACTTGGCACAAATCGAAAAGTAAGTAAAAATATATTGAATATTGACTGTTATAAAGAATGGAATATAAGCCAAACTGAGTTCAAAACGGTTTATGAATAAGCAAGATGAATCAATATACAGGTTATCTGTATACGGTCAAAATCGATTTCGACCTTCGTATGATTAGTCAAAATTGGAACATAATGGACCGAAGGTCATCTTCATAAATACCGAGATGAGATCTGAAGACAGGTCACCGAGCTCGAATGTCTAGGACCGATCGAATATCGAGTTCGAAGTTATTATCGAGCTCGATTCCAAATCGAACTATGATGTGAAGTGGTGTCATCGAGCTTAAGAGCTAGAGACTGACCAATATCGAGCCCGAGTCGATACTGATCCCCGAGTCAATATCGAGCTCGAGTCAATGTCGAGCTCGAGTTAATATCGAGCTCTAAATCTGGGAATTCACCAATACCAAGTCCGACCAAGACCAAGCTAAGAGATAAGAGTCGTTACAGTCGCACTAAGGGAGAGGATCTCGGCGGAAATTAGGGAAAAACTAATCTATCATAGGATCCCCACTATGTATTTTTAATTATATCTAAAGTAGGATCCCTTCACTATAAGAGGGATAGCTACTATTTCTGTAAGGGATCGAACATCAAGGCATTCCCACACTTTCATATTATTGACATTCACAAAGAGAAATAGACTAATATTCACAGAGAGATTATCTTTTTTGGGTCTTGTATATTGATTCGTCTTGCTTATTCATAAACCGTTTTGCACTCAGTTTGGCTTATATTCCGTTCTTTATAACAGTCAACATTCAATATGTTTTTGCTTACTTTCCGATTTGTTCCAAGTTATACCACGTAGCCTTAGAACTACGTATAAATTCAACTCTATCCATTTTTCGGGTAAACAAGCAGATATAAAGCATTGGTATTTATTGTACCTAACATGTATAATAAACATCCTACATGATATTGAGATTATTAAAACTACAACAATATCTTGTGATAATCTCAGTGCACTACTAATCCAGTTATGCACTAGAACTTATTAAGCATGTGGAGCTTGATTATCTTTTTTTATTAAAAACGGGGTTGCTCGAGGTCATTTTCTTACTCATTTGGTCGCCACAATATTAATCAATTAGTTGATATTTAAAAATTAGTGAGAAAGAAGTTTGGAGTTAATTCAAAGTAGATAGAATAGCCAGGATCTCCATATGCTATTTTTCTTGTTAATTTCAAATTAAATCTTCCATGCATAGAAATATACAACCACTGTAAACTTGTTATACTTAGTGAAAGAACGAAGTAATCGAGCAGCTCCTTTCATGTTGTAATGATTCAAAAAAATTATTTGGTTGTTTACCTTTAAAAGTCAAGCAAATAACTAATAGGGAATAAATGATTACTTATGTGGGCAACTTTCCCCAAATTTAGGTTACTTCAAGTAGTTGCTATCCATTTTGCTACTACTTTTATGATATTTAACAAATTTAGGACTTCATATTATTTAGTTTACGTCATTTATAATAGTACCGTTTCATTAGAAAATTAACAAATACGTATTCAATACTATCTTATGTTTCACAATCGTTTGTGATTAAGTCATCAAATTGAGAAATTACTTCAACACTACGTGATGAGATATGGTAAGCTATTATAAATATAGCAGTACTTACTGTGCATGATTAAGTATTTCTCTAAGCACAAGTAAACTTTGAGATTGATTTAGTAATTGCATTAATTAATGAATATTCATGAGTTTGCAGCACTACACCGAAAGAGACTTTTAGTGGCAATAAAGTTTTCTTTTAGCGGCAAATGATCAAATACCGGTAATTGATTAAATACCATTGGATCCAAAGTTGCTAAAGGCTCTAGTGACATTTATACCAAATGCTGGTAATGATCAATTTTATTACCGCTAAAAATAATTATTTTTAGTGGTATTTATTTAGCAACAATTACTATAGCCATTAAAATTGTCTCATAAATGTGCTAATCAACATATTTTGCGACTTTTCTTATTGCCTAATAAAATAATTGCCAGTAAAGAAGATATATTTTAGTGGCAGTTATTATGGCAGCTAAAACTGACCATAAATTCACCTTATTTCACATATTTAACCAAGCACTATTTTATAACATCAAATACAAATTAAAAGAACAACTTACTAGAAGAATTATTTGTCACGACCCCAAATTCCCTCCGTAGGATGTCGTGATGGCACATAGTTTCTAAGACTATGTAAACTTATTAATGCGGAATAAAAATAAAAATCTGAAACTTTAAATAATTGCAACTCCCAAAACCTGGTAGAAATAAGTCACAAGCTTCTAAGAATTTTATCATCAATGTCTCTATATATATCAAAGTCTAAAGAAAATAAGGAAGAAACATAATAATGATAGAAGGGGACTCCGAAGTCTGCGGACGCTGGCAGATATACCTCGAAGTCTCCGTGTACAGGTAACTCACTGATGTCGGGGCTGGTAAGGAGTGCCTGGATCTGTACAAAAAGATGTACAAAAGTGTAGTATGAGTACACCACAGCGGTACCCAATAAGTGCCAAGCCTAACCTCGGTAGAGTAGTGACGAGGTCAGGTCAGGCCCTACTGGAAAATAATAATTGCATGGTAAAATGTTTAAAAATATAATAAAATAAAATGACAATGGAAATGAATCGAGTAGCATGTCACCATTTAATTACACAAAATAATGGCAAATAATATCTCGTGGAATCAAAATAGAATTCCTTTCAACTTTAAGAAAATCACAACAAATAATCAAAGACAACTGCGGCCATAAATCAATATCAACAAGGGCATTCCCGAGGTACCGCATCGTAGTCCCAAATAATAAATAAATTCACAATATCGCATTTCCTTATCTCACGTTTTAGCCACCCTTATCACACCCCATGACTTCTAGTAGTTTTCCCTACTAGCCACGCGTATCAAGCCACCCTTATCTCACCGCATGCATTTCAATACCCTGACCTTATACCACCGCATGTGTATCAATATCACAATTTGCACCTCAAGTGCTCAAATAATTTAACTTGCCAAAATAATTCAACAACAATATTTTTTCACAATAAAGAGCTCACGGCTCATGCCAAAATAATTCATCAATCATATTTTTCCACAATAAAGAGCTCACGGCTCCATCATAATGAGCACAAAAATCTTACAAAAATATTCAGAAATAAATAATTCAGCAAAATAATATTTCAAAATCTTTAATACGTTGCTTCAATACCAATTTTAAAAATGTCAAATACTTCATATTAATAATATTTAATTTAAAAAAAATCAACCTGCAAATAATGCACAAAATAAAAGAAACCAAGTTCCAACTAAACAGGTAAAATAATTAGGAGAAAAAAGGTCAAGCAAATTTAAAGTATATTAATCAAATCAATGATGGAGAATATAACAATATTTAATAATTTAATTAAGATGCAACAGTGATATACACAATTTAAAAATATAATCCTTCACATTTAGCTCGTGTACACACTCGTTACTTCGTGTACACGACTTTCATCACATTACAGTTAATACCAAACCTAAGGAAAATTTCTCCCACACAAGGTTAGACAAGTCACTTACCTCGACTTGCTCCAATTTAACCAAGTAGTATGCTTTTTTCTCGATTTTCCGACTCCGATCGACTCGTATCTAGTCATAATTAATTCTATACAGTCAACAAAAATTATAGGAATCAATTTCATAAGAAAATATTATATTTTTCAATAAAATCCGAAATTAGCTTTAAAATCGCCCGTGGGGCCCACGTCTCGAAATCCGGCGAAACTCACAAAATCCGACAACCCATTCAATTACGAGTCCATCCATACCAGTTTCACTTAAGTCCGACTCTGAATCGACATCGAAATCTTAAAAATTCATTTTTATGAGATTTCTAAAAAATTTCTCAAATTTCCATCTCAATACACTAATTAAATGGTGAAAACAATGATAAATTCGTATATATTGACAAAATCCGAGTTAGAATTACTTACCCAAAAGTTTTTCCTTAAAAATTTGTCAAAAATCGCTTCTGCTCAAGGTCAAGTTCGTCAAAAATGGCAAATGGGACGAAATCCCCAGTTTTATAAACTTACAGATATGTCCAGGCTGCCTTCGATCCTGGACCTCGATCATGCATCTCGATCATGCACCTCGGTCCTGGACCTCGGTCATGGGGCTCGATCATAGCCCTCGGTCCTGGACCTCGGTCATGGACCCCGATCATGTACCCCGGTCATGGACCCCGATTTTGACAAATAAAAGAAAAAACCAGATAAGCCAAAAACAAGAAAACTCACTTCAGCAGTCTCCCAGCTTCAATTTTTGATCCGTTAACCATCCGAAACTCACCCGAGGCCCTCGAAACCTCAACCAAATACACCAATAAGTCCTAAAATATCATACGAACTTATTTGAATCCTCAAATCACATAAAATAACATTAAAATCACAAACCCTAATTCAAGCTTAATGAAACTTAAGAATTTCCAACTTCTACATTCGATGTCGAAACCTATCAAATCAAGTCCGGTTGACCACAAATTTTGCACACAAGTCATAAATGATATAACGGAGCTATAAAAATTTTTGGAACTGGATTCCGACCCTAATATAAAAAAGTCAACTCCCCGGCTAAACTTCCAAACTTAAATTCTTATTTTAGCCATTTCAATCCTTATTTCACTACGGACTTCCAAATAAAATTCTGATCACGCTCCTAAGTCTAAAATCACCATACAGAGCTATTGGAATCATCAAAATTCTATTCCGAAGGCGTTTGCATATAATTCGACATCCGGCCACTATTTGACTTAAGCTTTTAAAACCTTTAATCTTTCATCAAAATTCCATATATCGGGCCAGGGACCTCGGAATTTGATTCTGGGCATACGCCCAAGTCCCAAATCATGATACGGACCTGCCGAAACTATAAAAATACTGATCCGAGTCCGTTTGCTCAAAATATTGACCAAAGTCAACTCAGTTGAGTTTTAAAGCTCTAATTCACATTTTAATCCATTTTTCACATAAAAACTTTCCGAAAAATTTTGCGGACTGCGCACGCAAGTATAGTAATGATAAATAGTAATTTTCGAGGTCTTAGAATACAGAATTAATTATTAACTTTAAAGATGACATTTTGGGTCATCACATTCTCCACCTCTAAAACAAACGTTCGTCCTCGAACGGAGTTAGAAAACATACCTAAGCTGGTGAATAAGTGTGGATAACAGCTGCGCATATCATGCTCGGCCTCCCAAGTCACCTCCTCGACCGGATGACCCCTCCACTGAACCTTTACGGAAGCAATGTTCTTTGACCTCAGCTTTTGAACCTGCCTATCTAAAATAGATACTAGTTCCTCAACATAAGATAGATCCTTGTCCAACTGAACCGAACTAAAGTCTAACACATGAGACGGATCGCCGTCATATTTCCAAAGCATAGAAACATGGAATACCGAATGAGCTGCAGAGAGACTAGGTAGTAGTGCAAGTCTGTAAGCTACCTCTCCAACTCTCTCAAGAATGTCAAAAGGTCCAATATACCTAGGGCTCAACTTGCCCTTCTTCCCGAACCTCATCACCCCCTTCATAGGCGAAACCCGGAGCAGGACCCACTCACCAACCATGAATGCAACATCACGAACCTTCCGATCTGCATAACTCTTTTGTCTAGATTGGGCTGTACGAAGTCGATCCTGAACTAACTTAAACTTTTCCAGGGCATCCTGAACCAAGTCTGTACCCAATAGCCTAGCATTGCCTGGTTTGAACCAACCCACTGGAGACCGGCACCGCCTACCATACAAGGCCTCATACGGAGCCATCTGAATGCTCGACTGGTAACTGTTGTTGTAAGCAAACTTAGCAAGTGGTAAGAACCGGTCCTAAGCACCCCAAAAATCTATCACACGCGCACGAAACATGTCCTCAAGTATCTGAATAGTGCGTTCAGACTGCCCGTCTGTCTGAGGGTGAAATGTTGTACCTAACTCCACATGAGTACCCAACTCTCGCTGTACAGCCCTCCAAAACTATGAGGTAAACTGTGTACCCCGGTCAGAGATGATAGATTTCGGTACGCCGTGAAGTCTGACAATCTCGCGAATATAGATTCGAGCCAACTGCTCGGAAGAGTAGGTAGTCATCACAGGAACTAATTGAGCTGACTTGGTCAATGTCACGCCCCAACCTCGGGGAGCGCGACCGGCGCTCAACCTAGTGAACCCGGTCGAGAAAGCCTATGAAACCTTTCCTACCCGTCTCATTCATAATCCAAAAAGGGAACGCATCACCATTTGTAAAACAGGGGAGAGATCTGTTATATGAATATATAAATGTTTCTAGTTCATTTTTCCTTATATACATTATGCCATAGTTGAGTTCCCAAAATACAACTCGATCCAACAACCACCCCAACATACATACATGACCCACATAAACGTCTACGGAGCCTCTAAGAGTACAAAAGAGCAACATGACAATGCCGGCAACAAGGCCCCGGCTATACCTCAAAATATGAAAACTTATACAAAAGAAGGACTACATGACCCCTGGGAGAAATGGGGCTCACCAAGACTGCTGTGAGGAGAGAAAGAGAGCACCACTATCTGCGATCGGCACTATCTGCGATGGAACCACCTACATCCATTCAAAGATGTAATGCCCCCGGCAAAAGGGACGTTAGTACTGTCGAACAGTACTAGTATGTAAGGCAAACACCAATCTTAGTAGAATGGACAGTGAAACAAAGAGAAGGCAGTCATAATAATCAATAAGTACTTCACAGAAATACAAAGAAACACCAAGTAAGGATCACATAGTTTCCAATTCAATCTTTCCATCATTTTAGGTTAATAATCTTTAGTGCCAAAGCCACAACTCACAATGCCACCGTGTTTTTACACGGAGTCCGGTCTCGGCCCGACCGGCTAAGCCATCTCAAGTGAGACATATCCATATCCACAATGTAAATCAATAATTCCAATACAAATGCCACCATGTATACAGCATGGCGTCCGATCTCGGACCGATCGGCTAAGCCATCTCACTTGAGACATAACCTCTTTCAGTTGTTCACTCAATTCACATTTCTTTCCCATGTTTCATTACATGGTACAAACAGCCTCATTTATTAAGTAGTTCTTGGCACTTGGGCACATTTTACAATTCAAGTCTTTCCCTTTTTATTCGTTCAAATAACATTATCATCCATGCCGATAAATACCATCACATAAGGCATTGCACACATAAGGGAAGGAGCTTGGAAGATCATAATTACGTTCTCAAATAGCATGATGACATGGTAAACATCTAAAACAATTAGGGAACATGAATCTTTCAACCCAACACACTAAGGCAAACAATTCTAGTATGATCAAGTCGGAACTTACACCAATTATTCGGACACTAGGAGTTTGATTCTAAGAAGAAGAGAGTTAGCCATACATACCTCAATTGCGCTTCTTTAGACTCTACAATTATCCGAAATTCTTAGCAACCTCAATCTATTTTAGCAATATACAAATTGAACCCAAAATTAGGAAAACATTCATGGTTCTAGTTCACTTTTTATTTTTCCCACACTCTTTATCACATGCATGCAAGATGAACCACCCTCATACCCATGAAGTATCACACTAATACCCAATTATAGCTATGTTTGAAATTAAGAGCTGGGGTGATGAAGTCTTACCTTTTTGGATAAAGAATTTGGTGCTCTACTTGAATATTTCCAAGCTTTGAGTGATGGTTGAAGATTAATTGATGAAAATTAGGCCCTCCCTCTAAAACCCTCTCTCTCAATCTAGAAATATCATAAATGAGCTTCTAAATGGACTAAAGGGGTGTTTTAACGGAATGGGGGTCGGGATTAAAATTAAGAAAATGGGTGCTCCGACACAGGTCTGCGGTCGCATATGCGACCGCATAATGGTTATGCGGTCCACAAAGTGACTGCAGAAATGGCCCTCAGGGGCATAAACTTTCGGCCCAGATATGCGACCAATATGCGGTCCGCATACTTGCTCTGTGGTCGCATAATGCACCGCAGAACTCCCTCCACAGAAACCCAAGAGAAATTATGTGACCAATATGCGATCCTCATAGTGATTATGCGGTCGCATAATCGACCGCAAAACTAACCTCAAATTGGCCAAACTTTCAGCTTCACTCTGCGGCCATTATGCGGTCCGCAGAGTGATTATGCTACCGCATAATGGGCCTCAGAAATGCATTCTTCTGCGAAGCATTTTCCTCTAAGTCCGTAGGGTAGTGTTCAATCCAAAAAGTCCGAACCGCGGCGAGCTTTTTCTACTATAATAACGCATGAATCTATCTTCGCACCACGAAACCCCGAGTTTTTGGTTAAAATTTGTACCGGGTCTTACAGTCAACCTATCCACAATCACCCAAACTACATCAAACTTCCGCTGAATCCGTGGAAGTCAAAAAACAAAATCCATAGTGATCCGCTCCCATTTTCATTTTGGAATCTCTAACTTCTGAAGCAATCCACCCGGACGTTGATACTCATATTTCACTTGTTGGCAATTTAGACACTGAGATACATATTCCACTATGTCTTTCTTCATCCGCCTCCACCAATAGTGATGTCTCAAGATGTGATACATCTTTGCAGCACCCGGATGAATGGAGTACCGCGAACTGTGAGCTTCCTGGAGAATCAACTCACACATGCTATCTACATTGGGCACATATAGCCTGCCTTGCATCCGTAATACACCGTCATCTCCAATAATGACTTTCTTGGCGTCACCGTGTTGAGCTGTATCCTTAAGGACAAGCAGATGAGGGTCATCGTACTGATGCTCCCTGATACGATCATAAAGAGAAGACTGAGAAACCACACAAGCCAAAACTCGGCTCGGCTCAGAAACATCCAATCTAACAAACTGGTTAGCCAAGGCCTGAACATCCAAGGCTAAAGGCCTCTCTGCTACCGGTAAATATGCTAAGCTGCCCAAACTCTCCGCCTTACGACTCAAGGCATCGGCCACTACATTGGCCTTCCCAGGATGATAGATAATGGTGATATCATAATCCTTAAGAACCTCCAACCATCTCTGCTGCCACAAATTAAGATCCTTCTATTTAAACAGATGTTGTAGACCCCGGTGAACGGTGTAGAACTCACAATGGACACCGTACAAATAATGCCGCCAACTTCAAGGCATGAACAATAGCTGCTAACTCAAGGTAGTGGACCGGATAATTCTTCTCATGTACCTTTAACTGTCTAGACGCGTAGGCAATTACCCAACGGTCTTGCATCAATACTGCACTGAGACCAATACGCGATGCGTCACAATACACAGTATAAGACCCTGAACCTGTAGGTAATAACAATACTGGGGCTGTAGTCAAAGCTGTCTTGAGCTTTTGGAAGCTCTCCTCACATTCCTCGGTCCACCTGAACGGAGCACCCTTCTGGGTCAATTTGGTCATAGATGTAGCAATAGAAGAGAAACCCTTTACAAATCGGCGATAATACCCTGCCAAACCAAGGAAACTCCAAATTTTTGTAACTGAGGACGGTCTGGACCAACTCTGCACTGCTTCAATCTTCTTCGGATCTACCTTGATTCCTTCACACGAAACTATATGACCCAAAAATCCTACTGAATCAAGCCAGAATTCACACTTTGAAAATTTTCCATATAACTTCTTTTCTCTCAAAGTCTGAAGCACAATACTCAGGTGCTGTTCATGATCTTCCCAACTCCGGGAATACACCAGAATTTTGTCAATAAATACAATGATGAAAGAATCAAGATAGGGATGGAATACACTATTCATTAAGTGCATAAATGTTGCTGTGGTGTTGGTTAGCCCAAATGACATTACAAGGAACTCATAATGACCATACTGAGTACTAAAAACAGTCTTCAGTATATCTGGCTCCCGAATCTTCAACTGATGATAGCCTGAACGCAAGTCGATCATAGAAAACACTCTGGCACCCTGAAGCTGATCAAATAGGTCATCAATACGTGGAAATAGATACATGTTCTTCACTGTAACCTTGTTCAACTGGCGGTAATCAATACACATCCGCATAGAATCATCTTTCTTCTTCACAAATAAGACATGAGCACCCCAAGGCGATACACTGGGCCGATTGAAGCCCTTATCAAGTAATTCCTCTAACTGTTCTTTTAATTCTTTCAACTCTGCTGGGTCCATACGATTTGGTGGAATAGACATGGGCTAAGTGCCCGATAACAAATTAATGCCAAAGTCAATATCTCTGTCGGGTGGCATACCCGAAAGATCCGCTGAAAATACATCAGGAAAATCTCTTACTACAGGAACTGACTCCACAGTAGGAGTATCAACACTAACATCTCTCACATAGGCTAGATACGTATCACACCCCTTCTCAACCATTCATTGAGCTTTAAGAAATGAAACAACCCTGCTAGAAACATGATCTGAGGTACCTCTCCACTCTAGCCACGGTAGACCTGGCATAGCCAATATCACCATCTTGGCGTAACAATTAAGAATAGCGTGATAGGGCGACAACCTGTCCATGCCCAAAATAATATCGAAATCCACCATACTTAAGCAATAATAAATCAGCTCTGGTCTCAAAACCACTGATAAAAATTAATCACGATCGATACACGTGGTCCACAATAATAGATTCACTCATGAGTGTAGATACATAAAGAGAACAACTCAAGCAATCACGTGATACGCCCAAATACGGGGAAAAATAAGATGACATATAAGAATAAGTGGAGCCTGGATCAAATAAGACTGATGCATCTCTATGACAGACCGGAATAATATATGTGATAACAGAATTGGATGTAACGACCTCTGTCCTAGCAGGAAGGGCATAATATCTAGCCTGGCCTCCCCCTCTAGGGCGACCTCTACCTGCCCGACCTCCACCTCTAGCTGGTTGTGCAGGTGAAGTGGCAACTGGTGCAGTAATCATGGCCTAAGAATCCCGAGGGCCTTGTGGAATAGGTGGGTCTTGAGAAACTATAGAGATGCACCACTCCTAAATCTAGGAAAATCTCTCATAATATGATGAGTGTCACCACACTCAAAACAAGCTCTCAGAGGACGTGGCTGCTGGGAGTGGCTCGGGCCTGATCGACTAGACTGCCCGTTGAAAGAACCCCGTACAGGAGGTACAGTAGACACTGGCGGTGCATAATATGGAACTTGAGGTCTGGGAGTAGCCGGAATACCACTGGAAGTTGGAAGTGCTGAATGAATAGGACGACTCACATAACCTCTACCATGACGAACTGCAACTGGGGCACGAGAATTATTATATGTGCCAGAATCTTGGGGTCTATTAGATTCCCTCTCTTCCCTCACCCGGATCCGCATACCTTCCAATCTCCTAGCAATTTCACACAATCGAGAAGACCATGCCGATCATCTCAGGGTAGTTCTGCAAACCCTATATCAGCACAAGTTATATTCAAAAAAATTTGAAGTGTGAATTTTGGCTTAAATCTGTCACATTATTGGATCATGTAGTCTTTAGTGAGGGAATTAAGGTTGATCCTCAGAAAATTGCAGCTATGAAGAATTGGCCGAGGCCTATAACTCCAACAGAGATTCGCAGTTTCTTGGGCTTAGCTGGATATTATAGAAAGTTTGTGGATGGGTTTTCTACACTTGCCTCTCCATTGACTAAATTGACGTAGAAGGCAATTAAGTTCCAATGGTCAGATTCTTGTGAAAGGAGTTTCCAGGAATTGAAAGCAAGATTGACTACGGCACCAGTGTTGACCCTACTAGAGGGTATAGATAAATTTATGGTATATTATGATGCTTCAAGGATCAGGCTTGGGTGTGTATTAATGCAACACAGCAAGGTGATAACTTTCAATATGGGGTCCATGTGGATATATTCATGGACCATAAGAGCCTTTAATATATTTTCAAACAAAAGGAATTGAATCTGAGGCAGAGAAGATGGCTTGAGTTACTCAAGGACTACGACATTGATATTCTATATCATCCTAGAAAGGCTAATGTTGTGGCAGATGCCCTTAGCAGGAAATCCATGGGTAGTTTAGCCTACCCATGTAGATATATTCACGGACTCTCGTGAAGGAGGGGTGATTGTACAAAATAGGGCTAAATCATCACTTGTTGTGGAAGTTAAGGAGAAACAGTACAACGATCCATTGTTGGCACAACTAAAAGAGGGGATTCATAAACATAAGACCATGGCCTTTTCTCTTGGCATGGATGATGCTATACTAAGGTACCAAGGGAGTCTATATGTTCCAAATGTGGATGGTCTTCGGGAAAGAATTATGATAGAAGCTCACACTTCTAGGTATTTCGTGCACCCGGGTTCTACGAAAATGTATCATGATTCTTAAGGAAGTCTACTGGTGGAATCATATGAAGAGGAATGTAGTGGACTTTGTGGCGAGATATTCAAATTGTCAGCAAGTGAAGGCCGAACACCAAAGGCCTGGTGGGTTGGCACAGAACATAGAAATTACAATGTGGAAGTGGGAAATGATTAATATGGACTTTTTGGTAGGATAACCTCGTACTCCTCGTAAGTTTGACTCAATTTGGGTGATTGTGGATCGACTCACTAAATCAGCACACTTCTTACCGGTTAAGGCTACCAATACAGCGGAACAATATGCTCAGTTGTATATCAAAGAAATAGTCAGGCTGCATGGCACTCCGGTTTCCATTATTTCTGATCGGGGAGCACAATTCACTGCTAATTTTTGGAAGAAATTTTAGCAAGGTTTGGGTACTCAGGTGAATCTTAGTACAGCCTTTCACCCGCAAACTGACGGGCAGGCAAAGCGGACTATTCAGGCGCTTGAGTATATGTTGTGCATTTGTGTTCTAGACTTCAAAGGTAGTTGGGATAATCATTTGCCACTCATAGAATTTGCCTACAACAATAGCTATCACGCTACCATTCAGATGGCACCATTCGAGGCTTTATATGGTAGGAGATGTAGATCTCCCATTGGGTTGTTTGAAATTGGGGAAGTAGATTTGAAAGGGCCAGACCTCGTGCATCAGGCTATGGAAAAAGTTAAAATCATTAAAGAGCGGTTGAAGACTGATCAGAGTCGATAGAAGTCCTATTCGGATGTTCGTCGTAGGAATTTAGAGTTCAAAGAAGATGATTGAGTATTCTTGAAGGTTTCCCCCATGAAGGGTGTAATGCGATTTCGTACAAAAGGGAAATTGAGTCCGAGGTATGTCTGACCGTACAGAATCATTCAGAGGATTGTCAGGTGGCATACAAACTTGGGCTACCACCTGAGATGTCATTAGTGCACCCAGTATTTCATGTGTCTATGTTGAAGAAAGTAGTTGGATACCCGACACGCATTGTTCCGGTTGAAACTATTAAGATTAATGAGGAATTGACTTATGATGAAATTCCAGTTTCTATTCTTGATAGGCAAGTCTGAAAGCTAAGAAATAGATATATTGCCTCTGTGAATGTGTTATGGTGAAACCGGCAGGTTGAAGAGGCCACTTGTGAGGCCGAAGAAGAAATAAAGAAGAAGTACCCTCATTTGTTCGAATAGCTATGTAATCGTTTCTATGAAATTGTTCCCTATGAATTATGTGTCACTTGTACAATTTATGCTAAGGGTGTTCCTTTCCGGTAATGTATTGCTTATAAGGCCACGGTTGGTATTGTTTCATATTATGTTGCTTCATTGGATTATGTATATGTTGTTAGGATTGGTTTTGAGGTACTCTGACAGGTGGATAGGCCCAATTACAGAGGAGACTCTGCCGAAATTTCTGAAATATTTTGGAATTGGTAAAATTTGGGAGACTGAGGTGTGTGAGAAAAGAGATAAGTTATCATAAGCGTTTGGGGACGGACTCTACTCCTCATTCGAGGATGAATGATCCTAAGCGGGGGAGAATGTAAGGAACCGGAAAAATTTTGCTAAATAATTTAAGGTTTCGTGGTGCCAAGATAGGCTAATGTATTATATTTTCGGAGTTTTTGGGTCGAACAGTGTGTTCGGGAGTTGAAATTTTTCACTCTCGCGTCGCCCAGCTTGTAGCGTGCTAGA
This sequence comes from Nicotiana tabacum, assembly GCF_000715075.1. Classification (NCBI taxonomy): domain Eukaryota; kingdom Viridiplantae; phylum Streptophyta; class Magnoliopsida; order Solanales; family Solanaceae; genus Nicotiana; species Nicotiana tabacum. Next base: position 36,674,930 of record NC_134098.1, read on the forward strand.
CCATACTATATCCCTCGCCTAACCAGGTCTGTAGCACGTTGGACCGTGCTATATCCCTCGCCTAGCCAGGTCTGTAGTGCGCTAGACCGTGCTATATCCCTTGCCTAGCCTGGTCTATAGCTCGCTACAGAGCGTGCCTCGCCTGGTCTATAGCTCGATACAGAGCGTGCCTCGCCTGGTCTATAGCTCGCTATAGAGCATGCCTAGCCTGGTCTATAGCTCGCTATAGAGCGTGCCTAGCCTGGTCTGTAGCCCGATCCCGAATTTCGGAGTATCCATTCTCCTATTTTTTAAACCTGACCCTATTCCATTAAAACACCTACCTTGGACCATTTTGAACATATTTTCTGACATTTTTAGAGTGAGAGAGAGAGTCCTAGAGGAAGAAGTGATCTTCATCAAAATTTCTCTTCAATTCTCACTTAAAACATTGAAGATTATCAAGAGAGGCACCTAGTTCTTCTTCCTAAGAGGTAAGAATCTATGTCCTAGCTCTCGATTTAGAAAATTTACAAAAATGGGTTAATTAGAGAGACAATTATTGGGTGTGAGGGTTGTTGTCTTACATGCATGTATCCTTGAAGTATGTGGGGAGGTTGTGAGCTAAAAATGGTAGAGAATGGGTTGGAAAAACATGTAATCCTTCAAAAAGGGGGCTTAAAACATTGATACACACCTAGTGTTTGATAATATGCTCAAATGAGCTAAAACCATGTTCATTTTCCTAATCTTGGTCGAACTTATTATATTTCTAAATTAGATCGAAGTTGCTAAGAATTCTGTAACATTTTAGAGATTAAGGAAGCTCAATTGAGGTATGTATGGCTAAACCTCCCCCCCCTCTTAGAATCGAATCCCACGGTGTTCATGTAATTGAAGTAAGACCTTTATCATTATTGAATTGGCTATTCCTAATGTGGTTGTGTCGAAGGATATATGTTCAATATTTATTCTAGATGCTTCATCATGTCATCTTGCCATTTGAGGATATGTTCAAAATGTGGAATATGTGTTAGAAATGCTAAGACTTCATGTCAAGATCGAAATAAAGGTTGTTATGCCAAATTGTATGTAAAGCCTCTATGTGCCTAAGATTCCCAAATTGTTGTGTTATGTGAATTTAATGTCTTGCACGGGAAGCCTTATTGTTGTTGATAATGATTATGATAATGATATATGAATGTGAAAAAGGGGACTGGAATTATGAAATACGGCCAAGTGAGAAGAATGATTTTATAATCGTGATCACTAGTGCTAATGAATCGAAATAATATGAAAGAATTATGATGTGAGATAATTGAAATTGTGGTTATGGTTGATGTCTCAAGTGAGATGGCCTAGCCGATCGGGCCGTGATCGGATGCCATGTCGCACACATGGTGGTAACTGTGCTGGAAATGTTAATTGAAATTGTGGATATGGTTGATGTCTCAAATGAGATGACCCAGCCGATCGGGTCGAGATCAGACTCCGTGTAAGAACACGGTAGTATTGTGGATTGTGGCATATGTCACTAAAGATTACCCAACCTAATAAGATGGAAATTGACTTGAGAACTTATGTGATCCTTACTTGATATTTTAGTATTGTTTTGAAGCTCTTATTGAACTCATGACTATTTTTCCCCTTGTATTATTGTCCATTCTATTGAGATGGTGTTTTAGCTTTACATACTAGTACTATTCGACGGTACTAACGTCCCTTTTACCGGGGGCGTTGTATCTTTAAATGGATGTAGGTGGTTACAGAGCAGACATTGTTGATCGCAGTTAGTGGTACATCATCATCTTCCCAGCAGACTTGGTGAGCCCCATTTCATTCCGGGGTCATGTATTGTAACTTTTGTTTATATTGTGGTCACTTTTGAGGTATAGCCAGGGCCTTATTGCTGGCACCATCTTTACTCTCTTTTGTATCTTTAAAGGCTCCGTAGACACTATGTGGGTTGTATATGGGTGCTGGGAATGTTAAACCAGTTATGTTGTGTTTGATCACTTGTCCCATTCGAACTATAAGAAATATGTATTTTGAGACTTAAAGGCGCAATGGCAATCAAATGATTTAGCATCATATGTATGAACTTCCTACTGTATAATTTATGAAATCATGTCTTTTCTTGATCATGGGTAAATTGGGTAGAAAGAATCTAACAGGCTTGCTCGACCGGGTTTATTCAGTTGAGTGCCGGTCGCGCTCCTCGATTTTGGGGCATGACACATCAGTCTATGAAACCCTGAGCATCCTCTGACTCGGCCCCACTGAATGATGGAGGCCTGAGCCTCCCAAACCTCTCTGGCCTCTTCTGCTCCTCGTCACTCATTGGAGGACCACCTGGGCCTGAGCAGCAGTAACCGGCTGGGCTGGTGGTACCCCTGGTGTCTGAAGTCCCTGAACCACTTGCTATGGAGTACAGGCGGCGGGAGTCTATGCACCTCCTCCGGCCTGAGAAGTGGATGTCGCGGCCGAAACTGAAACTGCCTGAGCAAGGCTAGTGCGTACAGTCAATATCTAGGCCAGAGCCTCCTGAAGGCCTGGAATCACAATGGGCATAGCTGGTGCCTGAGCTGGTCCCACCGGCTCAACCACATCTGGAATCTGCTCCTGAGCTGGAGCAACTAGTAGGTCTGCATGTGCTGCTCTAGCTGCTGTATGAGCTACACCTTGGCCTTACCGCGGCCCCGGCCTCTCGTGTCCCTAGCTGGTGGTACTGGAGGACGTCCACCCGATCTGGTAGGATGTGTCCTCACCATCTGTGAGAGACTAGAATAACAGAAGTTTAGTTTCCGGGATCAACAAATTCACACGACAAGAATACAAGAAAGTGACGTTTTTGTTTCCTAAGGGTTTGGTAGCCTCTCGAAGATAAGTACAGACGTCTCCATACCGATCCGCAAGACTCTACTAAACCTGCCCATGACTCGTGAGACCTATGTAACCTAAGCTTTGATACCAACTTGTCACGACCCAAAATCTCACATGTCGTGATGACGCCTAATACAATACTAGGCAAGCCGACAATCACAAATAACCACGCATCTTTAAATTGAAAACATAATGAAATCCGCTTAATAGTGAAAATCTCATAATAACTGATAAGAAAAAGCCGCAACACAATACAAAATCTCCTAGAATCCAGGTGTCACTAAGTACATGAGCATCTAAATGACAATACGATCTAACTGCTAAAAAAACAATTGTCTAAAAGGATAGAACAGTGCAAATAAACTGAAAAGAAGGAGAGTCAAGGTCTGCGGTCGCCAAGGCAGCTACCTCAATAGTCTCCAAGAAACTACTGCTCTAATCTAGCAACCGTCGTATCCAGAAGTACTTGGATATGCACACGAAGTGTAGAGTATATATGAGTACAATCGACCCAATGTACTCAATAAGTAAAAGGACTAACCTTGTACTGAAAGCAATGATGAGCTTAGATAGGTACAATCCAAATCTAGATTTTTAACTGTACAAATATGACAGGAAGAATGACAGAAATATCTCAGAGAAAACTTATAATCAGTTTGTACACAGTACAGAAATGTAGAATGCTTTCAAGTTTAACAGTTTAAGTTCAACACGGATAAAATATGCCAAGTATGACTGATATAAGGGATGTTACATCTCTATATCTATATGTCAAATGTGCACGTCAATGTAATGCATCATAATGATAACATGCGCGCCTGGAGCCAAATTCGAATTTTTGCACCTGCGACCAACTTTCCGCTTCTGCGGAATCGCAGATGCGCTCCTCCTCTGCGCCTGTGATACTCCCTTAGCCAGACCAACCCCGCTTCTGCGCCACTCCATCCGCACCTGCGGCTAATTCCCTCGCAGGTGCGATCACACCAGAAGATCAAAATCTCAGCAATGCTTTAAGTCCAACTTTTGATCCGTTAACCATCCGAAATCCACCTGAGGCACGCGGGACCTCAACCAAACATACCAACAAGTCCTAAAACATCATACAAACTCGCTCGAAGCCTCAAATCACTTCAAACAACACTAAAACCATGAATCACACATCGATTCAAGCCTAATGAACTTCTAACTTCTAAAACGAATGCTGAAACATACCAAACCAACTCCGATTAACCTCAAATTTTGCACACAAGAATAAATGACACAACGGACCTATTCCAACTTTCGGAACCACAATCCGAGTCTGGTAACAACAAAGTCATCTCTTGATCAAACTTCTCAACACTCCAAACTTCAATTTTTCCAACTTTCGCCAATTCAAGCCAAAATTAACTACGAACCTCTAAATCAATATCCAGACACAGTCTTAAGACCAAAATCACCATATGAAGCTATCAAAACCATCAAAATTCCATTCCGGAATCATTTATATATAAGTCAACATCCGGTCAACTCTTTCAACTTAGGCTTCCAACCTTGGGACTAAGTGTCCCAATTCATTTCGAAACATCCCCGGAACCAAACCAACCACCTCGGCAAGTCACATAACAACAAATGAGCACATAATAAGCAATAAATGGGGGAACGAGGCTATAATATTCAAAACGATCGGTCGGATCGTTACAATGACTTAAAGCATGCGAATGCGAAGAGATGAAATAGCCCAGTCCAAATTTCCTCTATGTGATCGCGATACTCTGCAGAAACACCAGCAATCAGTAACACAAAATTCATCTAAAATGATCTGAAATCAATCTGAAACACACCAGAGCCCCTCGGGACCCCGTCCAAACATACCAACAAATTCCAAAATATAACATGGACCTATTTGAGGCATCAAATTATACATAATAATATGAGAACCATAAATCGCAACTCAAATAAAACTTGATAAACCTTTGAACTTTCAACTTTCAAAACTCGTGTCGAACCATATCAAATCAACTCGGAATGACCTCAACTTTTTCACACAATTTCCGAATAACATGACAAACCTATCCCAACTCCCGGAACAATAATCTGAACCTGATATCATCATAGTCAACTCCCCGATCAAACTTATGGACCTTCCAAACCTTCAAATTGCCAACTTTCGTGAATTATAGCCAAAAACTTTATAGAAGCCCCCAAATGCAAATCTGGGCATACGCCCAAGTTAAAAATTACCATCTGAATCTAACGAAATCATCAAAACTCCGATCCGAGGTCAACCACACAAAAGTCAAACTTGGTCAACTCTTCCAACTTAAAGCTTCCTTTTTAAGAGTCATTCTTCCAAATCAAATTCTGAACAACTCGAAGACCAAAACCGACCATACACGCAAGTCGTAATACACCATATGAAACTACTCATGACCTCAAACCACTGAACTAAATGCAAATGCTCAAAATAGTCGGTCGGATCATTACATTCTCCCCCACTTAAATATATAATCGTCCTCGAACGTGCCAAAAGTGGTAACAAAGCCATCAAATCACGGAATCAATGCACCATACACATACCTATGGGTGATCCCACGTTACCCCAATTCATATAAACCTGTCAACACAACCCAACTGAAGATCCTTACTTTAACCTTAGTCCATAAACCATAGAATCATATCTCCTATATCTGTAATCCATTACAAGACCCGATTCTCACATTTGTACACTGTATAAGTCTGAACAATCTGAATCAAGCCATAACCATAACCCAAAAATGTAATCACACGATATACCACATAACTAAGATACTCGTAGCAATAACTTCCAACCATAATAGCTGCCCATTAACAAACTCAGTATCGGTAACAAACCTAATCTTAACTAAAACCTTATTCTAAAACTTCGTACACTATGAATAATAAAATAAACATGCAAATACTCATAACCACTCATTAGATCAACAATTCATGGGGCTCTCTCGCCTGCCAAGAACCATAACCTAAATCTAAGTTGACTAGTGCCATTATTCTTCCAAACATACTTTAATCAAGTCCGATAGCACCCATTCCTAGTCAAATAACCTCATCTCATCTAGTACAAGTTGTTCGACCAACACGCCACACCAGCACCACCTCAAGCCACATATTGTGCAATCCATGCACCAAATAAGGAACAACTCAAATATACCACTAACAGGAAGACCATAACTAAGGCGTACACTACAACAAAAAGGGGCTTTATGTTATATCCCGCATTTTTTACTTTAAAATTTCGTCGTAAGTTAATCGACGTAGACTCAGGAATGAGATTATTTTTGAGGTTATAAGCATTTATGTTATTTATAACAGGCGATAAGTAAGTATCGTGAAAGTTAATATGTAAACGAATCAAAGAAAATGAGTTTTGTTGAAGGTTGTCAATTTGAGATAAAATACGGTCCGAGCTATAATACCTGGTAATTATGGACCAGTGCCATACAAGGTACCACATGACTATGATAGTAAGGTGTATAAGGTATGTTAAAAGTGAGTAGTATTTTAAGTAATTTGGAATAATTCTTTATTATGTGTGTAATTATTGATTTGAGTGGGAAGTTAACTAATTAATTGGAAAGTTGTGGATAAGTTTGGTGGTGACATTAGATCTCCCAACGTGGCAGCAAGTTGGATTGATAATCAAGTCTTATAGTGACTAAGTAAATTAGGTATCTAGGTGGCATATTTAGGAAAATTATTGGCTAAGTAATCACATGAAGTGGGGCACACTCCTATAATAAGAAACCTCCCTAATTCATTAAAGGGAGATGGATGAAGGCTTCAACAAAGTAAAGGATGAGATCTTCAACAATAGTAACGGGTGTAGCTTCAAAAATTCATATGAACCCTTTTAGTGCTACGCGTGAGATGAAATTTTAAGGGAGCACGGTACAATCTTTCTCAAGAATATCATACGAATTTTTTCCTACTTCGATCCGCCGTTACGTGTTTGTCGCGATTGTCGTATGTTAGAGAGATTGTCAAGAGAATTCGAAAGATCTTAGGAATGTACTTCTTATGCATTTCATTCATTTATACGTGTACATTGACCCATGACCAGATGGCATTATATACGTGTATATTATATGTATATGGGATATGGAAAAAGGTTACAGAGTTATATACACACCACCACCTGATCAGCTGGTATATGTTGATGATTTTGCCCACAGTGGCCGAGATGATATGATGGGATGCCCTTAGAGGCTTGATGATGTTATGTACACCTATACCTATGCATGATACGACATTTATACGTACGTGCATGACATTATAAATGTTTCAGGATTCACAAAGTTATTTAGACTCACAGGTGGAATTCCTTACTCCATGTTTCATCTATGTCCTTATGTATTATTTTTCATGCCTTACATACTCGGTACATTATTCATACTGACGTTCCTTTTACCTGGGGACGTTGTGTTTCATGCCTGCAGGTGCAGGTACACAGGCTGATGGTCCCCTTTTTAGGATCTTTGATCGGCGAGAGTTGGTGTACTCCACTTGATCCGGAGCTGTTACTAGTTTTGGTACGCTATTTTGATATGTAGATATGGATACAACGGGGTCCAGTCCCGTCCTTTATACAGTTGTACACTCTATTAGAGGTCTGTAGACAGTCATGTATAGTTGGATAGTATGTGGCCTTGTCGGCTTTCAGTTTCGGATATATAGTTATCTATAGCAGCCTTGTCGGCTCGTCCTACCGGATTCTGCATGTATATGTATATATGTCTTTTGGGCATATTTTTCTCACGTATGTTATTCACGTAATTCAACAGTTTATTGACAGATGTTATTCATGACCTACCCTTAATTCATGTTTATATCTTAGACGCATGCTTAGGGGTGTTCGACATGTAGGACTCGGGCACTCGTCATGGCCCATCGGTTTGGATCGTGACACTTTAGTTGCAATAACAATAGCCTCTATATCATTTATCGGCAATTAGTGTTTTGCCGCTGAAGCCGAGGTCGGCAAAGCCTTTAGCGGCTTTTCTCCCAAAAGCAGGTAAAGGGTATGGTTTATTGGCGCGAAAAATTATTATCGTTAACAGCAATTATTTCCGGCAATTATAATGGATACTAAATTCAATCCAAAATGGCTAATTATACTTCTTTAGCATCCATTTTTGTAGCCGCTAAATTCAAAATAATTGCCGCTAAAAGTTCGCATCTTCAACGGCAATTATTTTGTGGCAATTAATATGGTCATAGTATCCCTTCTGAAAATATCTTAGTTTGCTCTTTTAGCATCCATTTTAATGGCTAGTAAGTTTAACTAAATTGCCGCTAAAAGTCAATATCTTTAACGGCAATTAATTTACATCAATTATAACGACTGCAATATACCTTGTGAAAATATCTTAATTTTCCCTTTTATCGTTCATTTTTATAGCTGGTATATCCAACTAAATTAGCGCTAAAAGTCACAAGCGGTAATAACAATAGTTTAGCCACCATTAATAATAGTTACTACATTAGTTTAGAATATGACCCAAATAATAAAATATATTAATTTAAAAAATATATAATATTTCTCATTAAATCTTAACAAACAAAAGAAAGTACTAATCAAAAGTATTAATGTCATAGTAACTTAAACATAAACTTATATTGTTTGGACTAAATAGCTAATGTCATTATATAACTAATCCAGACGAATGATGGTATTCAAATGATTTTCACAACTTTTAATCTTCCACCCGCTAAATTATTGAATATCAGACTGTATGACCTGAAATTATAAAATAAATGTGTCAAAAGATAAAATATAATTTGAAAACATATCTTGCAGATTTTATCACTATTAGAGTTTTTGTCATCCAACTCCCTCGCCTAATATCTATAAGCAAAAACAACTAGACGGATGAATAGACGAATAAAATGAATATGCAAACAATTAAGCTTTTGCCATTTGGAGCTGGGAGAAGGATGTGCCCATGTAAGATATGGTTGTAATTTGCTTAAGTTGATCCTTGTGCATTTCTGGAAATCGATATATGCAGTGCTATTTGTCTTTTCTTTCAATGACATGTTGTTCAACTATCAGTATGTATGTCACAAGGTGAGTGATGTTGATTCATGCACCAAATTATGATGGTGAAACAATTTACTATTGTTTGTTGGCATTTCTTGAGAACTCTAGGTAAAAAGAACTGGAAATGCCTAAATAATAAGTAAAGGTGCATTTCTATTTTGTAATCTCTTGTTAAAGAAAGAACTGGAAATCTCTTGGTAATTGTGATGGATAAAGGACATGTGAAGTGGGTGGGAAATCCAGCTGAGTTTTCTTGTCCTTCTGATGTAGCGTTCTCAGCAATCGATGAACTTAGCACTTGTTCTGAAGTTCAGCGGCAGGTTAAAAGATCAAATATTTCTAGTGAGATCCAGCAAAAAGTTTTAGAGGGTAATTTTATTGTAGTCCTGGTGGAAACCAAGACACTGATGAATCAGAGGCTCAGAAAGAAGGAAAAATCGAATGGCGGGTGCTATATATATCAAAGGAGTTGCAGTTACAAAATATAAACGGTGAGCTTTAAATGTCATATTGTGTTGGTCAAGTATTTAAAGCTATTCATTTTGCAAACAGATGATCATAAATGGGTAAAGGGTCGCTAGTGTTTGTTCTGATGTCTATGGAGAAATATTGCTATAGAGTGTAGATAGCCTTTTGCAGAAGGATTACTAAGTAAGACTGTTTAAGCAAAGTATAATATGTACGCATTACTGGCCCTCAAGACTACTACTCAGACACTAGTAAACTAGACAGAGTAAGAATTCAGCTTATGGAGATGCACTGATAATGTAGAAAACCAACTACTCTTTAATAGACCTCTTGGATTATCATTCTAGTGCTTTCTTCATCAGACCTCATTCCATTATGGAAAAGATGAATTTGATTCAAGCAGGAAACTATGAATTGATTTAAGGACACAAATGATGTCCATTTAACTAATAAATAAATCATATTACACATATAATCACTATCAAAAAAATATTATTTTTAAAATGATTCACTATTATCACAACCTTACGACATCAACAACCGTGAGAAAACAAAATATATAAAAGCAAAAAGCATTCAAAGTAAACCCAAATACAACAATAAATTAATAAATATCGAAGGAGAAAAACTCAAGCAGTAGCGACAAAGGACAAAGATGAATAGTATCGTGAGAAGGTTGAGCATTTTCAGCAACACTAGGCATCCTTGATGTTTGTGGTACTCGTTAGTGTCCACTATTGGTGTCAGGGATCTAATAAATATTAACATATTAGATAACAATACTTTTATATGATTAAAATTTCATTAAAATGTCTAAAGCTTATGAAATGGAGTTACCTATTCACCTGAAGTGCCATTTCTACTTTGAAGCATAGATGCATTAGGAGTATATTTGTGCATGAATTGTCTCATTTGGAGTAATTCTAATTGCATCTTCTCCTGATTTCGTTTCATCATATTAATTTATTCATTTTGTTTCTCCTTTAACACGATTATCTCCTATTCTAACCTTTGTATAACCTCATTAGAAGAACTATCTGCAATAATATTTCCTAAAGAAGACCTACTACCCCATAGAACAAAAGGAGTTGGACCAAATCCTAAACCACAAACATACCCACTTTTTTCATTTCCCAATACCTGGGAATGCACATCGCCTTCCCAAGCAACACTACTAGAAAATTGCTCAGTAGATCTCTTACTATTGCTCATCCTTTCATTTATCATTTCCTGACCATAGATTACACAATAAATCCATTTTGGAATTTATGAACACGAAAAAATGCACATTGTCTAATGGAGTCATCAAACCAAAAAAAGGGGGAAATCATAGTTCAGAAATAGATACTATATGCATATTTGAAACTTTGAGTAGAAGTTCATCTTATTGAAAGTTTGAAAGTCTGGAACACAATATTTTTTCTTCTAGACAACCATAACAACAAGGGAGTTTATACCCAACTGTTTTTCATGTTCTAGATGTTTCCTAATTTATAAAATAAAAAGAAAGAATAAATCTTACAATTGTCTTGGCAGAATCATTATCCAGTGGTCTACCATCCTTACGTTTTTTATGAGTTAATATGAAAATTTCTACTCGTGTAGGCTCTATCTCATTTACATCCTAATACAATAAAAATGATATAAGATGTGTGTGGCAAAAAAAGTTTAAAATATTATAGTTTATAATTTTCACAGGTTTACCTGCTCATTCATCAAGGTAGCAATACTTTTGGATCCTCCTGTGTGAGGCATAGTTTGCTTGGCCCTATTGTTTCTATTTTGCTTGGGTACGTCTCTGTTAGAAATATTAAAACGATATCTTATAAATTTTAAACAAAAATTGAGCATACCTAAAATCAAGACATGTCACGACCCAAAATCTCAAGTGTCGTGATGGCGCCTATCATGATACTACACAAGCCGACAACGCACACATACCAACATCTCAAAATTTAAAATATACGAAATAAGTTTAAGTAAGTATAAATCTCATATAACTGAATGAAAACGTCACAGCTCAATAGAGAATTTTTTAAAACCCGAGTGTCACTAAGTACATGAGCATCTATACAAATACATAGTCTGATACACTATCTAAGAAAGTAGAACTGAATAAGTAAAACAAAGGGGTAGGGGAGGAGAGTCAAGGTCTGAAAACTCTGAGATCAATGACCACCGTGCCCGAAAATACCTGGATCTGCACATGAAGTGCAGGGTATAGCGTGAGTACAACCAACTCAATAAGTAATAAGTCTAACCTTTAGACTGAAAGCAGTGACGAGTCCAAACAATACGGTCCAAATACATAATTAAACAGTACAGAAATTTACAGAACATATGACAGTAATATCTCAGAGAAGCTCATAATTTGCAAGTACCGAAGTAGGAATGTAGACATGCTTCCAGGTTTAACAATTAAACTCAGAACAGATAAAATATGTCAAGTCTGAATGATAGGAGAAATATGACACATCTATATCTACATGCCAATATACATATTGTATGTGATGCAACACAATGAAAGCCTCGCGTACTCACACTCTCGGAGTATTCAACTTGACTGGCTCAATTCTCACTCAATCACTCAGTATTGTACAGGGCAGATTCATCCCTGGGCAGATCCAGCCCGAATCAAATATCGTGACTCAAAAGCAATTGCGCTCACTGTAGGTGTGCAAACTCTGGAGGGGCAGATCTAGCCTAAGCGCTACAATAATCCAATCATGGCATGAATCAATAAAACTTGTTGCGGCATGCAACCGGATCCCATAAATATCACTCACAAACAGGCCCTCGGCCTCTCTCAGTCATCAATATCTCCAGTCTCTCGGGCTCACAACACTCATGCCAAGCAGCCCAAATCAATAATATGTGATGTGACAATGTATGATAACAACGACTGAGATATAATATGCAATGGTAAATACGGCTGAGTACATAACTGCAATTAAACAAATAACTCAACAACAAAGAACGGCCAATGTGGGTCCCAATAGCACTAGCATATAGCCTAAACTTTCTAACATAAATCACAGCTCAAGTGCTCTAACAAATAGGGTACGGTAAATATATTCAGATAAGATAGCTACACAGTTCCACGGAATTGATGAATCACAATTACTATGGTGCACGCCCACACGCCCGTCACTTAGCATGCGCGTCACCTCAACACCAACATATAGCACGTAATTTCAGGGATTCATACCTTTAGAACCAAGTTTAGAAGTGTTACTTACCTCAAACCGTTCAAATCTCTACTCCAACAAGCCTTTTCCTCGCGAATCGGCCACCGAATGCCTCGAATCTAACCACAAACAATTCGATACAATCAACTCAAGCTATAGGAATCAATTCCATATGAAAATGCTAAGTTCTTAATCAAAAGTCAAAAAGTCAACTCAAAAGTCAACCCCCGGGCTCACGTCTCGAAATTCGATGAAAGTTACAAAATCTGAAGAAACATTCAACTACGAGTCCAACCATACCAAAATTACTATCATCTGACATCAAAATCCCACTCAAATTCCCCAAAATTCGCCTTAAGAACTTTCCTCCATTTTTTCCCAATGTTTCAACCCAAATCACTAATTAAATGATGAAACCAAAGATATATTCATGTAATTTAACTAAAACCAAGAAAGAATCACTTACCCTAATCACTCCCTTGAAAATCTCTCCAAGAATCATCTCAAACCGAGCTCCCAAAATCAAAATTTGAAATAAACTCAAATTCTCATTTTTTAGACTTAAATTTTGCCCAGAAGTCCTTAATCGCGATCGCGGAAAATGTTTCGAGATCGCAAAGCACAAACTAAGCTGCCCAAAAATTGAACCTAAGCGAACGCGTCAATCTCCACGCAAACGCGAAGCACTTCCTCCTCAGACCTACGCGACCGCGTCCCTCTTTACCTGATCACGAAGAACAAAACACATGAACTCAGGAGCCTCATTTCCTCTTCGCGAACGCGGCCCAGCCCATGCATTCGCGATTCACTACTTCACTAACCTACACGATCGCAACCCTCAACTCACGAACGCGTAGATTAAAAAATCCCAGTTGTACAAACAAGCCTTCGTGATCGTGGACCTATCCACGCGATCGCATAGAAGGAAACCAGACCTGAACACCAACAAACTTCAGCAGACTTCAGCCATTTCTCCAAGTCAAATTCCACTTTGATAACCATTCAAAATCCACCTGAGGCCTCCGGTACCTCAACCAAACACAGCAACAAGTCTTAAAACATCATACGAACTCGTTCGAAGCATCAAATCACATCAAACAATGCTAAAACCACGAATCGCGCATCTATTTAAGCCTAATGAACTTATGAGCTTCTAACTTCTACATTCGATGTTGAAACCTATCAAATCAAGCCCGATTGACCTCAAATTTTGCACACAAGTCATAAATGACACAACGGACCTACTCCAACTCCGGAAACCAAAATCCGAGCCCGGTAACCACAAAGTCAACTCTCGGTCAAACTTCTCAATTTTCGAAACTTATAATTTTTTCAACTTTTGCCATTTCAAGCCTAAATCAACTATGAACCTCCAAATCACTATCCGGACAGACTCCTAAGTCCAAAATCACCCAACGGAACTATCAGAACCATCAAAACTCCATTCCGGAGCAATTTAAACATAAGTCAACATCCGGTCAACCTTTTCAGCTTAAGCTTCCAACCTTGAGACTAAGTATCTCAACTCATTCCGAAACATTCTCGAAACCAAGGCAACTACCCCGGAAAGTCACATAACAATAATTGAGCATAAAATAAGCAGTAAATGGGGGAACGAGGCTACAACACTCAAAATGACCGGTCGGGTCGTTACATCTTCCCCCTCTTAAACAAACGTTTGTCCTCGAGCGGGTCTAGAAACATACCTGGAGTCCCAAATAGCTATGGATATCTGCTCTGCATCTCCCGCTCGGTCTCCCAAGTAGCCTCCTCTACTGACTGACCTCTCAATTGCACCTTCACTGAAGCTATGTTCTTTGACCTTAACTTTCGAACCTGCCAATCCAAAATAGCCACCGGCTCCACATCATAAATCAAATCACCATTCAACTGAATCGTGTTGAAACTCAAAACATGAGATGGATCACCGACATACTTCCGGAGCATAGAAACATAAAACACTGGATGAACACTCGACAGACTAGGTGGCAAGGCAAGATTATAAGCCATTTCTCCAATCCTCTGAAGCACCTCAAATGGACCAATATACCGAGGGCTCAACTTGCCCTTCTTCCCAAACATCATAACACCCTTCATGGGTGAAACTTTGAACAGTACCTTCTCCCTCACCATATAAGCAACATCACTAACCTTCCGATCGGTGTAACTCTTATGCCTAGACTGCGTCGTGCGAAGCAAACCCCGAATCAACTTAACCTTGTCCAAAGCATCTTGAACTAAGTCAGTACCCAATAGCCTAGCCTCACCCGGCTCATACCATCCCACTGGAGACCGACAATGTCTCCCATACAAAGCCTCATACAGAGCCATCTGAATGCTCAATTGGTAGCTGGTGTTATAGGCAAACTCTGCGAGCGGTAGAAACGGATCCCAAGAACCCCTGAAATCTATGATACAAGCATGTAGCATATCCTCCAATATCTAAATAGTGCGCTTGGACTATCCGTCCGTATGAGGGTGAACTGTTGTACTCAACTCGATCTGTGTGCCCAACTCTCGCTGTGTAAACTATGTGTCCCGATCTGAAATGATGGACACTGGCACACCGTGAAGGCGAACAATCTCGCGAATGTAGATCTCAGCCAACCGCTTCGAAGAATATGTAGTCTCAACTGGAACGAAATACACAGACTTGGTCAACCGATCCACAATCACCTAAATAGCATCAAACTTCCTCGAAGTCCGTGGAAGCCCAACAACAAAATCCATGGTGATACGCTCCCATTTCTACTCTGAAATCTCAAGCCTTTGAAGCAATCCGCCTGGTCTCTGATGCTCGTAATTAACCTGCTGACAGTTTAGGCACCGAGCTACAAACCCCACTATATTTTTCTTCATCCTCCTCCGTCAATAGTGTTGCCTCAAGTTCTAGTACATCTTCACGGCACCCGGATGAATGGAATACCGTGAACTATGGGCCTCCTAAAGGATCAACTCACGTAGCCCATCTACATTAGGCACACATATCCGACCCTACATCCTCAACACCCCATCATCCCTAATAGTAGCATCCTTGGCATCACCGTGCTGAACCGTGTCCTTAAGGACAAGCAAATGGGGATCATCATACTGGCACTGTCTGATATGATCATATAAGGAAGACCGAGAAACCACACAAGCTAGAACCCGGCTGGGCTCCGAAACATCTAATCTCACGAACTGGTTGGCCAAGGCCTGAACATCAACTGCAAGTGGTCTCTCACCAATAGGAATAAATGCAAGGCTACCCATACTCACTGTTTTTCTACTTAAGACATCGGCCACCACATTGGCCTTCCCTGAATAATACAGAATGGTAATATCATAGTACTTTAGTAGCTCCAACCATCTCCATTACCTAAAATTTAAATCCTTTTATTTGAACAAGTGCTGGAGACTCCGATGATCCGTAAATACCTCACAAGACACACCATAGAGATAATGCCTCCAAATCTTCAATGCATGAACAATGGCTGCCAACTCCAAATCATGAACAGGGTAGTTCTTCTCATAGGGCTTCAACTGATGTGAAGCATAAGCAATCACTCTACCCTCCTGCATCAAGATACACCCAATACCAATCTGAGATGCATCACAATAAACTGTATAAGAGCCAGAAGCTAAAGGTAAAATTAGAACTGGAGCTGTGGTCAAGGCAGTCTTAAGCTTCTGAAACCTCTCCTCACACTCATCCGACCACCTGAATGGAGCACCCTTCTGGGTTAGTTTGGTCAAAGGCGCTGCAATAGATGAGAAACCCTCCACGAAGCGACGATAATAACTGGCCAAGCCGAGAAAGCTTTGAATCTCAGTAGCTGAGGACGGTCTGGGACAACTCTTAACCGCTTCTATCTTCTTTGGATGCACATTAATCCTCTCACTAGACACCACGTTCCCTAAGAACACCACTGAACTAAGCCAAAACTCACACTTGGAGAACTTGGCATAAAGTTTCTCCTCCCTCAACCGTTGTAGTACAATCCTCAAATGCTGGGCATGCTCCTCTTGGCTACGTGAGTACACCAGGATATCATCAATGAATACTATGACAAACGAATCAATATATGGCTGAAATACACTCTTCATCAGATGCATGAATGTTGTCGGGGCATTGGTCAGCCCCGAAAGATATTTCAAGGAACTCATAGTGACCATAGCGGGTCCTGAATGCCGTCTTTAGAATATTCGAGTCCTGAATCTTCAACTGGTGATACCCAGACTTCAAAACAATCTTAGATAACACCCTCTCTCCCTGAAGTTGGTCAAATAGATTATCAATACGTGGCAAAGTATACTTATTCTTGATCGTAACTTTGATCAACTGCCTATAGTAAATGCATATCTGCATAATACCATCATTCTTCTTCATAAACAGAACCGGTGCACCCCAAGACGACACACTAGGCCTAATAAACCCCTTATCAAGAAGTTCCTGAAGCTTCTCTTTCAATTCCTTCAACTCAGTAGGTGCCATACGATACGGAGGAATAGAAATAGGCGGAGTGTCCGGCACCAAGTCAATACCAAAATCAATATCCCTGTCAAATGCCATGCCCGGCAGGTCTGCAGGAAACACATCTGGAAAGTCTCGCACTACCGGAACAGAATCAATAGTAGGGGTATCAGCACCAACATCCCTCACAAAGGCCAAATATGATAGACACCCCTTCCCAACCATCCGTTGGGCCTTCAGAAAAGAAATCACCATGCTGGGAAACTAATCTAGAGAACCTCTCCACTCGATCCTTGGTAACCCCAGCATCGCCAATGTCACGGTCTTAGC
This sequence comes from Nicotiana tabacum, assembly GCF_000715075.1. Classification (NCBI taxonomy): domain Eukaryota; kingdom Viridiplantae; phylum Streptophyta; class Magnoliopsida; order Solanales; family Solanaceae; genus Nicotiana; species Nicotiana tabacum. Next base: position 36,692,289 of record NC_134098.1, read on the forward strand.
GTGACAATCCAGAATAGCATGACATAGAGACAACCAATCCATACCCAAAATCACGTCAAAATCGACCATACTAAGTAATAAGAGATCAACTCTAGTCTCCAATCCCCCAATAGTAACTACACACGATCGATATACAAGGTACACAATAATAGTATCGCCCACTGGCGTAGATACATGATTAGATGAAACTAAGGACTCACAGGGCATATCCAGATAGCGAGCAAAATATGATGATACATACAAATAAGTGGAATCGGGGTCAAATAAAATATAAGCATCCCTGTGGCATATTGAGACAATACTTGTGATCATTGTGTCTAATGCAATGGCCTTTGGTCTAGCAAGAATAGCACAGAATCGAGCCTGACCACCACCTAATCGGCCTCCCCCTCTAGGGCGACCCCTAGTTGTCTAAGCCCCACCTCGAGCTGGCTGAGCGGGTGGTAAAGTAACTGGTGCGAAAGTCGTAGCCTGACTCCTCTGCTGATTTGGACCTCCCGAAAGGCGGGGACAATGTCTCTTCATATGACCCAACTCTCTACACTCAAAACAACCCTTCTCTGAAAATGGTGGAAAGTAATGAGGCGGACCCCGAGAACCAGAATAACTACCAGAGGAACCTGGTGCAGATGAAACCTGAACTGAAGGTGAAAGAGATGAACTCTGAGCTGGGAGTGCACTGAGAGATGACTGACCCGATCGATCACTATATGAACCATGGCTAGTTGATGCACCACGATGATCTGGACAAGCCATCTGAGCGGGCTTATAAAAACAACCCCTGCTGTGGTGGAACTGACCCCCAGAGAGAACACCGCTGAAACTACCCGAACCACGAGGCATCTTGGCCTCCCTCTCCTCACGCTCCTGACTACGAACCAACTCTAGCCACCGAGCAATATCAACCACCTCATCGAACCTAGCACCTGATACACTCTCCCGAGTCATAACAAATGCAGCTGATAGTTGAGGCCATCAATGACCCTCCTAGTACTCTCCCTCTCAGTGGGAACCAACCAAACTGCGTGACGAGCCAACTCTGAAAATCTCATTTCATACTGGGTCACAAACATGCCCTCCTGATGTAGCTATTCTAACTGTCTACGCAGCTCTTCCCTGCGGGTCTATGGCACAAACTTCTCCAAGAAGAGAACGGAGAACTCATACAATGAAAGTGGTGCAGCACCGACTAGCCTGCTCCTCTCATAGGCCTCCCACCATCTGAAGGCAACCCCTGATAGCTGAAAAGTAGTAAAGGAGACCCCACTAGTCTCCAGAATACCCGCCGTGCGAAAGATCCGCTGGCACCTATCCAAGAAGTCCTGAGCATCTTCTGACTCAACCCTACTGGATGATGGAGGCTTGAGCCTCCCAAATCTCTCTAGTCTCTTCTGCTCCTCATCACTCATAACGGGACCCACCTGGGCTTGAGAAACTACAACCGACTGGCTGTTGGAACCCCCGGTGTCTGAAGTCCCTGCACCACCTGCTCTAGAGTACGGGTGTTGGGAGTCTAAGTACCTCCCCCGGCCTGAGAAGTGGCTGACACGGCTTGAACAGAAATTGCATGAGCAAGGCTAGTGCAAACAGTCAAAATCTGGGCCAAAGCCTCCTGAAGGCCTGGAATCACAATGGGCACGACTCGTGCCCATTCTGGCCCCACTAGCTCAACCACATCTGGAACCTGCTCCTGAGCTGGAGCAACTGGAGGATCTGCAGGTACTGCTCTAGCTGTTGTGCGAGTTGCACCTCAGCCTCTATCGCGGCATCAGCCTCTCGTGGCCCTAGATGGTGGTACTAGTGGTCATCCGCCTGATCCAGTAGCATGTGTCCTCACCATCCGTGAGAGAATAGAAAAACAAAAGTTTAGTTCCCG